>NC_135310.1:14614075-14925613 GCF_048772815.1 Callospermophilus lateralis
ATATGATTACCTTTTTTTAAAAAAAAATTTCTTTTTTTAAAAAAATACCTTTATTTTATTTGTTTTATTTTTATGTGGTGCCAGGGATCAAACTCAGTGCCTCACGCATGCTAGGCAAGTGCTCTATCACTCAGCCACAACTCCAGCCCAATATGATTGCCTTTTAAATCAAGAAGATTTCTTTTCGTGACAGGTGTTTGAGTAAAAAACTAGGATCCTGTGTGTTTGCTTCGCAAGACTTGCCAGGCACTTAGTGAGCTGAAGTATATATTGAATGCCATGTTTCTATTGTGCTGGAAAAAAACCCTGGGGATAATATTTTTTTAGTATCTTTTCTGATGAAGTAAAGAGCTTCAAGAAATTAAGTGATTTTTCTACGTTATGCTTTTCATATCTAACTTATAAAACTGGGGTGTCACCTCTTTAATAATACTTCTACCATGAAAATCATGTACACGTTTGTATATTTTTGTTTGCATATATAGTAATATAATGCATACATACCTATCAGTAAAAAAAAGATTTTATATATACATTTTTGTTCTCTTAATTGTAGATATCACTGTATACTTACTTCCTGGGATCTGGCTTTGAATAACTTAACTCAATTAAAAATTAAAAAATTAAGATCCTCCCAAGTATTCGAACAGCATTTTGTCATTGAAATAAATTCAAATAAAATGAAAAATTAAAAACAAAACTTGTTTTTCTTGCATTTGATTCATACATTTTATTTCTAAATAGTTTCTAGATAAAAATTTAGGTTTCAATATTTCTTTCTCTTTCTGCCTGTAAAACTTACAGCACTTAAAATGAAGAGGAAAATAAATGTTTCCTAGGTTCACATAATCAACATGTAAAACAAAAAGAACAGCACCTTAAAAACAAGTTGAAAACTACAAAAACACTTGTATTCACTGTACCTTTCAGTCAAATATCTGTACAGATGCAAACATAGCCTACTTGGATGCATTTTTTTCCAAAAACCATACTTGGTAAAGGAATAAACCAGGTAAATATTTTTTCAAACAAAAAGATTCTGATAATCAATTCACACAAGAAAAACTGAGATACCTCTATGCTTACCAGGTGACTTGAGAAACTTGTCTTTTTGCAGTTTCCAAGGAAGGGTACTGTAAAATTCTTCTAACGAGAGAGAAAACTTCAGTATAGCCTGAGAAAAGTT
Source organism: Callospermophilus lateralis (assembly GCF_048772815.1). Classification (NCBI taxonomy): domain Eukaryota; kingdom Metazoa; phylum Chordata; class Mammalia; order Rodentia; family Sciuridae; genus Callospermophilus; species Callospermophilus lateralis. The sequence continues at coordinate 14,615,262 of NC_135310.1, forward strand.
GCAAAGATAGGAAGAATAAAGGAGAAAGGGAAAGTGTGTACTTACCCAGCTGAACAGTGTATTCTGGGGAGCGCTGGAGCTGTCTAAGGTGCTGAAGTCCTGGGTGCCCAGACAAGCTGCTTTAGCACTGGCTGGGGGCTAGCTGATACTGCCAGCTACTGCTCTGCACTCTGACCAGCATTCAAAGTTGGTCATTTTATAGGGCTTAGACTTAGGGCTGAGCAATCACAAAGCTCTTTGAAAGACGTCACAGTCGTGCTCCCACGAGCCTGAAGTTCTTATTCAATTGTCATTATGACTGATTTAAAGAAATTTATAGTGAGTAACTTCAAGACATAAGATAAAAAGAGGAAGCATATTTTTTAAGACCAAAAAGTATCAAGCATAATGTGAAATGTTTTAATCTTTAATTAGTTGGAATTAAGAGAGTGATTATAGCATGATATCCAGGAGGTTCCTCCAAAAACCAAGGACTTTATGTAGAAACAATGCAAAAAGCAAAACATCACTTATATTCTTCATGTTTCTGTTTAATTCTCTCTCTTTTTTTTTTAACAAAGCATCAATTTTTCTAATGCCTTTTTATACTATTCATGTAGGTCCTGATTATTATTTCTTGAAATCTATCCTGATTTTAAAAGCAACCAAAAAGTGATTTTTCACTTTTCTGTCATTATACTTCATTTATGTTGAAAGTAATCCTAGGGAAAAAGTCTCAGCAAGTTTCTACGATGGTATAATATGTACACCATCACACAAAGCAGTAGCAGTATTGCTATTTCACATTTTGTATAAATGTCATAACCCTTAGTACATTTTCACACATACTGCTTCAAATTATCCCACCAAATTACTGTCAACTGTAGACTCTCATGGAATTAAATATTTCTTCCTTAAAAAAGTGATCCTCTTAATTTTCTAAGTCCTTATAATATGATGAATTATTTTACTTTCCACCCCTACTCTTACCACACATATCCATGTCAGTTTTTGAATATTTCTGACTCAATTACTTTACAGGGGGTTTAAGATAATTACTTAAATATATTTGTAGAGTCCTCTGATTAATACTTCATTTTTATTAGTGGGTTTTTTAACTCAAAGTAGTTTTCAAGTAGTATATTCAGTCAGAGTTTAAGGTCAAAATGTGGCAACATAAACAACTTCATGAATTAAAACATTAGAATGCTCTTTCCTTTTATTTTTAAAAACTATCTAGTGTGTATATTCTTACATTTTTATTTGTAGATTCCTCAAGGAAAGTGGCTCTAAAACCCTCTTTCTTTCTTTTATTTTAAGATTTTAGTATCTATTTGCTGTATTCAAAGTCAGACTGATCCAGTAAAAAAAATATCTTGCTATGCTTAATCATATTTCTAATTCACTTACAAGAAAAATTAAATGAATTAAATTTCAAAATGTCTGGAAATTTGTTTCTTAGTTGACAGCTCTGACTTAAGCCAGAGTTCCTGTGGCTTAATTCCAGGAAATCTTTTTTTAACTGATTATTACAAAGCAGAGGTTGAAATGGCTCTCATATGGAATTTTTTTATCTTTAGCTCTTCGTCACCCAATTCTCAGTGAAGCAATTTTATTTAAGGCCAGCAACAGCAAACTAAATTGATTAAGAATCATAGACAATTCAATGCTGAGTGATAAGCAGGAAAAATACATAAAAATTGATTATTATTTGGTCTAAGCAAGCACTTAGCTTTGACAAAGACTAACTAAAGTAGATTTTTCCAATAGTAAAGACAGTTTCTGCTCTCCCAATATAATAATAGAACATAAAAGAAAAAGGGAATAACTCAATTTTCTTACCTTAGAGTAAAATAAACCAAATCAAAAACTGCATTTTTCTTTTGAATTTAAATGTGAAAGCAGAACCATTTCATAATGGGATCATAGCACCATCTGCAGGTTAGAAATCTTAATTCCCAAATTTTATCAAAATATGTTTCTGTTTCCTTCTTTCAAGGAAATGCAATGTAAACCAGAGCCCTTTAACCAGTTCACTTGGTGATGCTTTCCGAGAAATAAATATAAGAAAAGGAATGTGGTTGAATTAGTCCTAAACACTGTGTTACCAAAACTCAATAAATGCAAGGGAGAATTTACTGTTTAAATGTACTTTCCCACTACTTGGACACATATTTCTATAATTTTCCCATATGTCTAGCAAAATTTGTTTCCTATGTTATGGCTTCTCAGTCAAGTAATATTTGTAACAAGGGGAACTCTCATTCATATGTGCAGGTAGATCAAATATTCAAAATCCTTCTTTTACAAATAAGTAAATCGATGTCCAGAGAGTTTAAGTAATTTTTGCAAGTCACTCAAGCTGCTAAAAATAAACATTAGATTGGTAGTCAGGGCTTCTGACCTTGTTGAGCATTCTTCTCTTTAAGAACTGTGATGTTCTTTAATTGTTGCTATTAGCATTATTGATGCTAACTGGCCAGATACAGAAATAGAAAGCTCATAAAAATATTAGTATGTTCTCTTCCCTTTTTTCACCAACAGAACCAAAGGCAGGGACAAAGCATGGTCATTTTATATTGAACTACATTGGATGCAGGGAGGTAAATGGAAGGGATTTTCAAACTCAGGCAGAAATTCCAATTCACCCTTGTTTCTTTAATGCAAAGACCGACCAGGGGTGCCTTATGGCCAGGAGGCATGGCCTGCCTCAGCTGTGGTCTGCTGCCTCTGGGCATGACAGGGTTGGCTCCCGAGCTCACCATCAGTGTTGGTATTTTTCGATGGCTAAAATAACAAAAGAAGAAGATTACTTTGTAACTTGTAAAAATTATATAAAATTTATATATTGGTTCCATAGTGAAATTTTAGTGGGACATGGAAAAATTCTCATATATGTGTTCTCAATGGCTACTTTTGTGCAATGACACTAAAACTGAACAGTTGCCACAAAGGCTATACACTTTACAAATCTTGAAATGTTTACTCTTTGATCCTTCATAAAAGAGGCCTGTCAATCCCTTGTCTAGAACCTCCTGTTTAGGAAGATATTTTGCCTTAATATTCTTAAGTCGTATAGATTTAAAAAACTAAATTGTATTAGGAAATTAATAAACACGTATATGCCCACAAACATTTTTGTATCTAATATATAAAATGCTAATGTTAATATGTATGTCTATATGTAATATACATGTTTATATGTGTCTAAATGCATTGTACTTTTAAAGTATACATGTATATTATATATATAATATTTACATAGTATCTAATATCATATATGTAATATTTGCCTAGTATGTTAATAGAAATTGGAAAATAAATAAAGTGTCTTACTTTGTACTCTAATACATGAAAGTTATATGTATAAAATATATTTGATTCTTTTTTATTTTTGATACATAAAATTGTGCCATTGTGACATTTTGGTATATGTATATATTGTGTATCATTCAAATGAGAGTAAACTCCTAAAACAGTTATTCTTTTGTGGTGGAAATATTCATAGTATTTTTTCCCTTAGGCTTTTTTTTTTTTTTTTTTTTTTTTTTTACTGTCATTTACAGCAACCTGGATGAAACTGGAGATCATTATGCTAAATGAAATAAGCCAGACACAGAAAGACAAGTACCACATGATCTCACTCATATGTGGAATCTAGAAGAGTTGATCTTATAGATGTTGAGAATAGAAAGACTGAGGATGAAAGGGCTGAGAACAACCAGGGAAAGGTTGGTTAATGCTATGAAGGTATGGCTAGTTATGAGAAAGAAGTTCTGGTGTGCTATTGCACATGATGGTGACTATAGAGAACCATAACTTACTTGCTAAAGTTTATATCTGGACTGTCCTCCCAAAGGCCATGTGTTAAAGCTTGGCCCAGCTGGGGTGCTATTGGGAGGTGGTAGAAGTTTTAAGAGGTGGGGCTTAGTGCGAGGTCTTCCAGTTATTGGAAGTATTCCCTTGAAAGGGAGAATGAGACCTCACCCCTCTCCTCTTCCACCCCTTTGCATCCTGCCATGAGGTCAATGTTTTTCTCCACCTACAGATGGCTGCCAGGATGTGCTGCTCACCACAGGTCCAAAAGCACTGAGGCCAACCAAACATGGACAACAACCAACAGTGAGTCAAAATAAGTCACTTCTTTTTATAAGTTGATAATCACAGGTATTCCTTACAGTAATGGAAAGCTGAGCATTGGTTACAGAACAGTACAATAGAACTTTTAGTTCTCTAATTTAAAAAATTTACACTTATTTTTGTAATTCTTATAATCTCCTATTGTTGATTTGATTTGATGAAAACAATGTTATAACAAAGGTCAATTTTCTCTTTAAAGTTACTTATTAAAATTAATGCTGTAGTCTGAAATATTTTAATGAATACTAAGCATTTGTACATCCAATGATCTAGCTGATATGGTTGAGGATAATGTCTCCCTTAACTCTAAAATACCATGACCGATCCCACTTAACCAGTGCTGATAATTTCATAGAAAATGATTGATTTTTGAAATTTCTTCTTCAAATCAAAATATGTGACAGATGTGCTCTATTAAGATTAGGGACTGAACAGTAGAAGCTAACAGGGCTTCATTTTACAGCTGATTGCCAACAGACCTATCAAAAGAGAGAAACACTTTCAACAATGGTACAGGCAAAAGGAGACTAGCCTGTATAATAGAGAGTCCCCACACCCTGCTTAGGAAGACCCCACATGAATGGAGAGTGGCTACCAACGTTCAGGTCTTGAACGACTTTATCAAGAATCAACATAGATGATCCCTAGGGACCAGACAGAACTGCATTTTTCACTAGATAGCAGCCAGGCACAGACATAGGCAGACTCCTAGAATTCACTATTGTTCTGTCTACTCTCAGAAACTTTGTTGTTATTCTGATGAATAAAAGAGAGAAACAAATTCTGAAAATTATAGCATTTACCCCCAAATGACTAGAATTATAATTGCTATGGAATGTAGGAAATGGAAATTAGAGAAAATGCTTTGAAATTATTCTTTTTCTTTGCACATTATACTAGTTACCCTGGTAAAATTAATAGATTTACTTTACAAACAATTTTGAGTTTTATATGATCATAGCTTGCCTAGGAGGAGCCTGTCCAGGATCCTATGTCCTACTTCATGTCAAAATCAGTTGAAAAGAGACCCTGAGGCATAAACCTGGTAACTCTGAGCTTCCTGCTAGACTGAAAAATGGAGGCAGGCCGTGTATGCCCTTTTCATAACAACAATGTGTCCTCCTCCTTTTCTTTCTTCAGTTATTCTGGCTGGTCTCCAGCTTTGACATCTGGCTCCTCAACCTTAGTCTTCCCTAATCCATTCTTGGATTTTATGTTACCAACCTGTCCCTTTTGCTCATTCCGATATAAGCTCAGAGTACACCTGACTTTTGATGTCTCTCAGGACACATTTGATGTCACAGATCAACTTCTGCTGGATATTCTCTAGTTGACCCCCCTCTGCTCTTCTCCAGTCTGCCTCTTGTCATTTGGGGACTGACCTTCATGGACTGCAACATCCATGCTCTCTGATCCTCTGGTTGCTATGTAAGTTTAGCTAAAGACAGGTACTGGTAGGAAATCAAAGGAGTAAAAGAAAAGTCAAGAAAGTTCTAGGCATTTACTTCTCCTGGGCCATGGTTTGAAAGTGACAATATTCATCTCCAAGAAGACCCAGCTTCTGCAGGGAAGCCTCTGTCCTGTAGCCCCTGAGTGGCAACAGCTTCCTGCTGAGGATAATCCATTAGCCCTTTGCTACATCATTGGTTCTAAATCTTTATTATAAACTCCCCTCAACTAACCTTTATAAAGAGCCATCTGCATTCTTTCTGGTGTCTTCCCCTACCTGAACCCAACCTCGCACTTCTAAGAGTATCTGGAGACATTCAATTTTAGGATTCCACAGCTTTTAGAAAGTTGGCTCAATTTTAAAGGTTAAATTCTTCTCATTTGAGTTGGGAGAAATCCTTAAGAAAATCATTGCTGAGCTCGAAAGAAGGTCAGTAGAGCCCCAAGAAATTCTATTGAGTTGGTGAGCAATAGAGTTTTGAAGATCGTGGCTAAAATACAAATAAATTGGAAGCCCATTCAGGCCCTCACGTGCCACTCAGCTGCTTTCAAGAAAAGAGACAGGATCCATCCCCAACGTCGGTCTGAAGGAAGATCCATGTGCTGTGGGAAGCCAGACACCAGAACGTGAACCTGACCCAGGTCTTTGTGGGGCGTGGCAGAAGAGCTCTGGGAAGGAGACCTAAAGCAAACATGACCCTTTCTCTCTAGGGCTCCTGGCGCCTGGCCCTCAGGAAAGACAATGTCACTGTCTAGGAAGCAAGAGCTGTGGCTACTTGATAACCCATTTTTTTTTTCTTAATCATCATCCTAATATCCTGTATCTCTATTCATTGCAATGCACTTCCCAGTCTGGAAGACTGATGCTCTCATTTCTGACTCATAAAACCATAATTTTCAGCTAGAAAATTTTAAGATAATTTAGTCCTGCCACTATGCGTTGAGAAATTATGGCAATTTCACATCTAAGAGTCAAGTAGCTTTGAACAACAGAGCTCAGGGACACTTCTTTTCTTCCTCCAAGTGGATTGTGGGACCAGCTAATTAGCAACCCATAGAATAGAAGTTTTCCTGGAAACAAAAGTGACAAGAAGAATGGAGAAGAGTGTGTGACTATGTTTCTGTTTGATCATTTGAACTTACCATGGGCATTTGATTCATGGGAATTTATGATGTTAACAAACAGTTGAGTCCAGTGATTTATATTTGCTTGGAAATAGTTCTTACTCAAAATCATAATCAAATGAGCTATGATTGAGAGGCATCAGAACAGGGAATAGCTTCCTAGGTCCACCTGAGACTTGGTCTGTCTCCAAAGCCTTTACAGTATCTCAAAAAACTACCTTGTTGAGAAAGAGTAAAAGTCATTTTTTTCCCCAAGCAAGAGTCTTGAGCCTAATTACATAGAAAAAACACCCAGTGATTCTTTCTTCTTTCCTTTCACAAGAAGGACTGTTCTTGGCATTTTTCTTGAGGAGGGAATGAAAATTGACACTTCTGGAATATCTGAGGCTCTAGAAATGGATATGTGACCTTTTAGCAATTATACTCATGTGCACCACACTTCTTCTCACGGAGAAGGCATAATTGTATGTGAGATCCCAAGCTCTTTGGGTGACAGAGCTGAGGATTCCCTCAAGAAGGCCAAGTCAACCTGATTCCTCTCCCACGATTTCAGCAGACTCCAGTGTGATCCCACTAACTACCTCCTGTCGTCTTTCTCTTCTCCATGATGCTGCCAAGGTGATCTACCTCAGAGACATCTCTGATGCTATCACTGCAGCACTCTGTTGTTCAAAGCCTTTGTTCGGTTCTCCATTGCTCTTAAAGTCCTGCCCAGAAACAGGCTTGCAAGCCTGGTTCCTGTTGCTCCATCAGGAGCATCTTGCTATCTCCCACCCTCCACGATCTATTTTCAGCCACCTTGAATAACTTTTGTATCCTCAGAAGTTCCATATTCTCTCTTGCCTCTGGTTTTGTACACATCTACAAGTAATAACACTTCAATCTCTTACCCTTCAGCTCTCAGCTTACAGAATGTTTTCTCACAAAGAGCGCATCCCTTTCCCTCATTAAATGTGGGCTGGATACCTGGTATTTGGGCTCCCGTTCAACCTTATATTTCTGATAGCCTAACAGAGAATGCTGGATTATTACAAAGTATTACATTCCCTACACTTCCAAACAACTTTAACACCATAAGTGCAGTGCCTGACATAACAGTTGTTTAGCAACAATTTTAAATACGTGAATGGATGAGATGGAAATTGTACTTAGTTCAATGCTATGTGATTTGGGCTTTAGAACTTTTTTGTCATTATATTTTTAGTCCAGTGTCCAACCCTTCTTTCCTATCCTCAAATCCAACTTAATATTAACTAAAATATTTTGATTTTGAATTTAACTGGTGTTATTTTTTTAAGTTAACTCATTGTCAAAGATTGGGAAAGAACAGACAGAATCAATAACAGAAAGACAAAAAGCTATAACAGAAGAAAAATCAATAACAGAAGAAAACTAACAAAATTAGAAAACCAGATGAAATAACTTTTGGAAAATGCTATGGAAAGGGTAGAGGTTTATCTGGAATGAAATTGATACAGATTTCAGCTATGGCTTGCCTCTCTGCTGGTGATTGAACTTCAAGCAGCTCTACCACCTAAGGGTTTAGAGAATGCTTGAGCTATCGAAAGTGGATTCTGTCAGGGGCCAAGGAGGCCCTGTCACAGCAGTGGAAGTACAAAAATCGTACAACAATGGCACCTAACTTGGACCCACTGGTGTAAATACATATTGTGCCTCTCAGAAGCTGCCGACCAACAGGCTCTATACCTGATCTCAAGAGCTGAAGTCAGAGTGACCTGCTTACATGGGTCTTAGTGACTCACTCGAAGAATTAGTGGTTCCCATCCCTGCAAATCTGGGCCTGTGCGTTTAGAGGTCTTGCTAACTAGACAAGAAAAGCTCCCACCTGGGGCCCCACAAGAGTCCCATTCAAAGTTAAGTTATTTTATTTGGGGGTGCTACATTTTTTATTTTGTATAGTAGGCACACAAATGCAGCAGTCACATCCGGGAAAGGAATGGGGCCCAGGGACTCAGATATCTGAAGAATGAGGATCTGTCTCCTCACTAGGGATGCGACAGAGTACATCAGTGTGCCTTCTGAGAGCAGGGGGAATCCAGAACAGGCAGAAGTAGAGCACGTGAGATCTTTCTCAGATTTAAATCTTACATCATTCTTGTTGAAGAAGGTTTAAGAAATGGAATTATATGTTATTTAAATGTTCTAGAGGTCAATTTGGAGAAAGTATGTACACTATATTTCAAATGTTAAAAATATTTATTTAATCTTTTGCCCAAAGACTGACACAGAAATTTCATTTCCACAAATTTAATCTGATTAAATTAGGATTCTAACTCACTATAGCCTAAATAATTATGATCCTACTTAATTTCCTGAATGAAGGAATGTGTTGGTAGCATAATATAGAAATAACCTAAGTCTCTCTTCCTCAGAAGAATGTAAGTTCTGAAAAAGTAAGAACCATGCCTGGGGTTTTCCCCTCCTTCTCTAGCATCCACTACAGAATCTACCTGGGGTATATAATCAATTTTTATTGTACTTAAATTTGGAAGAATTAGTTATGATATATGCATAAATGGGGTATTTTATACACCAAAATGCTTATAATTATGTTTATTTAAATAGTGATATGTTAACAACAACTAACTTTTTAAAGGATCTAACAAAAATGCCTTTTAGCATGCTTTCATACTTGGGGTACATATTGTATGTGTGTATACACACAAAAAAACTCTTTAAGAATACATATCAATGTCATAATAAGAGTTATCCATGGGAAATATTTTTGATAATTCTTTCTCCCTCAATCCTCTTTTCTAAATGGTAAAGCACCTGCATTTAATATGTACCATTAGTAGCAGATACATAAAATTATAAAGAGACATCCAAGAATAATGGAGTGATACAAAATGCATTTCAGAGATATCTTCCTTGAGCAATGTTTCTATTCTTGTCTAGAACCAAAAGAGAAAAAAATAAATCCCTTGGATATAGTAAGGAGAGATAGTGCTTCAATAATTTTGATGGATAGTAAAGTTAGAAATTGGATGCGTTAAAATTGTAGCTTTTCTAAGGAACAGCAGATTTTGAATGCATTAGGATTACTGTGGTTTTACAAAAACAAACAAAAAAGCCCAAAGGCAATTTTCTGTAAATTTAAAGTATAAAGGATCAAGATTCAAAATTCCAAGTATTAAAATCTTCACTGAAAAACAAAGAGGCATCTATTTAAGCTAAGAGCTTTGCTTAGGATAGGTTGGCACTTTACATCATAAAGCATCAAAACTTATGTTTTCCTACATTGAAAACCTTGCCAGAACTGGGATTTGTTTCCCCCAATCTGTCTTCTGAAGTAGTTTCAGGTTAACACATCAAAGCACTGGGGAAAAAATGTCTAGCAATTTACAGTGAGCATTAGATTTTGCAGGCTTATTTCACCCTTTTCCATTTCCATTCCTCATATACATTTACCATAGCATATGGTCAGGGTCTTCCTAAAACTTCCCTTTATGCTTTTTAACACAATGATGTTCAAGAAATTGCTGGCTTCTTAAGTTGCCAAGTCTATACAGAACATGGAGAAGCCATTTGCTTTATGAAAACCACTTGAGAAAAAGGTATCTAAGTATTCCCTAAAAAAATTCAATTATAAATATTTTTCTTTAATTTCTAGAAAACATGAACAGGACCTAAAAAGTGTCAATGGTTTGATAAATAATAAATACTTACAATGGACATATATATAAAAAGCTAAGATAATCACTAAATATGGAGAATTATGTGCTAGAGAAATACCAATATATTCACAAAAGCTACACCAACAGAGGGCATATTTGATAGTTTAAAGCTAGTGCTAGAAAGCTATACCATAATTTCTGGCTTACTTGTCTCCTTCTTCGGAGAAAATGGGATAAAGGATTGGTGAGCAGATGACCAATCTGAATAGAAAGTCTAGAAAAGAGAGCATTTTTTGAATTTTCTTTGCAGCATTGAGCTGTAAAGACATGTCAAATTAGCTTTATATTCCTCAAGTCAGTGTTCTTTTTTAAAAAAATTTAATTTGCTTATTTATTCATTTATTTAAATTTGTTCTAATTAGTTATACATGACAGCAGAATGCATTTTGACACATTGTACACAAATGGAGCACAACTTCTCATTCCTCTGGCCTTACATGGTGCAGTCACACTAGTCTTGTACTCATCTGTTTATATAGGGTAATAATGTCTCATTCCACCGTCCTTCCTACCTCCACACTCCTCCCCTCCCCTAACTCCCCTCTGCATGATCCAAAGTTCCTCATTCTTCCCAGTGCAGCGCCACCACCCCCCCTTATGGATGAGCATCTGCTTATCAAAGAAAACATTTGCCCTTTTGTTCTTACACCTTGATCTAAAGCTGATTTTCTTTGGGAAAAATTTGCTCATTTTAAACAACTGAACTATAGCCTCCTAAGGAGCAGAGCAAGTTTAAGATGAAGCATTCCTTAATTAAAATTAGGCATTTATTTCAAATTAATGCTTATGAAGAATACATTATTTTCTAAGAGTCGGAATTAGAAGGGGAGGGGGGATAGTAGGGGTTAGGAAAGGTAGCAGAATACAACAGTCATTAATATGGTATTATGTAAAAATGTGGATGTGTAACCGATGTGATTCTGCAACTTGTAATTGGGGTAAAAATGGGAGTTCATAACCCACTTGAATCAAATATATGAAAGATGATATGTCATGAGCTTTGTAATGTTTTGAACAACCAATAAAAAAAAAGTCGGAATTATTTTATTCCTTTTTATTTTTCAATTTAGGTTTTTATTTTTGTATTATCTGTTTTTGGTTACTTAAGGCTCTTTTGTTTGTTTGCCTGAGATTCTGACTAAAACATTAAGAAAAGAAAAATTTTAAGCAGAAAACGAGAACATTCTGGAACTTTCTTCAATTTACTCAAGTAGTTTCTTTAGCATGCTTTCAAAATAGAGGAAATATTAATCATAGCATTTCATGAGTCTTTATTTTATTTTTTTAGAGAGAGAGTGAGAGAGGAGAGAGAGAGAATTTTTTAATATTTATTTTTTTTTAGTTATCGGCGGACACAACATCTTTGTATGTGGTGCTGAGAATCCAACCCAGGCCAAACGCATGCCAGGCGAGCGCGCTACCACTTGAGCCACATCCCCAGCCCCAATCTTTCTTTATTTCTGCTTCCTACTCTAAAGGGAATCACTGATTCTGAAGAGAAAAGAATAGGGAAGTGAGAACAACACCTTCCTAATATAGGAGATGGGCCAAGAACTGATTTATCACCAAAGTAACAAGTTTCAGACAAAAAAAAAAAAATGAAGCATCATGGCAACAATATATTTTAAAACATAGAATTAAATATTTATCACTTTTTTGAGGAGGGGGTACCAGAAATTGAACCCAGGGACACTCAACCACTGAGCCACATTGCTAGCCCTATTTTATTTAGAGAAGGGTCTCACAATGTTTCATTTTTGCTGAGGGTGGCTTTGAACTTAAGATCCTCTAGCTTAGCCTTCTGAACTGCTGGGGAGTATTTAACACTTTTAAGATTAAAAATGTGTAAAATTTGAAGCAAAATACGTATTAAAAAGGCAGTTATGAGTTCATTTGAATACATATACATTTAAAACTTCTGTCTAAAATGTTACCTTAAAAGTAGAGAGGGAAAATCCTTGAAGAACATTTGGTATAAAGTTAATATTTTCACCCTAAAGCATTTATACAACTTGTAATAAATATCAAGTGCCGAAAAATAAATGAGCAAGAAATATGAATAGATTATTTATGCATAAAACTAAAATGATCAACAAATAGAGTAGAAATCACCCATAATATTATGAAAAAAGGTAAAGGGACTTAAATTAAAATGATAGAAGCTCTGCTTTTGCAAAGAGTCCAGGTTTTTTTTTTTTAACTGTTTATTTATTGTTTTGTTTTTGTTTTATTTTTTGTTCTCCTTATTAATTCTTTACCGGAAATATGATCTATTAATCTAGATCAAAATCATTAAAACTATTCATGATTGAGTACGATGCCATAGGAAGGCTTCAGGAATTACAAGGACTTAAAATTTCAAAGTGATTGACACTTTAGAGGAACCCGTTGGTAATGTTCTTTTTCTGTATTTTTAAAAAATTTATGACTGAATTTAGGCTGCTTTTATTTGAAATATTTTTCTTAAAAATCAGAAAAGCAAGCTTGAACTGAATTCTTAGAATTATATGATACATTGTTTACACTCTATTAAGATGAGGTTAAAAACAGAACTGAATATTGTTCTGACATATTAATTGCATTTTTTCTCTCATCATTAAAAAGGATAATATTTCACATATTAGTCTGAAATTTTGAACAATGAACAAATAGTAGCGGAGCTTGTTAATCATTTGGATATATTTGTTTTAAGTACATAGTTTGCACTAGCAAACTGTATTAAAGATTAATTTACATTATCTCATTCTATCCAACAGCCTATAATAAAAATGGTATTAACTCCATCTGGATCAGGCAGAACATGAACTTACTGACACTATATTACTCAGCTAATGAAAGGAAGAACCAGTATTTAAAAGGTAGGAAGTTCCTCAGTGACTAATGAAAGCACAGGAATTTGTCAAGAAATTTTCAAATGTTTATTGAAAAGGTAAATCACAAAATTAAGGAAAGAATAACAAAATATTTACTATGACTATGTTTCCTTTTTCACATTTACTTTTACAAGTATATATATTTTAATTGTTGAAATTATAATAGGTGTTAAGTGGATGTTTTCAAATAGTACGTAGCTGTTTTTGTGACACTTAGATATTTTCCATCTTTCCAGAGAACATTTAGAATTGTTAATAATATTATGCATAATATTTATGGTTTTGATATAGGTGCCTTTTCCACCTTAAGACATCTGTTTTTTCTTTCTTTTTCTAATGCTTTCTTATGTTCTGTTACAAATAAAGATATACTCAATATCTTCATGGATATAGCTATTTTGCTTTCCCTAAATTATTTTAATGGGATAAATTCATAAAAGTAGAATTGCCCTGTCAACTGATGTAACCAGTCAAAACTAGCTGGATAAATTGAAAGTAGAAAAAAAGCTATTTACACAGCACCTCTTAATTATGTAAAAATGAAGCAGTTACTTCCCACACTGAAACTGTAGCTGACCAAAAGGGGAGCTCCAGCTGCCCTCCTGGCTGCCCTGTTCTCTCTGTGCCCAGTGCATGAACCCTGAACAAAATACACAGTCTCTACAATGGTCTTGACAAAGCACACTTATTTCTAGTAGAAATTAAATTAGGGGCAGGTATACTTTTTATCACAATACTTTCACTTTCATGATTTAATCAGTACTTTATTAGACATTGTCCCTTGACCAAGTCCTTTCACAGACAGTGGAGAGACAACCATCTTTTACAAGCCTAGTGTACAGTATGATCACATTGTTACTCAGAGAGGGAGGACAGCTGGGTGGCTGAAGGGTATGCCCTTGGGCTACATTGCCTGGGTTTGAATCCTAAATCTACCATTTCCATATAATGCAGGACCTTAGAGCAAATATCCAATCTCTTTTGGGACTAGACAGATTGATGTGACTATAGATATAGATATGATCGCCAATAGATTTCTTAATACACAAAATACATACTAAATCTTAGTTTATAGATAAACACAAACACATAACAAGTTTTTATATCCAAATATAGATAAGACCTTAAAGAACTTCTGGACCAACTTTCCATTGCAGAAAGAAGATTTTTAATTTATTTATGGCTAACAACCCCATTCAGCAACGTATGTCATTCAGTTATAGAGGATACATTTTGCAAGCAATTTATCTTATTATATTGTTCCAGGAAATTGTATTGCTCATAGCCAGACAGTCTATGAGTTATTTATTCAACTCTTTTTTTGTAATATTCAATATAGTTTTGGTTATGCCTGCTTTATAAAAAATACTCATGTTAAAGTTCTCAACACATGACATTATATAATCTCTTGAAGTTTTGCAATTTCATTTGGGACATATCCTAAATTATTTCAAATGAAGAGCCATTTCTTTCCTAAGCATACACCCTGTGCTTACCACTAAGCATAAATGAAGTATGTTTCTCTACCAATTAGCCCTAAATCAGCATCTAAACTTTTGTAAGAGGAGTTGAAGTCTACTCTGGCTGGATGATAAATTAGAGCACGTTTTCATTCTCAAATGTGACATAACAGAATTTTTCTTCATTTTACAAATTAGGCAGAAAGCACAATTTCAAAATTAATATTGTACACATTTAGGAAAATTAAATTAAAAAAAAATAAATTCACAATGGATGTGCAATTTCTTCACATTGCTCAACCTTTTTTGAAGCAAAATTCCTTCTGATGAAAACTACAAGTTCTGTCCTCAAAGAAAGACATCCAGAGGATACACAGGATTCCTGGATTTATCTTTGAAGCTGTATCTATCAACCCCCTTTGGGTTTTTGAATCTGGTTAGGAAGGTCTGTTGAAGATTCTCCAGAAACCTCCTTGCCAAATCACTGAAGTTCTGAACACCTCAATGATATTGTGTTTGCCTCAACAGGACGATTCTCAGTGATGGTGTTTATTGTACTTCATGGTAGTGGTGACAGCCTCTGGTGAAGCACACTGCCATGAGACTCCTGCTGCAGTTATCCCGAGGGGCTCACTTAGCACTCTGTTCATTACGTTGTGGGGTATTCTGTTTACTATAGACTTCATCATGCATGTGTATAGACAAATAGTAACACAAATATTATGATGGAATCTTACTTGGAGCATATGGTGATCCATCCAGCAGCAAGAGCTATCTTTAGATTGCATAAGACACTGACAAAAAGTATCCCCCAGAAAAATTTTACCTTTCAATATTACTACAAAAGTAGGGTCTCACTTACTGTGAAACATCCAAACGTTGCTATGGATTCCTATCAATGCCTGCTGATTTCTTAATACAAGCTCATTTACCAAAAATGTTATCTATTTACAGTATTTACGACTTTGAAATAAAGACAAATTTCTCTTGAAGTTCCTTCAACAATGCTAAACATTTGCACTCTTGATGCTCCTCTTCTGCTTCCCTTTTAAAAACTGGACTCTACTACCCTAGTCATTGACACACTTCCTGGCATGTTTTCTTCTGGTACTGAACCCAGTCTTGTTCTTTCATGTGTCATAGAAATATTAGAGATAAATTTCCTATTTTTAATTTTCTTTCAGCAGCATTACCTCATAAGCATTGCCTAATTTTATAAAGCATCCGTAGATCAGGGATCTGGCATATGTTGTTTTATTTTTAAAAACAAATTTCCAGTAAATGCAGTTTTCAGTTTACACTTACGAAGTCAAAATGTCAAGATGACTCAAAAACAATACATTAAATTGCAAGTGAACTTTACAGATTTGATTTGGCAAAGATAGCACAAGATTCAATCAGACGGTGTGTCTACAATATGCCTGAGTGAGCAATCAGAGATCATTCAGGAAGATAACGTCAAAGGCCAGACGCACACCATGTATGCAAATACCTTGAGGTGGAATTAACCCAATAGAATGAAAATTTTTCTACCAAAAAAAAAAAAATGTCAAAGCATGCGGAAATGTTACCGAAGTGCCTCCTCTAATGAGAATTTCTGTGGGGAGCAACCTGTGAGAAAGCACAAACACAGAGGAAAGGTGAAGGACAAATAGGTCACTCCATTCGGGTCCCCTCTGCTATTTCTACCAAGCACAACACTGCTTATGACACCATTTCCTCCAGGTAGAAGAATGGCACACCAAGGTGAAGATTTGTCAGGCACCCTGTTTGGCTTTCATGAACATCACACATGCGCATCTCCGTGATTCAACATCTTTTTGGGGAAAGGATTTGAACCATAAATTTTACAGTTTGTCCAGAAGATATGGGCTTAATAAAGGTGGATATTTATTCTTAAGTATTGAAATACCCAAATTCTTGAAATAATATGGCCCAGAATTTGAAATCGAGATATGATACGGCAACTTTTAACCACTGTTAGAAATTTCACAACCTGATTGCACAAGAAATTCCTGACTTAGGAAGAGTATGCCCTTAAAATCCACCAGAGAATGACCTTGGTGAAATGACCTTCATGTCTGTTAGTATGGTAAGGAACACAGAGCCAAGAGAAATAACCACAGTACTCTGGTGAAGGACTGATGGACTGTTTGTAAGTTTTAGGACTCTACACTTTGTTCCAGTAGATTCTAAGAGCATGACACTGAACACCAAAATGTCAGTAAGCAGAAGCACTCCTGGAGTGATGGAATAAAGACCTGGGGAAATTTTTGCCTCCATAAGAAACAGTGGCAAAAAACAAACAAAACAAAACAAAATAATTTTTCAGTCCTCTGGAAATTAACCAAAAATTCGCAACAAGAAGTATTTATTCAAGAAAAATACCTAAATCTTAGTAAGAATCATGAACTTTGTGATATTTTAGCTGCCAGCTCTATGGTAGCTTTGAAATTCAATAGGTTTGCTACCACTGCCTAACATCACCAGAGAAGTGAAAATGGTGTAGGTGTCTCTGAAAGACCCAGGCCCCAAGAACAGTCACCATTTGACCCAGCTCACTGAAAATTCCATTCACAGGGATAGTCCTTATAGAATCTCATTCAGAGCCCACAAGATGCCAAACTCCATTTCCCCCTGACATTTGCTGAAAATAATCAATAGCAGTTGTTCAATTTTGCAGCTGCCAACGCAGAGACACCTGTTGGAATAAAGAGATGCAGAACAAAAAATTCATAAGGAAAATATGTGAAATAAAGTATTGAAAAGCTCCAACATATTCCTGGGCATGTGGAAATGCACATAGCCAGGAAGGATCTGAGAAGACTATGATGTCTCACCTCTACTTCACCTTGAGGTTCTCCCAAGACCATCATTCCTTAACTCTTCCAGGTCCTGGTGGCTGCTGCCATTCCTTGAGTTGTGGCTGCATAACTCCAGTCTTCAAGGCTAGCATTTTCAAGCCTCTTTCCACTCTGTCTCCATATAACCTTTTTTTTTTTATGTATCAGTGACAAATCTCCCACTGCCTTTCCTATAAGGACACTTGCTGTCATGTTTAAGGACCACAGAAAATTCAAGACAATATCCTCATTTCAAATTCTTAACCTTATCTACAAAATCAATTTTTCAAATAAGATTACATTTAGATGTTTAAGAGATTAGAATCTGATCTTTTGGGGGACTGTTGGTATGCCTATCATGGGTCCATTCAATGATTTCCATGTCAATGTTCATAGAAATTTTATTCCGCAAAAATTTGGGGGAAAATTTCCATCAATAGTTTAATGAACAAACAAGTGGTAGCATATCACTTCCATAAAATTTAATGGGATTATTCAGATGTAAAGAGGAATAAATTATCAAAACTGGGACAACATGAATAAATCTCAAATTACTAACCTTTTGAGTGAAAGAAGACAGATGCTAAATATTACATACTGTGGAATCAATTCCTTTTGTGTAAAACTTCAAGACAAATAAATCTAATCTATAATGGAAGAAAGCAGATTCTTGTTAACTTAGGGATGGCAGTGACAAGTGGGCATTGACTGGCAGAGTGTGAAAGGGAACATTGTGCTATGGTGGAAGTGTCATATACCTTAATTATGAAAATGGTAACATAGGTGTGTACATACAGCAAAACTTATCTCTACACTTAAAAATGTATGTCATTTTTCTATAAGAATTAAATTTCAGTAAAGTTGTTTTCAAATACACTTAAAGCATTTGAGATTTGCTCATTTTAAAAAAGATCTAACCTCAAAATTAAAGATCATATTTTCTCATTTATTGGAAATTCTGCCCTCATCCTAACTAAGTTCTCACATATGTCTGGTTCTGTTCCTGTACTATTCTACTCCATTGATTCTAACATTTATTTCCCTTTGGTTTTCTGGGTTGCATGATTTTAAATTATTATTTTATCTTTAAGAACATTTTGATGTCTAGAAGACCAAGGATATTGTCTTTATTCTTCTTTCTCAGGATGTTGATGACACTGTTTCTCAAGTTTTTATCTTTATCTAAGCTAAAAAACGAAAGCAAATACAAGAACAAAACAAAGCCTATATGTCAAGATTATGACTGAAATAACACAGAATTTATAAATTAATTCAGGTGTACAGTCTCTGAAAACACTAACACTTCTGAACCAAAACTCAAACCTTCCAAATTTATTGAAATATTATTTTTACAACCCTCACTCTGTTTACAGTTAGTTCTATAAAGACATTTCCGGTGCTTTGTTACTCACCACTTCAGACTCTTATTTGTTTGCCCTCTTTGGACCATGTTCTGTAATATTCTTTGTTCTATTTTATATTTCATCTTAACCAAATTCTTCTGATACTTGTAGATGTACTTTAATATACCTTTTCCTATCTTTTTCTTTCAACCTCTCTGAGCCACTTTATTTTAGACAAGGTATGATAGGCTTACAGTTGTAAATTAAAAAATATATTTTATTAGAGCGTTATAGTTATAGTTAATATATTAGATAATGTTATACTTAATAAGGGGGCTCATTTTGACATCATCATACATGCATGGGACATACTTTGCCTTCTGCAGTCCCCAGGGCCTTCTCTTTCCATCCCCCTTTCTCTCTGTTTCTTTTCCTTTACTCCACTGGTCTTTCTCCTATTTATTTATAGTTTTCTTAATTAGTGATTTATAGATATCCATAAATGACAAATTCACTGTGGTTCATTTACATATGTACTTGGCATAATTTGGTTAATTTGATTCCATATTTCTCCCTTTTTCTGTCCTTTCCCCCTTCTATCCTCTCAATCTACTCCACTAATCTCCCTTCAATTTTCATGGGGTGCCCTCATCTTTTTATCCTGATTTTGGTCTAGCTTCTGCGTGTGAGAGAAAACATTTGACCCTTGACTTTCTGAGTCTGGCTTATTCCACTTAGCATAATGTTCACCAGTGGCCTCCATTTTCCAGCAAATTCCATAATTTCATTTTTGATGCAATAGAAAACTATTGTTTTGTATGAGTGTATGTATCTCATCAGAATTATTTCTGTGAAGAATGTAATTTGTTTTATTTTCATTCTGACATCTTTTACTTTTTACTATACTTCTACTTTTATTTTCTACCACTTACTATATGATCTGTGATTTGTCCACATGCCCATTCTCCGAAAACAGTTTATTTCATAGGTATTTCCTAATATAATTTCTCATAATTTGCTTATATATGTGTTTCTCAGTTTATCCTCTTTAGAAGTGAAGTGGTATATAGTAAATTCCTGTATTAGTCAGAAACCATTTGGGCAAATTATTATAATCCAACCTAGTATTCTTTATATTAAAGTTGTAATTTATTGAAAACCATTGGATTCCAATAGCTAATAGAAATCTAGTGGATTCCAGGAAGATTTTATTGTTCATGTCATAGGAAGGAGACCAAAATAACAAAGCTTCAGGAATTACAAGGACTTAGAATTTCAAGTTGATTGACACTTGGTTTTACCTTCTCTCAGAAGTTAGCCTAGTTTTCTTTTTCCCATATTATATATGAAAGAGGTTTTAAATTTTACTTTTTTCAGTTTTATTTTTTTAGAAAATATTGGCCTTACTCTCTCAAGACCCCTCTGATGACACACTTCACAGAAGCCATTGCATCTGCTTGGTGCCTGCTCTCGACTATGCAATGAGATTGCATTTGGTAATTCTGCCATAGACAGAAGTAAGGAGAGACACGAGTAGAACTGTGGTTTTGAGAATCACAGAGGTTTTGACAGACAAAACCATGTATCCTGTGCTCTTGGCATACGCTTTCTCCTTCATCATCCAATAATTAACTTGAGAAATGTCTAACTCAACTGTGTTCCGTAGTATGTGGTCATAATGCTTTCTTATACTACTACTACAAAAAAAAAGAAAAAGAAAGAAAGAAAGGAGAAAGAAAGAAAGAAAGAAAGAAAGAAAGAAAGAAAGAAAGAAAGGAAGGAAGGAAGGAAGGAAGGAAGGAAGGAAGGAAAAGAAAAGAAAAAGAAGAAATAACAGGTTGGGAGAAGTGAATATAGAGAAGAGAAAGACAGAGGAGAGACTTGGCATTGGAATCCATGAGTGAAGGTTCTGATAACAATATTAGTGCAGTTTAATTTCTAAAGAACATCTTCACTTAGTAATGCAGTGAAGTAATAAAGTGAATCAATTTTTACAATTTCACACAGTGAGTGTGTGTGTGTGTGTGTGTGTGTGTGTGTGTGTGTGTTTCATTTGTTGCTCGAGTCCCTTTTCTTAATTTGAGAAATTCTATTCTGGATTGCTTTAAAACATGAACATCTCTCCAAACTGAATGTTCAGATAATGTGAGAGTTTTCTCCACACTATTATACTTTGTCCCTGAGCTGGAAAGTGCATGTTAATCTTGATGTCCCTGATGAATCATCAGAATTCTACTGCATCTTGTTATTATTCTTTGTGAGTTTTTACAAAGCTATTATTTTTCCTTACTTTCAGGGACTTTTTTTTTCTATTTAAGTTTTTTTATGCTCATCTTCAATGATTATTTTCTAGCTTCTCCCTTGTAATGATTTTTCTCATTGATCTTAAGTGTTTTTCATATAAATAACATCAATTATTTGTCCTGAATTTCATCAAAATGGTCTCTGTGCTCTTCATCTTTGAGCAAACATCCTAGCCTATAACCATCACACCCAGCATAGCTTCACTCAGTTTCCCATTTTCTGTTTGCCTTTTGTTACTTCAAAGCCACCAGCTCTATTCTCTCCTGCCACATTGCAGTAAGTAATCCAATTTAAGTGTTCACCCTCTCACTATCTGTCTTAGCTAAGCAGATGCTTACCTATAAAACCAATTCTTAAATTAAGTCCCTCCATTATCACAGAGTCTCTGACACTCCTGCATGACTGTAACCATTTCTGTGGTTGCTTTTGCATATTTTCAAAGTGCAGCCTGCAAACAGCAAGGATTTCCAGCTGCAGTGACAGATGCTGACCTGCAGTTCTATGTCCTCCTGTCAGGCATTGTGGAAGAGCATCCACCCTTTCTCTAGCATACCTTACGAGAGCATGCCTTACAAGGTGTGTTAGTACACTTCCACAGCTCTTTTCTATTTTACTTGTCCCATAAGAATGACTTATCTAAATCTCTGCTTCCTGCATTGCCTCAACTCTTGGAACTACTCTAGAGCTATGTCTACAATATTCACAGCTCTTCAGTAAACACAGTGTCTAAACCACATGGATCAAAGATGACATGATTTTAGCAGAACAAAGCATGGCCTGCTTGCTTTGCAAATCAGATCAGACAAATGCCCTATGTCTCCCTATATTATCTCAACACAGGGGCCACACCCAGGGTGTGTGAGGCCCTGGAAAAATACTATTTGCCAGACCCTATCTTTTATGAGAAAAAAGTTGGTTAAAATGTTTTATAAAACTCATGGGAACATATGAAATATAGTGATCATTCCAGTAATGTTTTAAATGGGAAGGGAAGAATTACTTATATAGTTACTTGCTATCTTTGAGTGCACATGAAAATTCCTTGTTATTAATGAAGATCCCCCCAAATTGGCTTGTCAATCCCATTCTGGTCTTCCAATATCATGTAATTCCAAGAAAGGCATGCATTATTCTCTGCAGAAGTGATCTGATTATCCTCCCAGAATTGGGATTCTACCCCATAGACCCTGTAGTGTTAGTCACAGAATTGCTAAGCATTTGGTCAACTGTATCTATTCAACAGTGAGACCTGAGAAGGGCAAAGAGGGGTTAGGGTTCAGAGAGGTCCTAGAAGCTTAGGTGCCTTGTCCAGATGGCACTGTCTGTCTAGGTGAATTTTGCTCATCAAGTTGACATTGATAACATTTTTAAAAAGGTGCTCTAAAAAGGGAGGCCCTGGATAGGGGTCCAGCTTGTCTGGATCAGAGCACAATTATCCTAATGCATGGATCTCAGATTCTGTTTTTCATCATCTGTTCCTTGCACTAGTTAAGGTGTTAATTTATTCATTGCTCTCTCTTGATCGCTCTCTTTCCACTTTTCAGGGTTCTGGGAGGATCAAACCTCAGACCTCATACAGGATAGACATCTGCTCTATCATTACATCCCCTTCCACAGAGGTTAAATTCTTTCAAGTGGCTTCCAAATTGTCTCTGCTTCGCTCAGTAAACCGTAAACTCTGACTGTAAATTCCACTTTAACTTAATATCAAAAAGATTGCTTTTTCCTTAAAAAAAGGGAAAATATATATATATATATATATATATATATATATATATATCTTAAAATATATATATATATTAAAAAAGATATATATACATATATATATGTATATATATACATATATCATGGGAACATATGAAATATAGTGAGATATATATATATATATATATGTCTTAAGTAATGGGAGTTTGTTAAAAGGATAATTCAGGCGTCTTACGCAAGTCTCTGCTTTTCTAATATCTTCTTTCTCTTGAAAGTCCCTCGTGGTGGCAATTCTCCCACACTCTCCCTTCATCCTAACTTCTCACCCCTAAGCAGGGCAGATTTAATTTGCTCAGTTGCTTACCCTCTGTTATGGATTGCTCTGGCTCAGTCACACAAGGCCAGTATAGCAGGATTGTTCTCCCTAAAAATCCATTGCTACTTTCACACCAGGTAGGCAGGTTGAGACTTTATGGTCTGGCCAGGGCAAGGCTGTTGATCCTTCTTTTCAAACTGTCTTCCAAAGGGCAGTCCCAATGTATCTTTCCCCCAGAAACCTGTGCCAACAGTGAGGAATTCATTCCTTTGTAATTAGATAATGTGATCAACAAAAAAGCTAGAATATTGTTTAAATGTACATGGATACTGTCTCAGGAGGAACATTGAATATTTTAGCAAACACTTGTTAATCAATTAAAATTTCTTTCTGGCAAATTATCTGTTCTGATCCTTTAATGATATTGTCTATTTGTTGTCCACAATTTCAGTAAGAGTCTTTTCCTTTCTTCTTCTTTTAATCTTCCTTTTTAACTTTGATAAATAAATTTTTTGGTACACAGATTTCAGAATTTTTAATCTGAAATCTGTGTATCAAATTAATCTTTTAATTATTAAAAAATTATAATTATTTTAAAAAACTATTAATCTTTTCCCTTGTAATTCATCCAATCCCTTTGATCTTAAAATTTTTCCTTTTACTATTTTATTGTTTCCTTTTACTATTTTATTTTATGTTTAATACATCAAATAATTCTGGAACAAACTCATGAATTCTCTCTGCATTAAATTATGAAATAATGTTAAATTTATTTGTTGTCACCCTTTTTATGTTACACATTTTTATATAAAAGGCATTGTGTCTCAGTCTGCTCACTTATAAAGAATACCCTAGCAGACTTTTTGTTCAATCGTTTCAACAAGTCCAAAAACGTAGTATAATGTTTCTTTATCTAAAGGGCTTTCTGACTCCTATCATAATTATATAATTTCCTTACTCTCACTTTATAGAAGTGTTTTTATTAATAAAATGTGAATCAAAATTGAAATAAACTTAATTTTATTTCATAATCAGCAAAACATTTCAAGTAAAAAGTACAACTAAAAAATCTTCAATTTTTGTTTTATTTTCACATTTTATACAGCGCACAATATTTATAAGATTCTCATTTTGATTATTTTATAACTAAGGTTGGGGAACAGCCTTAGTTATATATACCAAAGAATTTCTGCTGTTGTTTCCCTCATTTGAGAGCTATAAAGCAGATATTTTACTCCCCACAAAAATTCTAGGAAAAAAAATATACTTTGCTTCTTTTCCTGTTAAACATTAAGAATGACTTGAAAGTTAAAATAGCCTTCTTATTAAGATTAAAGCTCTCTTGAAATCTTACTCGGCTACATCGCAACTTCTAAATTTTCTTATTTAAAAAAATAATTTACAAGAATTGAATATCCTGTGGGTTTTTTTGTTGGTTTTGTTTTGCTTTCTTCCTTCCATCTTTCCCCTTTCCTTCTTTCTTTCCTTGTGTGCATATTTAATTAGAGAGCACCTTTCTATAGACATTAGAGAGAAAAATTTCCTTTGAGGAAAAATGAATAATAAAAATTAATGAAAATGCTATATGGAATGTTTTATTATATAAAATATGTTTAGACACTATTAGCTGTGACCACTGTGCTGCAGAAGCTAAAATGAGAGTACATTTTCTTCACTAAAAATCCCAATGTTTAGAGAAACAAAGAGCAACATACACTAAATGCTTTCTTATTCAGAAATGAACCACAAGCTTTCGAATGACACTCCAGTGAATTTCTGTTATTAAATTCAAAGGGCAGCCCCTGACATGGGGCCACTGATGCTCTCTGGTGCCCATGTTTAAGCAACCACGTGGCATGGTTTAGCCATTCCACAAAGACTCTTCAGAGAAACTTGGATTGAAATTCATAGAGAAACAGACAGGAGATGATTCCTAATGGCTGAGAACCAATCCAGGAAGAAGAATTTTCCATGATTGAAGCTTCTCTTTTGATAACAGATTATCTACCCAGTTACTCATCCTTATTTGTCTGCAAAGTTACAAGAGAAGATCACTAGATAAAGTGCTTTTCCAGTTGCTAAAACCAAGTCTCAGAAAGAAAATTAATCCCTTAATACAAATGTGAGCTCAATGCCAAAACCAGTTTGCGTTTAGGTAGAATTAATTGAATGTGTGGTGTTCCTTTTCTAACAACATCACTTCAGTGGTGAAGAAGTTAAATCCTCACACTAGAAAATTCAAGGATTTTTGATTCAATAATATGATAATGATTGAGGAGATAAGCACCATAAGAGTCCATCTTCGAAAAATGCGTGTCAAAATTGGAGCATCTGGCCACAGCAACAGAGGTCGGCTTTCTTTCTTTGCTTCTCTCACTTATAAACGAATGGAATCAAGGAACTTCAGAGTCTCCAATGTTCTGCCGTTTTGTGCCTGTGTAAATCCATAAAAAATCCAAGATTGTAAAATACTTTATGGTTCAATTACTAAAGGAAGTAAAACTAAAATTCCTTAGGCTAGAAGATTTTTTAAAACGGTGACTTTTTTTTTTTTCTGTCCAGTCCTATGGGAAAGTAAATGAAGATTATAAACCACACATAGCTGAAATTTTATTTTAATCTAAAGCATATACTGCACCATAACGGATTCACAGATTAGAATCACTATAATGAATAAGTCTCAGGTAGAATGCAAAGTATATAAATATATAGCTATTGGGGAAAATGCTAATTTTATTATTATTAGGTTTGCCAGATATAAGTGGGAAAAAAAATGTGTTCAAAGAAGACGTGTTTTACATTGTAATACCCAGCCTGTGTGAGCATATTCAAAATTCACTGGAAACTCATCTGTCATTTGGACCAAACCTTCAAAATACTCTTTTGCCTATTTGTTATTTCCTTTCAATAAAAGGGGCCGGGGGCAATAAAGGCAAAACAAAAAGAAAGAAAGCCTCCTACTCAGGAATCTGGAAATGCCTTAATGATGGAATCATAGGCAGGTGGCGGCGGGACTGAGAAGCCCACCCGGAGGCTGTCGCTGGACCAGTGGAAGTCTGGCCGCCTCAGAGGCTGGGAGGCGTTGACAGAGGCGGAGGTGCTGGAAGAAGGCAGGGTCATCAACTGACTCTCAGTTTGTACAGGAAGCGGCGGACACTGCAGAAACGGATGGAAAGTGGAAGCTCTGAAACTTGATTTTCTCGGGAAGGAATTCGCTAGCTCCAGGGACGCTTGCCGCTGGAAAGTGAGGCTGGCCAGGCTGAGGTTGCTTCTGCGCTCACAGCCGCTGTGGCGGTAAAACCCACTTCTGTTGAGGCTCTGGGTGTGCGAGGACCTGGATCGCCGGCTTGAACTCCACTGTGAGATGGGAGCGCTGGCTCTTCTTCGAGACAGACAAACCAATAATGCCCAAATAAATCCTCCAATTACCAGCCCGATCGCCATGGATACCGTGAAGGACATTAGAAGGTCCTCTGAAACAGAGAATAAACAGCTGAATCGATTTCTAAATAAGTATTCCATTAAAAACACAGGACAGAGTGTAAACTGTAAATTCATGGGAAACGATTGATTTAAGCCTACTTTGGATAAGAGAAATGGTGCTACATGGATGGGCACAAATTCCAGCCCATGCTTCCATTCATTCCCACAGAAAGACACAAATGACACCATTAGTGGCAGCGGTCCGGGTTGCTTATGCCATTTGTTATCTTTATGAACTAAAAATAGTTTCACCAAGGCCATCCTTTAGCTCATCAGTTAGTTGCGAATGTTATTCAAAGATAATTTCCTTTTGATTGACAATTGCAACCTAAGTGCCAAACTGATAAAGAATTTCCTGGTCACTTTGCCTTTTCCTCCGTCTGCTGTCAATCACACTAATTTCTCCCACTAGCCTTCTTCATGATGCCTCACTTCCTGTGCTCATTCTGAGACGGGAAGTACTGGCACAGAACCCTCTGGAGAGCTGACTGATGGATGCCTTATTTCCTGAACTTCAAGACCATCTCATGGGTCTCTGACTCCACGAAGCCATGACTAGGCAGCACCTGGGCTCCAGCTCATGATGCTATCAAGTCCTGAGTGTGATAATGGAATTCCTGTCCCCTGAATGTCCATACAGTCCCATTCAGTCTCTTTCACGTAGACACTTAACTGTATCCTCCAGTTCACAGAGCTTGCTTTTTTTTCCCCCCTATCCTGGAAAAAACAGAAAATTAAAAAAAAAAAAAGAAGTCTATCCTTTTCCCAGATAGAAATGATATCTTACTGCTTCTTTCAAACTAAAAGCATTGTGTGTGGGGGAGGGGGTGGAGAAAGGGAGGGATGGAACTCTGGGCCTTGTACAAGCTACATAAAATCTTGTTGAATAAAACTCAATATCTGATCCCTACTTTAAGTGGGAAAAAACCCTCCAGCTAAAAGACCCCTCCGGCCTCACTAATGACCATATTTTCCTCCCTTCACTCTCTTTATATAGTTCACAAGCCATGCTTGTTTTCTCACTGTCCCCAAGCTTGCCTTTTCCTCTCAACCCACTGTGCTTTCCCCTATGATTTTCTTTATATCTGGATACAACTTTTTAAATTAAATTATTTGTTTTAATTAGCTATGCACAATTTTTCAAGTCACTATTGTACACAAAGTATTTCCACACCATTGTGTCTTCATACGTGTACTCAGGATAATGATGTCTAACTCATTCCACCATCATTCTTACCCCCTAGTCCCCTCCCTTCCCCTTCCCTCCCCTTTGCTCTATCTAAAATTCTTCCATTCCTCCCATGCCCCGCCCCATCGCCATTATGAGTCAGCATACTCATATCAAAGACAATATTCTGCCTTTGGATTTTGGGGATTGGCTGACTTCACTTAGCATTATATTCCCCAACTCCATCCATTTACCTGCAAATGCCATGATTTAATTCTCTTTTAATGCTGAATAATGTTCCATTGTGTATATATATCAAAATTTCCCTATCCATTCATCTGCTGAAGGGCATCTGGTTTGGTTCCACAATTTAGCTACTGTGAATTGTGCTGCTATACACATTGATGTGGCTGTATCCCTGTAGTATTCTGTTTTTCCAATAAAATATAATTTATTTTTCTATTCTTTGGATCCAGGCTGGGCACAGGACTCAATTTGACCAAAAGAATGCAATGGAATCCAAACCTTGCAAGTTCAAGCCTAAGCTGCAGTAGACTTTCATTTTCTACCCTTGCTGTGCTTGGGAATTCTCTCATTGTGGGCATGTGGATAAGGCCAGTGGTGGTGACAGAAAAACATGGCCTGCTTCCCTGTATTGCTCTGGTCAAGAGCCTGCTATCTTTGACAAGTGAAAGGGATAATTAATTCTAGAGAGGTCACCAACTAAGGTTGAAAGTCAGCAGAAAATCCATCAAGCTGATCTCATCCCAAATCATCAGCCCATGGAATTATGAGCAAGTAGATGATCATTGCTTTAGATCACCATGATTTGGGGGGCATTATAGAGAGCAAGAGCTCACTGATAAAAGATTCTAAATGCAGATCTTTCCCCATCATGAGATTTGTAGGGGAATTTGTTTAGACTCCATAATTTCAGTATTTTTTTAAATGATGGAGTTAGATTTTATGATTGCCAAAGTTTTTTTTTTCAGATTATTCTTGTAACCTATGTTAATGTATAGACAATTTGTAAGACAGAAATAACAAGTTGATCTTAACAAATACATGAGCATAATCACTCTGCCTAATTTTAGTGACCTTCTACCATATGCTGCCACATCTATATCCTGTGGAAAGGCATCCTTTGTGGTATCTTTTCTGACAATTATCTTCAAAAACAATTATAATCAAAATCCTATAAAACAATGATTTATACCAAATCTAAATGATATGTTCTCCAAAAATAACATGATAATTTCTGAATTACAAGATGATTTAAGACAGATTTTCTAGGCCTAGAACTGTTATTCTAAAATCTTTCTCATAAAAATAATGTTGATATAGCCTTAGGGTACAATGTCCTCAGAGAGGTTTTGTGGAGGTAGGTTACATCCAAAGAAAGCAAATGGAGGTTGGGAGCGCCTGCCTAGCATGGGAGAGGCCCTTGGTTGGATCCTTGGCACCAAGAAAAAAAAGAAAAGAGAAGAAAGAGGGGTGGCACAAAGAGCAGGAAAAAAAAAAAAAAAAGCAAATAGATGTAGTCCACATTAAAGCTGGCCTTGTTGGTAGCACAGTATGATTCCTAATTTAGCTATCAGTGAACAAATATTTGAAAACTAAAATTCTGCTTAAAAAGAAATTTTAGGAATTCTGCATTGCCAAGACAATGACAGCCATGAAAATCCCATTTTCCAACATTTCTTAACAAAAATTTTAAAAAAGGAGAAAATAACAAACTGAACAAATAAAATCATGAATATGGTTTATGCCTTCAGCCTATTTAGAAGATGAACATCAAAACTTCAAGTTACCAGAAAATGAATACTGGAAAAGAGCCACAGGAAGTTGTTTCATTTTTCTTCCCTTTTTCCACATCTATTGACTTTTTAAAAAACTTTTCACGGGGCTTTTTTTCCCCCTCCTTTTTATAATTTAAATTATATTTTTCTTTTTTCCATCCTAAGAATTCCATTTCTATTGTTTTATAACTTTTGACTCTGGTTTACATTATTTTTCCTCTATTTTTGAGTGTAGTGGTTATTGGTAGTGTTTTATTTTATTGAGTTTTTGGTTTTTCTTTTTCTTCATAGCACTGGTGATCAAGCCCGAGACTTTGACCACATTGGGCAAGTGCCCTACGAAGAATACACTCCCAGCCCTGCTCCACCCATGACCTAGTCCCACTCAAACCTTGGAGATTATGTTAACTTAAAGAAAAGGAGGAACAAAACCCTCAGCCAATGCAGCCCAGCTGGGGGAATCTGACAGCCCACTCTAGACACTGCAATCGCAGGAGAAATAACACAAGTGTGGTGGACACCACACCTGTCAAGGATCTCAAATTTGTCACACATCCCATCAGATCATACAGTTACGACAAGACTTTAAATGAGTGCCAAAGAGATGGGGTGGAGGTGAGGGTAGGCTACCCCAACTCCTGCATCTCTCAGGGAAACACAAAGTTCTGTACAAAAGTATAAACTGAGGATAAATGCTTCAGACCCTTCACAACAATTGGAAAAGTCAGTACTGGAATGACTTTCAAGTAACAGAACCAATATCAACAGTACATGAAGAACCGCCCCCCCCATTATGGTTTGAATATGTGGTGTCCCCTAAAAGCTCATGTGTGTGACAATGCAAAAATGTTCCGAGGTGAAGTGATTATGAGAGTTGTAACCCATTTAGTGGATTAATCCACTTGAGTGAATTAACTGGGAGTCGGGTAGGGTGTGGCTGGAGAAAGTAGGTCACTGGGAGCGTGACTGGGGTTTAGATTTGTTTCTGGTAAGTGGAATTCTCTCTGCTTCCTAGCTGCTATGTCCTGAGCTGCTTTCTTCTGCCATAGCTTCTTCCATGATATTCTGCCTCACCTGAAGCTCCAATCCAGGGCTACAGAGTTGGCCAACTATGGAATGAACCTCTGAAACTGTGAACCCAAATAAACTTTTCCTTTGCATTACAACAGCACAACACTGACTAAAACAGCCCCCATTAAATAATAGGGGCTTCCACTCCCACTGTAAGAGTGACCACATAGGGTGCACCCCTCTGCTTCTTCTGTCCACACCACATCTGCCTGAACCACTGGAGGCTAGAGGGACCTGACTCTTGCTTGGCTTACAGAGGAAACAGGTCCCTCAGTCTCCTACATGGTACACATTGTGTCAAAATCCCCTAATCAAGCTGAGAAAGCCAAAGGGAGACTACACTATGAAATCCAACTGGAGTCAAGGGCAAACACTACACAAAAATCAATACACTAGGACACAATTTCAGAAGAAGCTAATATGACACCCCTAAAGTTAATAATTGCATAGTAACAGATTTCTAAAGATATCAAAGGAGATAAAATGTATTCAGAAGAATGATTTTATAAAACTCAATGAAATCCAAGAGAATACAAATAAACAGTTACATGAATTAAAAAAGACAATGCAGGATATGAATAAGCATTTCCTTTAAGAGATCCAAAGTCAAGAGAAAGTAAAAATTATGCCAGAGGGGAACGTATGCTGGGAGAGGTTGATAAATGAATCTAAGTTACAGCTAGATAAGAGTAAAGAGCTCTGATTACGTACCATAGAACTCAAAAAATCGGAAGAAAAGATTTTAAAAGTTTTTACCATATTGAAAAAATAAATTTTTGAAGGAACACATATGTTTAATCTGATTAGAGCATTATATCGTGTACACATGTATAGAATCATCACACAATGCTCCATTTATATTTCTCCATTAATATGTACAATTTTCCTGCTTTTATGTATCAGTTAAAAATCAATTTAAGGGCTCAGAATATAGCTTGCATGCACAAGGCCTTGTGTTCAGTCCCCAGAACCACACACACATACACACACACACAAAATTAATTTAAGAGATGATGCAAAAGATTATTTGTGAACTATATTAAGAAAAAAATATGAAAGTATAAAGTGGAGAATAAGAGATTAAAATAAATATGGCATAGAAATAAATATTTCATGAAAAAACTCAAACAAAAAATTATTCTGAAGCATCATACTATCTCATATACTAGAAATAAGACATTTGGGAGTGGTGGTGAACTGAGACTTAGGGGCTTTTGCTCTTAAAATATCTAAATTATCATTTTTAAGTAGTAATTTAATAAACAGATTACATCAGAATATTTTGGAAATGCTTTAAGCATTTCTCACCCCATGATGTTTTGGATGTCTGTATCATTTTATATAATAATAGTTTATGAGGAAAGAGATTTACTCAAAATTTTAATTGTTTGTAATAACTAATACTAGATTTCCTTTTTTTTTTTTTTTTTTTTTTTACCACTTGTGGTCATGACCAATTCTGTATTTCACTGAAAAATGTCCTCATCGAACTTAATGGAATGATCTAGAAGAGAGCTAAATAAAAACCAAGAACTGCTCAAGTATTTCATATGACCAAGTCCTTTATTTTCCTTATGAATAACTACATGAGTACAGGTGTTTTACTGCATATGGTGCTGTAGTTAAAAAGTAACTAGCTTTTCCTTGTTTCAGAGTTTCTGGTAATCTTTATTTTTGTGAAAGTAAGTTGACTAATTTGTTACTTGATGCCATTAAGTGAATAATTGTCTCTAAAAGAGTCTACTTATTCACAGAAAAATTTATACCCCAAAGAATCTGTCAGTTAATTATCACAAGACATATTTTAATTAAAGAATATGAACAAAATTCTTCAGAAATTCTGTCGTCTTCCCCTAAGGAATGAATGAATGGGGAGTCCTGTGGTCCATTTGCATGTTTTGCATTTGAATGGGAAAGTAACAAATTAGGTAGAGAGCCTAGCAGGCAAACCATGAGCTCCCTTCAAGTGTGAAGTCTCAGTATTCCACACCTAAAAGGCTTCACTGCAACACTGATTTAAAAAAAATTGATGTTTGAAGGAATATGATTTATAAAATGTAATGCTTAATTTTAATGAATTACCTTGTTAAATAGCACAATCTCTAATTTCAAACTTAATCTTCATATCTACTCTGTGAAATAACTACTCACAGTTTAGCATGTGTCGGTTCCAGGCTGTTTTAAGTGTATTGTATCACCTAATGCTCAAGCCCCCCATAAGAGAAAACTACTGTTATTCCCATTCAATTACTAGTTGAGACTATTGAGAGATATAATTAACAAATCCATAGTCAAATATTTGATGAAGGAGTCAAGTGAGGCTGTGAGTCCAAGGAACTAATAGCTAAATTGCTTATTTTTTAAGTGTAAGATTAAAAACATTAATCTAAAACGAAAATGAAGAACATAAAATGCCTGAAGATTGTAACAATTTGGTGCCAGAGTCTCTGGGAGCCTTCTATGAACATAAATTCTTGGGAAAATGACGATCAAGACACACTGCGTGCTCTACAGATATGTTTTTCTGAATCGGTAGCCTCCAGTGGAGGATTTTAAATATCATCACCTTCAAATATGGACTCACAGAAACGGGGTTTTAGGTAAGAGACTCTTCAAAACTTCTTGGCCCATTCTCCTCATCGTATAAGCATTGAAACAAAAGCTAGAGCTTATGTGGGAGAAATAACATCTTATTTATTTTAATAATTAATTAACATCATTCACTGGTCAGAGGACAATTATTTACACTCATGTGTTGTGTAAATTGAGAAGACAAAGACTCAAATTCACAAAGTACATGCCCTTGGTGTTGTATATTAGATCTTCTTAAGGTCTACATAGGGTCTGACAGAAGATTCCAAATATTTCAGGACTGCAGGAAATACAATAGATGAAATTAAAGAGAGAGATTAGCTTTGTTTTAGCAAAATAAAATTAAACTAGAAAATGAAAGGAGAAAACAGACTCAGTTACCCAACAGCAGCATTTAAAGGTTACAGTAACTCATGTATACAGTCTCCGTGTATACCCTTGTGACTCTCAACTATAGTCTCCTAATAAATAGAATATTCATGATATAAATACTATTAATAATGGAATTATAGCAAGTGTCAGTTTCAGGTAAAAAAAATAGAAACTTTTGAAGTGTACAATTAAGAGAAAGTAATTTTTTAACTATTAAAGTAATTGAGAAAATTAGCAAAGACAACAAAAATACATCGAGAAATAAATTTATAGGTAATTAACTTTTTCCAAAATATATTATTTTTCTGATATAGTAAAACTATGGTAATATCCAAACTCCAAAGGACAAATCACTAAAGACCATATTGGATCACTACAGGCTTCTTAAGATGTATTTCAGTTTTATGAGTAAAAAGGATCATTTTTATTGACACTAAAACTAGAGCTCTATTTCTAGGAGAGCAATTTGAAAGTTGCTCAAAATGTGGGGAAATGACTAAAAATACCATTGAATACAGGGTTACATTGATATCTGAAAGGATTATATAAATTTAAAATATACATGAGTGTCATGGGAATGATATATGCATATCTATAATAAGCAATTAAAATTTGAATGAATATAAAATAAGGTGAAGCTACAGAAGCCATAATAATGAGATAGGAAAACATTTGCCTTTGGTATATGGGTTTGCTTAATAATTGTTGAATGGACGTCTCCCAGAGCAAAAGTGAACTCCAAGAACACCATGAACTTTACTTCCTAACCTGAAAGTGAGTCTCATACCCTTGCTCTGCATGCAGAATTTTTAAAACAGTTACAAATGAGAATGTTGACATAAGAATTTTGAAGACTACTTAAAATAAGCAAGAAGCTTATCTATCTTATTAAACTCCATTAAGTCCAAACTGCAAAAGTAAGTTTAAAAATGCAGAGAAAGAAAGGTCAAAAGTCATAATTGAGGTATAGCCTGTTCCATGGATTCTTTTCATCTAACTGTAGTTAATGATTTTTTTCTGACCCACCTATACTGTGGAATTCAGAAAACATATTGTGGAAGATGCATCCACTGGTCATACAACTTCAACTCTTTCATTACATAAATCCATATGACAGGTTGTTGACCTTAGGAGCTTTTCTAAAATCCTAGTATAAAATAAACTGTAACTCCCCAAATAAAGTCATTGGCAAAGATGCTGCTTCTTTGAAAACTATGTGCCTTCATTCTCAATAACTTCAGGGAAAGAAAAAGGAGTCATAATGTTATTTCTTATAATTTAAAGCTAATGTTATTAATGAGACCAAACACTTACTTTGGTCTTATTACCTGGGTTACTTTGCTCCTCTGAAGGCAAAAGGAATAAACTCTAACATTAATAAGACATACCAGATAAATAAAGCTTTGTGTCTATACAAACGGTAACTCTCTGGCATGTAAAAAACCTCAGTGAATTCTAGCCATTCCTAGTAATAGTTGCATAACTAAATTCATTTTCCCTTCTTGGTCTAATAGCAGCTACTATAGTGCCTTTCAATTCTAAGATTCTAAAATTGATCATGGGTTTTCAGTGTCTATAATGAATACTTCAAAGTCCATCCATTGGTATTCAAAGTTAGTGGAGGCCACCACCTAGTGGCCTAGAGTTGAATCATTCCAACATCTGAAAGTGGATTATCAGAGACAATAGAACATTGACTAAAACATTCAAAATCCTTTGCAGTTATGAGACTCACAATCTCACCTTTGACCAAAGTGCCATGAAGCTTATAGTATCCTAAAAGTGTATAGGGGGATGGTTAAAACAACAGGGAGACTTTGGTGAAAGGATATTTTTAAGAAGAATACTATTTAAGGCACCTAAGTTTGATTAACTATAAGTTAAATTGTCAAAGAATACACATTATATGATATGTCAAGAGCTTTGTAATGTTTTGAACAACCAATTAAAAAAAAGTAAAAAAAAAAAAAATACACATTTTTTTTGTTTATCTCTTCTACTGGAAAATTCTATTTGATTTATTTTTACGAAAAGCCCAGAATTCACTGTCCTCCATCTACACAGCTCCTTCTCTGGTGCAAGTGACCACCATGTGCACCTGGACTATTGTAACGCTGGTGTTCTGTGTCCGTCCTTGGTGCCTCTCCCACACCCCAGCTGCAGTCCTTTCTCAAACAGTAAAGAGAGTGAACTCTTCAAAACGTGAGTCAAATCATATCACTCTTTTGTTCTATCACCTCCACTTCTCCCACAACAAAAGCAAACTCCTAACCCTGGCCTCCTAGTCCCTATTTGATAGACCCCTGTGCTCAGAGCTCATCTCCTCCACTCTTCCTCTGGGTCACTCAGCTTCATCCCACTCTCCCGCTTGCTGGGTCTTAAACACAGCATATGTGCTCTTGATTTATAGCCTTGCACTGGTTGTGATGTGCTCCTTAAAACCCTTCCATAGCTCTTCATGTGGTGAACTTCAGGTTTCTTATTTCTACATAGTCTTCTTATTTATCCATAATCCTCTAATGGCAAAAGGAACAAACTCGAACATTAATAAGACATACGAGATAAATAAAGTTTTGTAATTTGTGTCTATATAAACAGTAAGTGTCCACTCTATCTGAAAGTACAGCTGATCCTATCTCTTACGCAAAATTAGCATTCTTGATATTCTTTTTTATTTTGCCATTAATGTGTTAGGGTCTGTAAACAAGTCAAGATGGCGCCTGGCATTTTGCAGAGGGAGTGGTTTGTGAAGTAACGCCAGCAACCATTAAGGGTGGAGATTCCTTATTGGTTGACTGCTGTATCTAGTTTATGTTAATTAAGATAAGCTGTGTGGAATGTATATATACCCCTCCTGTCCTACAATGAACGGCTCCCACTCCTGCTGTATCAATGTACACAAGTTGTTCGTCACCCCCCCCCCCCCCCCGTTATTTTGCTGCAGCCGGACTGCGTCAAATGGAAATTAGATTTATTAATGTGAACTCTTTTTAAAAAATTAATCAAATGTGGTTTAGTCAGATTTTTCATTGTTGTAACCAAAAGACCTGACAAGAACAACATAGAGGAGGAAAAGTTTGGCTCATGATTTCAGAAGTTAAGTCTATGCTCAGTAGCTGACTCCTACAGTTACCACCCAGTTAATTCATATCAATGGATAAATACACTGATTAAGTCACACTTCACAACCTAATTATATTACTTCTGAAAGCTCTTGCGTTGTCTCACACATGAACTTGGTGCATTGTGGTCCATGTATCATTATGTTTAAAAGATGCAGGGGAACTTGTATTTGGAGTGGCTAGCAAAAATTTCATGAAAGAAATAAAATTTGGGATGCCCTTTTGTGTAGAAGTGTTAGACAAATAAACAAGGCATTGGAGGATTTGAAAGTAGTTTTGACCAATAGCCAGCAACATTCTAAATATAATTAGTACACAGTATTGCCACAGTGGAGAGTAAATTCAGAAGGAACTGGGTGGCACATAACCCTTTCTGTGTATGATGGGCTAACTGGAAATAAGTATATTTGTTTAAATAAAATTTTATAAAAAATAAAGATTTTAAATATATTTAAAGTCTCTTAATCCTGTCCAAAACCCACGAAAAGAAGAAGGAGAAGGATAAGAAAAGGAAGACCAAACAAAGAAAGGCACATTTATACCAGATTAAACTAAGATGACTTCCCCTAACTAGCTGCCAGTGGGGGTGGGGGAAAATGATATACTAAAAGGCTTTCCAAGAAGCATAGACAAGTGAACAAAAACCAAGAGATATATATGGTAATGGAAAAATATCCAGTATTGGAGGGGCTAAGGATGTCTTGCAGTGGTAGAGGGCATTCCTAGCTTGTATGAGACCCTGGGTTCAATCCCTAGTACTTCAAAAACAAATTAGAATTTCCACACACAAAGGTTAAAATAACCATGAATCAGTATGTTAAAAATATGCAGTAAGTTGAAAATTTGGGGCAAAGACTGTGAATCTATGAAAAATATCATATAAAAATGTCTAATGAAAATCATTAACTACATTGTACTCTATTTAAAAAAATTTTTGTATTGTACTTTAAATGTGAAATACCTAAGTATTTGAGATTCATCTAAAATCACATTCAGAGAAAATTTATAATTTTAGGGATTATATCATTGAAAACATAAAATATCAATGTCTTAAACATCCATATAAAGGAGTGAACAACAGGCCAATAAATTGAACATCAATATAAATAAAGAACAGTAGACAATTATGACAAAGCAGAATCTAGGAAAAAGGCAAAATTAAAAGATATGAAGAGAAAAATTCCAAAACAAAGTGTGATTTCCATGAAAAAAAATTAATAATCTACTATAGGAATGACCAGATGGAAGGAGAAAGAGAAAGAGACAGACAGACCAATATTAGAATGAAACTTTAGTGACACTGGAACAGAAACAAGCAACAGAAACATTCAAGATTCCAAGTAACTTGTGAACTGACTCTTCCACGGAAAATGACTATAAACACTGAATGTAAGAATAAAGAGCTATACCTAAAAGCACTGAAGAATGACCAAATGTTTGCCTCTGTTAAAGAGGAGTGGATATGTGGGAGAAAAAAAAATCAGCTCTGGGAAAGTTTTTTATTTACCAAAGCCTCAACCCGAGAACAGTCTCAGGCTGAATTATGTGAGGCAAGTAAAACCAAAACTGAGAACTTGCATTATTTCTGATCTTGAGAAATAGAGGACAGAGATCGTATCAATCAGAGCTAACAGAATATTAATGGGAAATAAATTCTGGGAAAAAAAGCCAGAGAAAAAGATCCCCAAATGTCAGCTGATAAATATTTCCCATAACTATTGCTGACTCCTAAATCACACATACATAGGGCATATCACAAACAGTTCAGCTAGAGAAAAGCAAGAAAATTAAACTGAGTGTGTTAGTCAGCTTTGCACCACTGTAAGCAAAATACCTCACAAAAACAACTTAGAGGAGAAAAGATTTATTTTGAGCTCATGGTTTCAGAGGTTCAGCCCTCAGGGACTTCATCACTGTGGGCCCAAGATGAGACAAAACATCATGGTGGGGGGCATAATAGAGGAGAGCTGTTCAGCTCATGGCAGGCAGGAGAGAGAGAGAGAGAGAGAGAGAGAGAGAGAGAGAGAGAGAGAGAGAATGAGAGAATGAGGAGCTAGGGATAAGATATATAATCCCCAATGGCACCTCTATGATTTATAAAATAATATAAAATATTTGACACATATATAATTATGGCCCCAGAAACAGGGCAAAGAGAACAAAGCTGAAAAATATTCAAATAAATAAGGCTGAAATTTTTCAAAAAATGTGAAAGAAACAATCTACAGATCCAGAGTTTTGGTAATATCAGGCAGAAAAAATATGAATAACCAAGCATGTACACATCATACTCAAATAGCTTAAGATCAAATATTTTAAAAATCTTTAAAGATAATAACATATTACATTAGAGAGATAGTTATTTGAGTAACTCCTCATCTCTAATAAGAAACAATATTTTAAAGTGATTAAAAAGTGCTCTATGTAGAATTTTGTATTCCACAATAATATCCCTTAGGAGTAACGGTGAAGTGGACATTCTTCAGGGGAACAAGAACTCAAGTCCATCAACACACCTACACTAATTGTTGTGCCAGAGACAACTAGGGCTGGGGAAAATGACAAGAGGTAAAAACATGGCTCTTCAAAGAAATTAGCCATGTCAGGAACAGAATCAGGGTATTCAAAAAAACTCGGTCCCCTTAATCTTTAATATATGTATGTATAAATACATATACACATGGCTATATACATATATAGCTATTTATAGAAAAAAATAAATAAAAATATTGTCATATGAGGTTTATAATTATATATATTTTACATATGTATTGTTATAAAGAACTTGGTATAGAATATCAGTAGATCTATTTGCTTTATTTTTTATTTAGAACATCTTAAGCATTCTAAAATATCCCTATAAACTATATTAAGCAATAAAATCTAATATATGAAAATATTTTATATGATAATAAGTAATTAGCAAATATAATTATAACATTGCACTAGCATCATTAAACATAAAACACCTAGGAATTCTTTTTTACAATGGATGGGTAAGATTTCTGCCTCAAAACCTTCAAAATATTGCTGAAATTAAACAAAACCTCAATAAAAGGAGAGATATATTATTTTTGTGGACTGTCAAACTCAATACTGTTAAGAAGCCAAGCTTGCTTAAATCAATCAACAGGATTTTTGTGGCATTTTGCAAATTATTTCAATTGTATGTTAGCTTTTTATCACTATAGTAAGTACTGAGCCAAGTCAACTTGGCTCAACTTTTTATCACTATAGTAAGTACCTGAGCCAAGTCTACAAGAGGAAAGTTTTGTTTTGTTCAATTTTGGACTTTCCAGTGTATGAGCTGGAAGACCCATTGCTTTTAGATCTCTGGTGGGAGTGGAGGGCAGCACAGCATGGCAGGTGTTCTTGGCATTGCAAAGATGCTCACTTCATGGCCAGGAAGTGAGAGCAGAGAGAAAGAAGATACCATGGTCCCCAAATTTCCCTCAAGGTTATCCACTAACGACCTGAAGACCTCTCACTAGGCCCCACCTCTTAAAGGTTCCACCACCTCCCAACAGAACCACAGACTGGAAACTAAGCTTTTACAGCATGAACCTTTGGAGGACATTTAAGGTCCAAACTATAGCACATCGTGTAAGGATATTTGAAAGAGCAAGAGAAACAAAGTTGGAGACATCTCATTACTTGATTTCTAAATATACTATAAAGCTAAAGTAATCAGAACAATATGTTCCTAGAATAAAAACAGGCACATAGACTATCGAACAGAATAGAGATCCCAGAATAGACCCATGAATTTATGGTCAACTGATGTTTAACAATGATGTCAAGAGCACACAATGGAAAAAGGACAATCTCTTCAAGAAAGGTAACAGTAAAACCAGATACTTTTTCATGCAGCATGAAAAGGGAGGACTTAACTCAAACCACATACAAAAAGGAACTCAAAATGGATTAAACATTTAAATTTAAAGCCTAAAACCATGAAACTTCTAGAACAGAACACAGGAAAAAGTCTTGACATTGGTCTATGCAATAAACATATATATATATATATAATATATATATATATATATATATATATATATTATATATATATATATAATTTTAACGTAACATCACAAGCACAGGCAACAGAAGCAAAAATAGACATCAAACTCTGAAGCTTCTGCACAACAAAGGAGTGAGGATACAACCTATGAAATGGAACAAATATATTTGCAAAACAAAGATCCCATAAGGGATTTCTGTAAAAATATATAAATAATTCATACAACTCAATGGCATGAAAACAAATAGTGATTTAAAAATGGGCAAAGGACCTGAATAGACATTTATCCAAGGAAGAAAATGGTCGATAGGTATAAGAAAATCTGTTGGTGACAAATGTATGTGATGCCAATGCAGAGATGAGGGAACTTTTATACACTGTTGTTAGAAGTAATTAGCAAATATAGTTATAGGGACTGAGGTTGTGGCTCAGGGGTAGAGCTCTCACCTAGCATGTGTGAGGAACTGGATTTGATCCTCAGCAAAATATAAAATAAAATAAAAAGGTATTGTGTCCACCTACATAAAAATAAGTGTTTAAATATATATATATATGATATAATTATGACATTGCAATAGCATCGTTAAACATAAAACACCTAAGAATATTTTTTTTATAAAGGATAGGTAAGAACTCTGCACCAAAACCTTAAAAATATTGCTGAAATTAAACAAGGCCTAAATAAATGGAGAGATATTATTTAATGGATTGTAAAACTCAATGGATGGGAATAGAAAAGACAGTAGAATGAATTAGTCATACCTTTCTGTGTTCATATATGAATACACGACCACTGAAACTCTACATCATGTACAAT
Organism: Callospermophilus lateralis; assembly: GCF_048772815.1. Lineage (NCBI taxonomy): Eukaryota > Metazoa > Chordata > Mammalia > Rodentia > Sciuridae > Callospermophilus > Callospermophilus lateralis. The sequence goes on from NC_135310.1 coordinate 14,656,941, forward strand.
CACAAGAATGGGATCATAATTAGAATAAGTTATACTCCATTTATTATTTTATGTCAAAAATACACTTTACTGTCATGTATATCTAAAAAGAACAATAAACAAAAAGAAATGTGAATTTGTGTAACCATAACTAAAACAGCATGGAGTTTCTTCAAAACTAAATATAGAATCACCTTATGATTCAGGCAATCCCTCTGGGTACATATCTCAAGGAAATGAAATTAGTATCTCTGAGAGATATCTGTACTCACATGTTCACTGAAGCATTATCACAATAGCCAAAATACAGATTCAACCTACATGTCTATTATTGGATAAACAGATAAAGAAAATTTGATATATATAAACACATTTTTTTCTACATGATGTTGAATTCATAAATCCCATATATGACAACTGTCCCATAAAATTGTATTATAGTCATTTGGGGTTGTATAAGTGCTTTCTGTGATGTTTGCACAATGAAAAAATTACCCAACAATGTATTTCTCATAATGTATCCCTGTTGTTAAGCAACACATATGTGTATGTGTGTATGTAAAAGAACATTATATAATAACTGAATATTATTATTTAATCTTAAAAATAAAGGAGGAATTCCTGCTGTTTGCAACAACATAGATGAATCTGGAAGACATTAAGGCAAATGAAATAAGCCAGGCACAGAACCTATTGGTGCTAACTGCACAGTTCTTTAAATGTTTCTTCTGTACATTTAAATTTTTAATAATATAGTGTTGGGAAAACATGAGAGAATGTCACCAACAAGTTTTACCGAATGTATTTGGAAGTTTGACTTAAAAGGGCATAAACAGCTGCCATAAACAGAAAACTCAGTGGACACTCTGAGTGGTCACTATTATTAATGCAGTCCAAGATGCTGTGATTGTATTGATGATTTTTTTCAAACATTTAAACAATGAGCAATGCAAATCTTACTAAAACTTGTCCAGACAATAGAAAACCCAGGACTGCTTCCCACCTTGTTTCTTGAGGCTTGTGTAACATTGATAACAAAATTTAGCAAAGTGATAATGAAAAAGACAATTCTCATTAATTTCAGTGCACAATCCTGAAACCACAGATGCATTGACCAGTAGTAGAGCATGTAGGCTCCCTCACAGCTACTGAATCACAATCTCAGCTCCCAGTGAGAGACAAGTTATAATAATTCTTTCTAGGTAATTTAGACATAGCCATTTTAAAGACTAGTATTTATAAACCCTCATTTTTCAAATTTTCTAAGTAATTGTGATGAGGAAATAATTAATAGGCTGTTAATATTCATCATTGTTAATGTGTCATGCTAATGATGCATAATTGTTGAAGACCATTCACAACTCTAATTGAGGTGAGTTTGAAATGTGCACCATTTGTTTACTATCTGGAAGGAGACAGGACTTCCTTGAGGCATGTGCTCAGCCAGGAGCCTGCTCCCTTCAGCTTCTCTGGGAACACTCTGCTCCCGCCTACTGGGGAAGATCCCTTTGTGCTATTTTTCTACAGGCTGAGAAAAAACATTTCCAGCTCTTAGACAAGGATTCCTCCCTTCAATAACACTTAACTCCCTCCAAATTGGTTCCCAGCCATTCATGTTATTCAGTTACCTTACAGAAGGTTAAGACAGCTAGCAAGCAAAATAAAAGTCAATGCTTCACTTTAAAATTACTAAATAGGGGCTGGGGATGTGGCTCAAGCGGTAGCACGCTCACCTGGAATGCGGGCGGCCCAGGTTCAATCCTCAGCACCACATACAAACAAAGATGTTGTGCCCGCCGATAACTAAAAAATAAATATTAAAATTCTCTCTCTCTCTACCTCTCTCTTTAAAAAAATATTTAAAAAAATAAATAAAATTACTAAATAAATTGTTAAAAATAGAGAAAAAAAATCATAGTCTTGAAAACTAACATTGTTACTTCAATAACTAGATATTTTGAGAGAAAAATTTTGTTTCAACTCCAAAATGCTAAAAACCTAAAGCACTTGAGAACATACCTTTTTACTATAAACAAAGTTAGGAAGAATAAAACATGGCCTATAGGTCATTTTTCATGAGCAGTGTGAAGAAGGATTTCAAAGAGAGAAAGAAAAGAATTATGTAGCAAAGGAACACTGAGAGTTTCAGAGAAGGGGCTCGTTGCTTCATTCCTGCTTGTGATGAGCTACAGACTGGTGTATGGAATGCCAGGGAACTCAGGATCCATTCCCAGCTACTTGGAGAAGGTAATACTTAGAGAAGCTAGTAGCCCTCTGAGAAGCCTGGGTTCTCTGGAGGGCAGAACTGGAAGCCAGGCTCCTGATGTTAAAAATTGTTCAGTGCCACTGAGACAGATAGAAGAGCACCTGAAAGAGGGCCAGGAAACCAGGGGGATTTGCAGAAAGGAAGAACCACACTGTGAGCAAATGTTGCACAGATCATGTGAGCCAGATTTTGCAGTAAAAGCTTCAGCAGTGAAGGCAGAAAGAGAAAGAGCAATGCCCCAAAGCATTTGAGAAATACTTGTCAGTAGATGTCAGCAGAGGCCAGAAATTGGTCAAGAATCAAAGGCTCTTTTCCTCTAGTGTGTTAGAAAATATAGAATATGAACTCTATAACCCCCACATCCCCTTTCCAACCTTAGAGAAAAATGTGAAGAGGCTTGAAGCCAATAAGTTGCAAGTGATTGGAGTTAAATCAGATCAAACTTTTGCACTGATATTTAAAATCTTACTAAAATCATTACTGTAAGTACATGTATGAAGACACAAATGGTGTGACTCTACTTTGTGTACAACCAGAGACATGAAAAATTGTGCTCTATTGTGTAATAGGAGTTGAATCACATTCTGCTGTCATATATAACAAATTAGAATAAATTTTTAAAAATACTACCTTCAACCTGTCTTTCAACTATGTCCCAGTAATTGCCAAAGATGATCATCCTAATTAGGCATCCACTTGTTCACAAATGTGCCTGAGAATTCTACTCCTGCAGATTTACTGCTAACATTTCTCCTGAGCTCTCTGAACTTCCAAACCATGTCATATGTATGTCAACGACTCCTAACACATTATCTAATATGCCCAGCCAATGTTTCTGAGTGTGAGCTGAATGAGATTTAGTGAAAAATGAATGTCAGGATGCTTTAGAATTACCTCCCTTTTTGAATCTTACCTTTCTATGAACAGGTAATGTTCCATTTCCTTTTAAGAAGGAGTTAGAAACCATTTTACCATATATTTTAAAACTCCTGTAAATATTTGTTGCCATTTTCGCCATTAAAAAGATAATATATGACAAAATGGTAATGAACATGCATACAAAATTGCATACATTGTCATCTCCAAGAATTTAAACCTCTAAAAGAGACATTGCATTTTTTTGTGAAGATTAAAATAGGTGAATAAATGCAAGCTCCTACATCAACTATATCTTTCCTCAATTTGTTCTATAAAAGAAGCAATCCCTTGCTCCCCAAGAAAAAACATGAAAAGGTAGCAGGTCCAGCCAAAGGTATGTCTTGTGCGGGACTCTTAAGTACTAAGAGAATAACTGAGTTCAATGACATTTGTATTCTATTTCATGAGAGCAGACATAGAAAACTTTCATGAGCCATATTTCCTGTTGTTTTTAGGAGGAAGGTTTATAGAGAAGGGAAGTGCAGTAAAGAAAGAAAAGGCGGAAGGTGTGAGGTGGGTTGTTGTCACTCTCAGGCCAATTTTGTTGGCAACTCCGGTACTCATGACTTTGCTATTTGAACAATGCTCAGTAAGTTTTAGTGGGTGATATCTACAAAAATGCAAACCATCATTATTGGTAACACTATAGCATCATTATCCTGTTGGCTTTTTTTTCCACTCATTAAAGTAAACTGGGAAAGTCATATTTGGAAAACAACTTCTTATGTGCCTTAAACGTGTTAAGGATGGGGAAATTTTGTGGTTCTGTGTATAAGTTATGCTTTTTTAAGATATTTTTTCTGTGTTTTATGAATTCGGAGTGCCAAGCAGACAAGTATCTTTGGAAGCCATAAACAATGTGTTATAATGCACTGTACAAGATTTTAAAATAATATTTTGAAGGAACCAATTACCAAAATCAATATCAATTTAGAAACAAAAATCAAGAAATGAAAATAAAAAGATTGACATTTGTAGCTCAGAAAATGCTTGAATGTTATATATTTACCCTCATATTTTCATTGTATATTTAATACCTTTAACCACAGAAATAATACTGTAATCTTTTACCTATTTTTCCCCAAGTGATCAAATATTTTGTTTTCCAATTTCCATTGAATTTTCATACTTACAAATGCAACACTCTTCTCAGTTTTCTTTTTCCCACCTATTTTCCATTATATTCACATGCCAAGAAAAAGAAATATTAGGGCCTATCTTTCATATAATAACTTTGTATTTCCTCTTAAGCACAGATCTATTTATAAAAAATATTACATTTTAGGATAAAGGGATGGTCTCCAACTAAGCATTCTCTTATTAATTTCAGCTTTAATGAGTATTATTCATGTTTTATTCAGTAGATGATGGATTATTTTCCTTATATTAATCTTAAATTATGAATGGCTTGAAAAAATAGATCTGGATTTCATATATTAAGTTTTGCAATATGAGTTAATTTATTTTTGAATAATTTGTACAATTACTCATTTTTGTAATGGGGGTTTAGTTTAGACACATTCTAGCTATTTTCAGCATGTGGTTTGCATGATTGCTTTCTCTGTAAATAAGGACAGCAATTAATATTGTCACAAATATATAAATAGATCCCACAATTCAAAGGCTTATTGTCTCTTGGTATATAACTAGAAAAAGCTATCACTAAAGCTGTTCTGTATAGTATGCATGCATAATTCATTTTCTTCTCTCCCAATTTATCATTTAATTTTATCAAGATGTTCATCATTAAATTTCTCTTTAGGCTTGAAACAAATAGAAATGGTTATTGACAGAAAAGAGTTAATTCCCTTGATGCAAATTGCTGTGATGATGGTCAACTAGACCTGATTGTTGGGGACAGTCAGAAAGTGTCATCCACTTTCACCTGATGGCTCTCAAAACCTTATCTTAAATCACAGTAGTAGTCTGAAATAGTTTTTTTGAGAGGACTAAAAACTTGTTCCGAACATTTGATCCTGGCTATAGATCTCCTCATAAACTCTATTTCTTTTTCCTTTAAAGCTTTTTTTTTTTTTTTTTTTCTGGATGTAACTGAACTTATCTTCTTTATTTTTAAATTTCTCTGAACCCAAGAGACAGGTCAATTTCACATCCTAGCCCTTCTTCCCTGAACCTGTAGTGACAGGTAACTGACTTTGGCCCGTTCCTGCTCAAAGGTCAGCTTTGGGGAACACTAAAAAAACCTTAGTGTGGGCTGATCTAAATAAAAAACCACCTTGGTATTGGTCCTCTATCTCTGGGATAGTATTGGAATGCTATATGAACTTCTCCCCATATATTATCATATATATATATGGAATAATATATGTCATATAGGAATCACATTATATAATTATATTTATTTTATCATGTAATATATAATATTTATTATATCTAAAATTATTGTAATTGTACATAAAATATTATTTTATTTGCAAAAAATTCTTTATATTTGTCATGCTCTAAATTCATTCAAGTATAGATTTGTTATTCATATTCACTTTGGAAATTAAAAGATACAACATTGACAACTTAAGTTACAAAAACCCCTGTAGAACATCTTGGTTTCATTCAATAAAATACATAACACAACCTTTACACAAGTAATACACGTTTTTTTCCAATAAAATTCATTCTGTCATATTCCAAACAGCAATTACTTCCACCTTATATTTCTTTTCTTTTTTTAGCCTCATTTTCAAATTCTCCTTATTTTCTAATTATATTTTATAATGCCAACCAAAATCTATACTTCTCCGGGTTCTTTGATGTCTCTGTAACTCTCTCCACAGATGTTTTATACAAATAACATTTCTGCAGTAAATCTATGAAAACTTGGATATAATCAGTTTACAGTAAACAAAATGTCTCAGCAATTTCCATCATTGTCATAAATTATGCACTACATTTCTCTGAGTCTGAATTTAAATTTAAAATGTTTAAAGAAAATACCTTACCCCAAAAGTTTTCTGGCCATGGACTTCCTAAACTTGTGTTATTAGCCATAATATCCACAAGAAAGAGAAGATAGAAAGAAAAGCCAGTATGTCCCAAAGAAGCTGTTACAGTCTATGTCTTTGTGGTTCAGCAAGAGAAAAATTATTTTCACACAACCCCTCAAATACTAGTGTTTGCATAAAAGGAAATAAAGTGTATCATGTTTCCTGCTTTTATACTCAAATTAGCAACTGTTTTTCTTATCTTGGAATTCCACACGGTGCCCTAGACACAAAACAATTTCCTTCTCGTCATTTCCTCAGCTGAGTTACTGAGTACCCTCCTCTCAGCCACCTCTGAAGCTGCTTTGGGACCATTGGCTCTTTATCTTGGTATTTCCCTACCCTGCTAACATATTGAAGAACACTCCAAAGCTCAGCTACAGTGCTCTTCATTAAAGTTATATAGGATTGAGAAATAGACTATTTTCGAATGTCTGAAAGTCATAGCAATATAGTAATGGGGAGAGGGATTAGCTGTTTAGAATTTCATATTCTATTTAAGTACAATTAAGTTTACCTGACACCATTTGTTTATAAAATCTCAGTTACTTATTAAAATTCTTAGCTCTTCCCCTATTTTGCATAAAAAATTTGAAAGTCATTTAGTACTTAAATATGAAAAGATAGTTTGTGCAATGAAGGAGTCTGCTTAAAATCAGGTAAAGGAAACATAGGGCAAAACTTTCAATGACAACAGAATCTTAAGTGCTACAGCCAGGGGTACAGGGATCGCAATATTTATTCTCAGGGATAGATCAAAGAGAGCCATACAGGAAAGAGTTGCTGGAAACCTTTCAGGAGATGAAGCTTAGTAGAAATTTCAACAATCTTTGTCCATGAGCATTACTGCTTTAGACTGGATCCTCTGACACTGGGAGCTACTGGAAGCAATAATACCAGTTGCCAAAGTGCACTTAATGACTGCAAATGCAGGCACTGACCTGGTTTTCTCAATCCTCAAGGAACTCTAGCATAAACTCTTGCATGACTCTTGAATTAACCCTGAGTCACTAGAATATGATTTAATGTGGAGGCGTAACCATCTTTGCAAAGACTTTAATATATTCCTGAAAGGTTTTAAGAAGGGGAAAAAATATCTCATTGATTTATGTAGTCCCAATTCTCCAAAAACTAGGTTGTTTCTGCTCACTTTCTCAATTTTTATCCACTTACCTATAAATTTGTTGAAAATTAAATCATAAACAATTAGAATTCTAGAAGAGAAGAACAGAACGTTATAGAGAGTGTATAGGATACACTGAGGAAATATGAAGACTCAGCTCTGTGATATTTTTTGCTAAACTTTATTATCATATAATCCAATGAATAAAAAAAATTATTGGTAAAAAATGCAAAGATGGCTCGTATTTCAACAGTTATAGTCACTTCTTAATATTATTGATAAATTCATAAAAGTAGAAAATTGAAAGCAAATGCTATTTCTGAAAAAAATATAATCTGGATAAAAGAATATTGAGATACTATTTACTCTACTGACCCAAAACAGAATAGGATTGTTCAATTACTAAATACATTTTTAAATACATAGAGGCCTTTTTCTCATGCTAGCGTCACACTGTGGACGGCTGCAGAGCTACTGTTGGCCTCTGCTATAAGGACATTCAGCCCCTGCAAGAAGGCATCACCCCAAGGCCTGAGGCTTCTCCTTCTAATGCTAAACCTTTGGTGGGTGAGGATTTCAACATATGAATGGTGGGTGTGTGTATCAGGCTGTAACAGTATGCTTTGATTTTTTTTTTCCCACCAGAAATTAAACTTCATGAGTATTTTGTTTTAGTATTTTTTGATTTCCTAATTTTGATACATCCTAATTTCAAAAATGTGTATAACTTCATAAAGGGCTCTTCAGATTGCATTTCTGAGCCAAATTCAGGACTCTGGCTTTGTCTGCCTTGGCTTCAGTGCTGAAAGAGCTCATTTGGCCTCAGGGGTGGGATGCAGGCTGAGACTTCCTTTCATTGTTTCATGTTTAGACCTAGAGATATTCTTCCAATAAATTTTCACTTTTGCAGACAATCAGAAACTAGTCAAAACCCTGAAGAAAACATGTTTTCTGTCCATGTGTGACCTAGGAATATTTCTCTCACTCGTTAAAAGCTTATTGATGGCATTAGTTCTTATCTGTGCATGCAGTTTGCCCTGTAAGGATTCATATTTTTCCCTGGCATAGATCCATGGCACTGAGTGTTTATGTCTATGTGATTTTCGAATCCCATGACTTGTCATGCCATAACAGGAAGTTGATTTTTATCTTTACAAAAACGTGAGGTCTGCTTGTCTACTGTTCGTTATTTTAAAAGTTCGGTCCACAGTCACGAGTTCTCCAGAAGCCATACGTTGGCAGATTTGTTCTTAACTCAGAATTCACAGGACTTACTCCCTTCCTGCAGGTGTCTGGCCAGAAGTCACCTCCTGCAGAGTCACCACCTTGTCAGAAGCATTCCCAGGGGAGCCGCTCTCTCCCCTGAGCTTGCATTACTGTTTTCTTTAGAGCTACCCGGCACTCTATGTGTCTCAGTGGGTTTCCATTGCTAAACAAAATACCATAAGCTGGGTGACTTGAGAACAATAGAAATCCATTTCTCACGTTTCAGGAGGCCAGGAAGTCCACGCTCACGGCCTTGCACATTCAGTGTCTGAGAAGGTTCACTCCCTCATAAAGGCCTTCTTCTCACGCTAGCCTCACGCTGTGGATGGGCTACGAGGCACTGTTGGCCTCTTCTATAAGGACACTCGGCCCCTGCATGAAGGCTTCACCCCATGGCCTGAGGCCCCTCCTTCTCATACCATGCCCTTGGTGGGGGAGGATTTCAAAATATGAATGTGTGTGGGGGGTATCAAACTGTATCAATATGCTTTGATTTTTTTTCCCCACCAGAAATTAAACTTCATGAGTTTGGGAACTGCTGTGGTTTCAGTCAGTTTCTCAAAGGTTCATATGCTGGAAGCTTGACCCCAGTGCAGTTGTGCCCACCTAGTAGAAGCATCAAGGGTAGGGCCCAGTGGAAGGTAGCTAGACATGGGGACTCCACCCTCATACATGAACTAATGCCACTCTCACAGTGTAGGTAACATCTCACAGGACTGAGTGCATTTCCATGAATGGGATGCTGGGGTGATCTTTCCCTGGAATCTTGCTTCTTGCCTCACCATGTAATCTGTTCCATGTGTGCTCCTGACACTATGGAACCATCTGCTGTGAGGTCCTCACCAGAGCTGAGGAGATGACAGTGTTATACTCTTGAGTCTCCAGAACTGGGAGCTAAATATGGCTCTTTATCGTGTATCTAGCCTCAGGTGATTTGTTATAGCAACATAAGATGAACCAAGACAGCAACTTCATTGATCTTGCTTGTGTTTGTATATCCAGTAGCTAAAATAGCATCTGGAACACAATAGCCTTTGAATGCATGTTTATTAATTAAGAGAATGTAATACTTTGAAGATATCTTAAGATAAAAGTACTTTGGGCATTCAGATCAGGTTAATAAAAAACTGTCACTTTACACTTAAAAACAAGTTAAAACTCTATTCATAAGCATTACGTATCTAAAAATTTTGACATAACTACAGAGTTAAAAATACAAAAGAACATCATCACATCTAAGAGAAAATTCATAATTGACTTTGAACTTCCTTTCTTTATCTTTTAAAACTTTCATGGTTTTGTTTCTCCCATATCAATCTGAGCCAAACAATTTCTGAGAATGCTCTTAGAACATACGAGAACCATCAGCAAAAATTAAAAATTTTAATCTATTGAAAAAATTTCAAGTTTTTAAAAGTAACCTAAAGGATAAAATAACATATTCATGTATTTTTTAATGTGAATATGCTATGAAAATTGGTCTTTCTCTGCCTTCAACCCATTTACTATAGTTAGGGGATGATGACATTAAGAAAGACTGAAAACAGTAGTGGTTGAGTTACTTTTGTGACAATTGAACTGCTAGTTTCAAGATTTCACAAACTTCTGTGGAGACAGAGTCTCAGGCCAGAGTGCCACTTTCTCCCAGTAACTATGCCTCTGTGGGTGCCTGGGTGAGGCTGTGATCCGATTAAAGGGAAGCCTTGCCTGGAAATCAACTGTGGGAAACAGAGGCCTAGAGTTAGAGCCAGGGTTTTGGTTGAGCTTTTAGGAGTCTCTACATATAGAAACTGCAAACCAAGATGATCTGACTTCTTTCTAATGTGGATGCTTTTTCTTTATTTTTCTTGTCTGATGGTCCTGGAGAGGACTCGCTGTCCTGTGCTAACCAGAGCGGGCATTCTTGCCTTTTTCCTGATCTTATAGAAAACCTTTCAGTTTCTCCCATGGATCATAATGTTAGCTGTGGGATTTTTTTTTTTTTTTTTTTTTTTTTTGCTGTATCTAGTGAGGGAATCACATATTTTTGTGTTTCTGTAGATATGGTGTATCACATTGATTTTCATATGTTCAAACATTTCTTGGATCCCAACAACAAATTCCACTTGATCACATGTATATGATTCTTTAATACACTATGGAATTTGGTTTCCTATTGATTTATTGAGGATTCTTGTATCTATGTCAATCTAAGTGAGATATTAACTTGCAGTTTTCTTGTCTCATGGTATCTTTGTCTAGCTTTGGTATCAAGTTGTTCCTGACTTCATAAAATGGATTTAAAAGTTTTCCTCCTTCTGTTATTTGGGAAGAATTTTTTTTAAAATATTTTTTTATTTGTAGATGGACACAATATCTTTATTTGTTTATTTTTATGTGGTGCTGGGGATCGAACCCAGGGTCTCATGCATGCAAGGCAAGCGCTCTACCACTGAGCTACAGCCCCAGCCCATTTGGGAAGAATTTAAGAAGGATTGGTAGTAACTCTTCTTTGGATGATTAAATTCATTAAAGTAGGAAGATACAAAATCAGCATACAAAAATTAGTGGCATTTCTACGCACAAACAATAAACTATCAAAAAGAGAAATTAAGAAAACAATCCCATTTAAAGATCTTCAAAAAGAATAAAAATAGCTAGGAACAAACAATCAGATTTGTACAACGAAAATTATAAAACATTGATGAAAGAAATTCAAGAAGATACAAATAAATGGAAAGACATTGTGTGCTCATGGATTGGAAGAATATTGTTAAGATGTTCATCTCTTCAAAGTGATCGACAAATTCAATGTCATCACTATTGATTGGAGGCTCTCATTTCATAGGCTCTTATCTCTGGGAACTCTTTGCACCCTTGGTTTAAAGCGTGTCCCTTGAGGAAGTTTATTTCTGCAGGTACCTAGTCATAGCTGACTCAGCTGGCTACTTGAAACTAACTGTTCAGCTTGGCATCTTCTGGCATTATGGAATCACATCAGACACAGGCCCCTAACACCTGTGAGCACAAATCTTTGATTAGGAATTCTCAGGGGACCTTTATTTTTCTTGTCTGTCCCTTGAAGGCATGGAAGGGTGGGAAAACCTGCAGAACAATTTCTTTTCTAGATTGCATTTTATTGACAACATGGTCTGACAGTCGTCCTCAGGACAGATACCGATTTAAGGCATATTTTCTTCTTCTTTAAAAACTAAGATAAAACTAATAAACTAAAATTTTGTACATAAAATGATCACTGAAATCAAGCTCACATAGTCATGGTTTGGGATTTTTTTGTTCACTCGTGTGTGTGTGTGTGTGTGTGTGTGTGTGTGTGTGTGGTGTGTGGGTGTGTGTGTGTGTGTGTTGTGCGCAAGCACATGCCATTCAAAATCTTTTACCAAATTCCAAGTTGAAGGTGCAGTATTGTCAGCTACAGTCACATGGATATTTATTAGCAATTCAGAAACTATTCATCTTGCATGACAGAAAATAAGCATCCATAGGCCAACATTTCCCTCTCTATGCTGCTTCTGGAAATTATCACTTTGCTCTCTGCTTCTGTGAGCCTGGATGTTTTGGATTCTACATAAAAGTGGCATCATGAAACATTTGTCTTTCAGGTCTGATTTATTACACTTAGCATAATATCTTCTGGCTTCATCCACTTTGTCTCAAATGATTGCATTTCCTTCTTTATTATGGCTCAATATGTACTTGACAAACTGTTCTGTAAGGGTCTATATCTAGTTTCCTGCAACATAAGTTGCAATCATACAATTCAATATTTTGTGAAATAAATTTTTTGAATAACAGGAATTTGGAAACAGTCTAAATATCTAGCAATAAAGACCAGATAAACCACTGAGAGCACAATCATTCTATCAAACTCTACACTACTTATAAGATAGATACATCTATACAACATGAAATAGGATAATATCCTAGATGAAAAATTAGGTGAAAAAAATTAGACTGTATAAAACAAAAATGGATAGACATTGAGTACTATCTTGGTCCATCATGTGCTATTATAACAGAATGCTTGAGACTGGATAATTTATAATGAACAGAAATGTACTGACTTCCGGATCTTGAGGTTAGGAACTCCAGGATGGAGGTGCTGACATCTTGTAGGTGATTCTTGATTTATCATCACATGAAAATCAGAAAAACAATAGAAAAAGAGAAAGCCAAACCCACCCTTCTATAACAAAACCACTTGGTAAGGTTTGAAGGGCTTAGAACTTCCAAGAAACAGTAATATTTTACCAATTTTCTCTCTTATATGATTATAGTTTACAATAAGGTTCCTATAGCCTCAGCATATTTTAATAAGAGAATGAATTTAGCCTGGCATGATTTGCCATTATTGAAATAATACAGGCTCCTAAAATAAATAAAATTGCATTAATTTTTTGGTAACCTTTACATATTCATTTATCCCTAAACTCATTCTAAAGCCTATTAGGATTGATAAAAAAAAAATATTTATTTTAATTTTAAGAATTAATATCACCATCCTTTCAAAAAATAAAATCTTCCCTATTCTCCCTGGTTCTCAAAAATTACATTTGACAGATTGATATTCAAATTCTTATTATGCTAAAATCCAAATTGCCCACACCAGAAGATATTGCTCACTTTAGAGCAGTTAACTGTTATTTGCAATCTTTTCAGTCTTCCAGGACTTTTTGGTTCTTTCTTTTTAATCTTTACTTCCCCTTTTGGTTTAAAAAATTTTATCCTCAACTAAAATGAAGAAAAACAGCAACTGAAGAGCTTTATTTACTCATCACATCATTGGCCTTTAATTCATTTTGCTATTTTTAGATCTGATTACAATTTTTAAGGCCACTTTGTTACTGACAACTAAAGATTTTCGAAAGGCTCAATTTGTAATTTTACATTCCAAAAAAAAGCTATACCATATTATCATATATTGATTTTCTGTTTTCTATATTTCTCTAAAATATATACATATATATATATATATATATATATATATATATATCTTAAAAATATGTGTGTGTCTGTATATTTCAGAATCACCTATAATACAAATTTCCCTCTATTACTTTCCTACATACTTTTTTTCTTTACAATTTCATTTTCATTTTTCATAGAATATTTTCTCTTCCTTTTCTGAATTTCTATTAAAATTTTAGCTGATTTATAGAATTCTCTTATTATTTTCTAAATGTCTCCATAGATTAACTTTTCTACTTAGGTCTGGATGCCTTGGGCATTTCTCCCTCCTGTTTTTAAAATCTTACACCATCTCTTGAGCACCAAATAGTTACTTAATAATTATCACATTTACTTTACTCAATAATCAATTTCATGTATGACTTAGTTACTATTTTAGTCGTTTGATATTAATTATTCTATTAATCTTTTACTTTAAAATGCTAGTAATTTGCTATTATATGTTTTAAATATAGCAACAAGTTGCATGAATTTTTAGTAATGCAAGTTTGTTGATGATTCTTAGCTATATGGAGTATATTCTTATTGACCATTTGAAAGCTTTTGCGTGAAATATTAAAGCAGACTTGGAAAGTGTCTTGATCCTAGGAACATAAAGTTCATTTAAATATTTTAATTTCAGAATACATTATAAATACTCTGTTCTTCTCTAAATGGAATCCATCAGCTAAAGATTGCTTGCTTACATGGCCTGTGTCTCCATGTAATTGCACAATTTTCACAGAATGAGATCCTATAAGCTAGTGGGTGGTGCTGTCACTCAAAGGCTACCTTTTTATTTTATAGCTTTTTTTGCAGAAGTCCTTAGGTGCATGCCGCTGTCTGGCTGGGCACAAAATCACGAGCCACTCAAACAGGAACAAACTTTATTTGAAAGAACCGCCAATAACACGTCCGCCCGGGAAGCTTCCCGATCCACCCACGCGGCGTTCTGCTGGTTCCTTCCCGGAACTCTAGCGCAAGCGCCTCCCCGGAATTCCCTCCTACTGCACTTTCCCAACCAATGGGAACTCTCCAGGAGTCCCGCAGCAGGAGTCCGGTATCCATATGAATGTACTTTTTAACATAATCGTATCATCTCAATGGCTAGCTGGCATCACCTTTCAATCAAAAATGCCATGCATCATATTAATTGGCTGTGGCTCCCAGCATCTCCCCCTTTCTGTTTAATTAAGCAACAAGTAATGTGGCTAGGGACCGTGCCTGTTAGGTTTGTCCAATTCAACATATGGTTCTTACCCGTCATTGGAAAACTGACCTTTAGGCGTCAGCCTCCTGTCTTAGGTTGATACCATTGCAATTGGATCATACCCGTCACTGACTACCGATCCAGCATATAGCCATACTTGTGGATAGGCCTATGCACCAGTGGGGGGGTGAGGTTCTTTGCCTCACCTCTGTTGGCCCCCAGATTTGGCCTTGGTGCCAGTGGGGGGGTGAGGTTCTTTGCCTCACCTCTGTTGGCCCCCAAAATTAGACCATCACTAGTAGAAGGGAGGAGGATACAGAAATGCCACAACACCAAATCAATTGACGACTCCTAGGGAAAATTGCATCACTGGTGACACATCAGCAAAGATACGCCAGCATTACCATAATTTGTTGTATCAACAGATAGATCACAGTGCATACAAGTGATACATAGTCCAGGCAAGTTTTGTAAGCAGTTCAAAGTGGAGGAATCTATCAATATGTCCATTTCCTCCCAAGATCATTGATGTATCAGTTTATACAGTTTGTTGTGATAATTATCGAAGAAGTTGTAGTTTGGTTTCATCTTTGTCTTCACCGGCACTGGGATGAAAAATAAGAATTCTGACAATGATGTTAAAGAGAGAAAGAAAAAAAAAAAAATGTAACATTTTAACAGGTACTAAGAAAACATTTTTTTTTTTTTTTTTAGAACAATTTATATTATCTTGAACAGAATTATTAAATATAATGAAAAGGAAAGATGAAAATAAACAAACAGATTTGTTAACCTGCTTATTTGTACACATATTAAAATAATTTTTAACAGCTGTTTACCCAATTTAAATTAAACCATTAAAATTACGTGAATAATAAAAAGTACTTGGATCCATTTTTTTTTTTTTTTTTTTTTTTTTTTTTTTTTTTTGAGCACTCCTCATATATGATCTATGGACATACGCACATATAGACACATAACACAAAACAGAAGTGTGCACATATAACATACAACACATAAGACAATAGTAAAGGCCTTGTAGTTTCACCTAGGTGAAATCTCCATTGCAATGTTAAAAACTCCACAGTTAAAAAATAAAACTGATCAGAAAAACATCAACCTAGGTCTGTATGAGCTCAAAAATAAAATAGAACCTATGATATGGAAAAATGCAATAATAAAATAGATATTGAAAAAAGCATCCTGGTTAATCAGTCGCAGATGTAAGAATGGCCAAGCTGGAGTTCTGGATATCAGCTGTTATGGATTTGAGTCAAATTATCTTCTTTTTGATCTGTAGAAATCGTTTTAGTTAGTCTTTCTGGAATCCAAATCGGCTGCTGTTCTCCCTGTGGAAACACGCAAACAGAGCCCCGACTCCAGACAATTACTGGGTCAGGACCTTTCCATTGTCCTGTTAGAATATCTTTCCAAAGAACTTTAGGCTTATGCACATTTTTTGGATACATATGCCTTTCCGCAGCACTAAGTCCTGATGAATCCAAATTTAAAAAGTTTAGAGTAAAGAGGGTTATTTTAAGTTTATCTTTGGGGGATATATACCCCTTTCCAATTCCCTCCTTTTGTTTTAATAAGTACATTTTAATAGTTTGATGAGCTCTTTCAACTATGCCTTGTCCCTGTGGATTGTATGGAATTCCTGTTATGTGAGTAATGCCAAATGATGAGCAGAATTGTTTAAAAGAGGTAGAAGCATAACCGGGACCGTTATCTGTTTTTAACTGTTTTGGAACGCCCACAGTGGCAAAATTTTGTAAGCAATGAGCTATAACATCTTTAGTTTTTTCTCCGGCATGAAGGGAGCCCATCAAAAATCCAGAAGAAGTATCAACTGTAACATGCAAATATTTTAATTTTCCAAATTCTGGCAAGTGTGTGACGTCCATTTGCCAAATATGGTTAGGTATCAGTCCTCTAGGATTGACTCCAAGATTAACTTGTGGTAAAAATGTCACACAATTTTGACATTGTTTTATTATATGTCTGGCTTGTTCTTTAGTTATTTTAAAACGTTTTTGTAAAGTATTAGCATTGACATGAAACCTTTTATGAAAATTTATAGCTTCTTCTATTGTGGAGAAAATATGTATGTCATGTGTAGATTTATCTGCTAATTCATTGCCCAAACTAAGGGCTCCAGGCAATCCTGTATGTGCCCTGATATGTCCTATAAAGAATGGATCTTTTCTGTCCCAGATTAGACTTTGTATAGTGGAAAACAAAGAGAAAACAGTAGAAGAAGGGGAAATCCTACCTGTATCTTCAAGGGATACTATAGCATTAACTACATATTGACTATCAGAAAATAAATTAAATACGGAATCTTTAAACATCATAAAAGCTTGTAATACTGCATTAAGCTCTACCTTTTGAGCTGATTGTTTGGGTACTAAAAATGTAAAAGTTTGATCAGGGGTAACTACTGCTGCTGTACCATTATTTGACCCATCAGTGAATATATTTGGAGCATTCATGATAGGGGTCTTTCTTGTCATTTTTGGAAAAACTACAGGATGCTTAGACCAAAAAGACAACAAAGGATTAGATGGCAAGTGATTATCAAATGAAACATTAGATTTACACATGATTATTGCCCAAGTATTTAACTCATTGGCTAACTCATCAATTTGATCCATAGTATATGGAGTAATAATTTTATTGGGAGAAATCCCAAACACTCCCTTTGCTGCTTTTATTCCTTTGAGTATTAATTGTCCTACAGCCTCAGGATATCTAGTAAGAATAGTATTAGGAGAATAAGATAAATGTATCCACAATAATGGACCTTTTTGCCAAAATACTCCTGTAGGAATATTTTTTGTTGGTAGTACAATAAATAATAAAGGCAAACTTATATCAATTCTATCCAAGTGCATATTTTCCATATATGTTTCAATGATTTTTAATGCCTTTCTTGCTTCAGGCGTTAGCATGCGGGGTGAATTTGGATCTGATGGACCTTTTAGGATATCAAATAAAGGTCCTAGCTCTCCTGTTGGTATGCCTAGATAAGGCCTTATCCAATTTATGTCTCCCAATAACTTTTGAAAGTCATTAAGTGATTTGAGTTGATCTACTCGTATTTGAATTTTTGGTGGACGGACCATGGTTGAGGATAACAGGACTCCTAGATAATTAATTGGAAGATTTAATTGTACTTTATCTATTGCTATCTCTAGATTATAATTTTTTAATAAGTTTGTAAGTGTGGCATAACATTCCAGCAATATGTTTTTATCTTTATGTGCCAATAATACATCATCCATATAGTGAAATATTTGTAGTTCAGGATTTTGATTTCTAAGTGGTTGGATTGCTTTGTTAACATAAATTTGACACATAGTTGGACTATTAGCCATCCCCTGAGGGAGTACTTTCCATTCATATCTCTGATCAGGACCTTCATGATTTAGTGCAGGGATAGTAAATGCAAAATGTGGACTATCCTCAGGATGAATAGGAATTGAAAAAAAACAATCTTTAATATCTATAGCTAAAATATACCAGGTTTTTGGTAAAGCAGACAATTGGGGAATCCCTGATTGAGCAGGTCCCATAATAACCATCTCATTATTAATGGCTCTTAAATCTTGTAATAATCTCCATTTACCAGATTTCTTTTTAATAACAAAAATGGGAGTATTATGGGGAGATATGGAAGGTTGTATATGTCCTTTCGCTAATTGTTGTTTAACCAGATCATGGGCTACTTGTATCTTTTCTTTAGTCAGGGGCCACTGAGGAACCCACACTGGTCTTTCTGATTTCCAAGTAATTTTTATTGTCTCAGTGGCCCTTTCTGAAAATCCAACCCATGTCTGTCTGTTCCTTGATCTATTTGAATTGGTGCTGCTATATTTTGTCCTTGTTTTCCTAATCTTTTTTCTTTTTTAAAACCTTGTTTAGCCCTAGTAGTGGGCGCATTAGGATTGATGTTATTTGTTAACGTTAAACCTAATTGATCTAGGACATCTCGTCCCCATAAATTTATAGGAAGATGATCCAATACATATGGCTGTATAGTTCCCTCACATCCTTCAGGATCCTTCCAATCTAATACCATTGCACTTCTATGGGGATTAGTAGCCACTCCTAGGCCTCGAAGCGTTTGAGTGGCTTGTTATAATGGCCAATGTTTTGGCCATTCCTGACTAGATATGATGCTAAGGTCTGCACCTGTGTCCAGTAGCCCATTAAAGTCGTATCCTTGAATATTTAGTTTTAGCATGGGGCGAGAATCTAAATTTAAAGACAGCATAGCCCAATCTACACCTGTGGAGCCCAATCCCCTGGTACCTCTTTCTACAGTACGACTAGAAAATTTATCATGTAGGCTGGGTATTATTAGTAACTGTGCTATTCTATCCCCTGGTGAGATAACTGATATGCCTCTTGGAGAACTAGCTATAATTTTTATTTCACCTTCATAATCGGGATCAATTACCCCGGGACTTATCATAAGTCCTTTTAGTGTGGAAGAACTGCGTCCCAATAATAAGCCTACCGTTCCTTGGGGAAGAGGTCCTTTTACTCCTGTGGGAATAATTTGAATTCCCATCTCTGGAGTTAGTACTGCTCTTGCGGAGGCGCAGATGTCCAGCCCTGCGCTCCCTCTAGTTTGTCTGATGAGGGATTTAATGGATAATGTGTCCTGGGCACTACCTTGATGGTGCTGCTGGGTTCCTCCATTGCCCCGTATATTTGTGGTTTTGGGCCCCGGAGCATTGGGCCCTCCAGTCCGTTTTTTGGCAATGGAGCCTGATGCCTTTCTCCACGATATCGTGGGTAAACACTTGATCCTTGTCCGTTTTTTGATAACGGAGTGCCCTCTATGGTGGTTTGAGAACGGCATTCATTAGCCCAATGTCTCCCTCTACGGCATCGTGGGCAAATACCTGGTATTCTATTCCTTTGATACCTAGCTTTGTTAAACCCTCCTCCTATGGGGCAATTCCTTTTAAAATGTCCTGTCTGATCACAATTGTAGCATGTTTTTGGCCTGGCATCTAAAGCCTGTTGTACTGCTGCTAAGACTTGTCCTTGTTCATTAATGTCTCTACATAATTTAATATATGTGTTTAAATCTTCATGTTTCCATGGTCTAATGACCTCTCTGCAGCAACGATTTGCTTGGTCATAAGCCAGTTGTTTTATAAATGGCATTGCTTGTTCTACATCTCCAAATATCCTAGAAGCTGTCTGAATAAGCCTATCTACAAATTCAGCGTAAGGTTCGTTAGTTCCTTGTATTACCTTAGATAACTGTCCTTGTAAATCTCCATGCCCCTGTAAAGTTTTCCATGCCCTAACTGCATCTGCAGCAATTTGTGCGTATACACCAGGATCATATTCAATTTGTTGCCGTTGACCCTCATAAGGTCCCTTTCCTAACAACATCTCCAGATTTCTTTGAGGGTAACCGGCTGCTGTATTTCGCCTAGCTGTCTCCATGCAGAATTCCTCATTGGCAACCTTCCATAACAAATATTGTCCTCCATTTAGCACAGATCGACACATGTTAGCCCAATCTGCTGGTGTCATGTCTAAGTTGGTAATAGATTCAACCATGCTTATGGTGAAGGGTGCTTGCGGGCCAT
Source organism: Callospermophilus lateralis (assembly GCF_048772815.1). Lineage (NCBI taxonomy): Eukaryota > Metazoa > Chordata > Mammalia > Rodentia > Sciuridae > Callospermophilus > Callospermophilus lateralis. The sequence continues at coordinate 14,677,267 of NC_135310.1, forward strand.
AGGTTGTTACAGCCTCTTTTAATTGCTTTACTGTTTTGAAATCTAGAGCGCGATGAATTCGTTGCCCTCCTGCCTGCTCAAGTACAGGGCATGCTAGTCTTTGGGATCTTGCCTTAGGATTTTGTGCATTAACTACAGGAATTGAGGGCCGCTCAGCTCTTACGCCCTCTGGTGATAGAACGGAGTTAGTAGCAGCCTCCTGTTGTAACTCCCCAACTGATGGTCGTTTTTCCTCTAAGCTTTCTTTCTTCAAATTTTCCTCTGTCTGACTAGCTGGAGAGACCTTCTCTTTTGCTTGACCTGACATGTTTTCTACCACAGTTTGGACCTCTAACAATTTACTTAACAGTTTTTCGGTTTGTTTTTTACTAGTTTCTAATCTACTATAAAGGTAACGCAACCCAGTAAGGTAGCATAAAACAAAGCCGAAACAGAATGAAACAAAAACGGAGCAAAGAATAGTTGTATCAATTTTCTCTTTCTCCGGGCCAAACAACTTCAAGCCTTGAGCCAACCATTTTTCCCAGTTTGCCTGAGAAAATTCTAGGGATAGGCAGCTTGAAACAAAAACAAAATAAATCAAAAGAAGAACACATTGTTTTTTGAAATGGTCACCCATTCTGTCGCCTTCCCTCAGGGGCGAGCAATTTTACTCACCTCCAAGCTTCAGGCGCTCCCCGTACAGGGCCACCAGTTGCCGCTGTCTGGCTGGGCACAAAATCACGAGCCACTCAAACAGGAACAAACTTTATTTGAAAGAACCGCCAATAACACGTCCGCCCGGGAAGCTTCCCGATCCACCCACGCGGCGTTCTGCTGGTTCCTTCCCGGAACTCTAGCGCAAGCGCCTCCCCGGAATTCCCTCCTACTGCACTTTCCCAACCAATGGGAACTCTCCAGGAGTCCCGCAGCAGGAGTCCGGTATCCATATGAATGTACTTTTTAACATAATCGTATCATCTCAATGGCTAGCTGGCATCACCTTTCAATCAAAAATGCCATGCATCATATTAATTGGCTGTGGCTCCCAGCAGGTGCAGAGAACCACCCATGTCCTTTTGCAATACGTGTCTTCAATTCACACTTTCTAACATACTTCTGTCTCTGCTTTCACCTGTCATTTATTATTGTGTTTATTTACTCCTTTCATCCTCATCCACCATTTACATTTCCCTCCCTCCAATAGCCACCCTTCTAATGTGTAACCCACCCATCAGTTGTTTGGATAAATCCTTAGGAAAACTTGCTGTTTGAGTGTACAACTGTTAACCAGAAGCACTGCTCTGTGCTTCCTTCTATCTTTTAACTTCTGTTCACACAGCACAGTTTTCAGTTGTATCTTCCTGGGTCAATATTTTGTGCTGTATAGCACCTTATGCATTATAGAATTCTACTTCACTTTTTACTGTTTCATGAGGATCGTGTTCTCTTATAAGTACAGAGGAGGTCATGTTTACAGCCATTTGTTCCGTGCTCAATTTTTATTTTGTTTGCTTCTTTAAACACTTCACATAATTAATTAATACTCTAAATTTGATTGATCTAAATTCTTAGGATCTTAATGTGTTTTTGTTGGCTTTTCCATTGAATTTCACTTGTGTTTAGTTATTTGCTCATGTATTTGCTCAGGATGTTTTTCTTGTAAATATGCATATCTATGTATACATGTATACACACACACACACACACACACACACACACACACATTGCTTAAGACAATCTGTGGGAATTTTGAGAGGCTGCTTTTTACTATGCAGTCGTGAGCTTCCAACATTCAATTATTGTGTGGAGTTTCTCCACAGATGCCAAAATCTCAATCCCATGCTTACATGAGGAGCAATCAATAGTTACTAATTCTCAGGCAAAACATCTGTCTGGAAGCCTTGGAGCTATGGCAGGCTGCCATCTTCCTCCTTACCTCTTCCTTGCCTCCCAGCAGATTTTTCTTCACTGCCTCCTTTTGCTAACTAACATGTGATCCTTTTCAGAATAGTGTTTTTGTGCACGGATGTTGGGCTTACTCCCTGGTGCTAGGTGGACCCAAGGCCTGCTTTTTTTTTTCTCCTATTCAACCCTAAGCCCTTGAACTATGAATTCCTACTTTTAGCCTTTGCTCCTAAACAGCTGAACCTCGGAGTTTGTTTCCTTCTCCAGGCTCAATTCCTTGTGGTTCATTGCATTTGTTGTTACTTGTTTTTGTTTTTGCCTTTGGACATGTCTCTTACTTTCCAGAGAGCTCAGAAATTCATTTAAAGTACTGATTTTGTTTTTATCCTAAGAGAAATGTTCATTGATTTAGGGGGAGAAGGCAGTGACAAGAGTGTGTGTGAGCAGAGATGACACAAGTTCATTACAGTCTGCAGAATGGAAAATAGGTGAAGGAGGAGGAAAGCTGGGGGAATTAGTTAAGAGACTATTGCAGTGATCCAGGAAAAGTATTAAGACAATTTGTAATAAAAATGTGACAGTTCAGCTACAGAAGACTCTCAGATTCAAGGGATATTTAGGAGGTAAAAATCGGCAGACATTGCTGAGTTTAGATAGGATTGAAAGAATAGGATTGCTACATATATAAATGATGGTTAGAGAAATCTGTGAGGGAAAATGGTTGGGAAAGTCAATGGTTAGTTTGGGGAAAGCTGAACTTGGGGTGTCCTTGAGATACTCAGAGATTTCAATGAGGCTGAATACCATGGCTGGTGATCTGAAGTGAAGCAGGTTGTATCATGAACTTAACTGAGTTAATGATTATTTCTGAGTTGTTGGGCATTCTAGAGATGGGTGTTGATAAGCTCACTCTTTGAGAACACAGGGTAGGGGTAGGTAGAGGAGTGAGGAATCCCAGGATTGAACTTTAAGAAACAATGGTGTTTAACATCCGGGAAGATGAGTCTGATAGGTAGGGTACAATCATTGGCAAAAGAGAAAAATCCAGAAGGGTGAATTTGTTTTAAAAATTAAGGGATGTGGGCACAGTGGTACACACTTGTAAACCCAGCAGCTTGAGAAGCTGAAGCAGGAAGATCGGGAGTTAAAAGCCAGTCTCAGAAACTTAGCAAGAACCTAAGTAACTCAGTGAGACCCTGTTTCTAAATAAAAAAATAGTGGTTCAGTGGTTAAGTACTCCTGGATTCACTCCCCAGTACCAAAATAAATAAATAAAATATAAAAGGAAAAGAAGTGCAATTTAACAAGGATGCCAATTTCCCCCCAAATTAATCTATTAATTTAATAAAATACCTGTCAAAATTCCAGGTTTTTATTAAACACGAGAAATTTTACTCTAAAATTTGTGAGGAAGGATGCAGGCAAATCAATCTTGAAAAAGAAAAAGAAAGTGGGGAGCATCACTCTCCTCTCTACGAAGGTTTACTGCACACCTACAGGCATCATGACAGGGTGGGATTGGTGAGCAACAGACACAGAGAGGAATGGAACCCAATAGACTTGGAACCAAAGCACACAAATATGCCCAAAGGGGATCTGAGAACATCCTGAGGAAAAGTAGGATGCTTCACCTGGGAGCCTATGCCACAGAGGAAAGCCCATGAACCCCAAGATTTCGAGAGCAGCAGCCGTCTCCCCTAAGATCTTCTCTGCAAAATGGGGATTCTTTGAATAGCCAACATGTATGGTTGTAATAAGAAATAAGGGAACGGGCATGAACTTAACTTTGCAATACGTAATTGGCTTTGCAAGCTTCAGTTAATAACAATACTATAATAATAATAATAATGTTGACTCTAATGAGGAAAGAGCAAAAATGAGCCAAGGGCTGAAGAGCGTGGGTGGGAGTGGGTACAGGAGGGGCTGAGGGGCTGTACCCATGGCAATTCTGCACCAAAACTTGCTTCACAGTGCAGCACCTCATGCTCTGCCCTCGTTCAGACTTTTCCCTGGCCACAGAGCACCCCAAAATCTTGCTCTCCACAGGGACTCCCTGTCAGCATGCCTGCCTGAATGCTTTCTGTTCCTGTCTTCCCATGGCATCAAGGCAGTTGTTAGAGATAGAATGAGGAACTCTTTCCTGCTTTCAAACAGTCGTGTGGGGCAGAATGATGCTTCAGATGGCATACGTGGTGATGATCCTGTAAGATTACAATGAAGCTGAAAAATTCTTTTTCCCGTTTTTATTAGTGCATTATAGTTACACACAATGGTGGGACTCATTAAATATTTGTATATGCACACCATGTAATTTGGTCAATAGCATTCCAAAGCTTAAAACTTCTTGTGGCCATATTGCTGACACAGTGATCACAACTTGACCGAGCAAGGGGTGGCTCACATGTCTGAGATGCTGCAGGGTAAACAAACCTACTGCCCTACCAGTCTGATAACAGAGACCATATGCAATTACAAACTGAACATCAGACCTGATGATGATAACAAAAGAGTGTTTCCAGCTTTTTTATTTGCTACACTGCACTGTTATTATTTTAGCATGTAATTCTCCTACTTTTCATAAAACTGTGTCCTGCATTAGAGGACAGAATCCTCATCCATCTCATGTTGCCATGTCTCTGGATGACATCAAGAGGCCACCTAGAACCACTGATTGATCTGAACCATATAGGTTTGAGTAAATACACACTATGGTGCTCCATATTGGCAAAATCACCTAATGAGACATTTTTTGGAACATATCCCCATCACTAAGCTGAGAATTACCTGGTTGTAATTGATGTTACAAGTGACTATACAGAGTGAGGGAGATAGCCTTGTCTTCCCTTTCATAATCTCTACCTCCTGGACTTCAGACCATGGTCTGGACTTTCTCAACAACATTCAGACACTAAAGGAGTCATTGTTTGTGACCTTGGCCCAGTCATTTAATGCCAATAGATCTTTATCCTAGCCTGTTAAATGGCCTCCAACAATTTAACCTAAAGCCAGTGGGTTACCTAAATTCTGTTTGCCTAATAGCTTATTTTATGTATAAATTAATATTCCCATGTTTAAACATTGTACAAAACAATGGTCCTATCATAACTTATGAGATTCATTTTTATCTTTCAAATAATTTTTTAAATATTTATTTTTTGTTGTAGTTGTGCCCAATATCTTTACTTTATTTATTTATTTTTATGTGGTGCTGACAATTGAACCCAAGGCCTCGCATGTGCTAGGCAAGCGCTCTACCGCTGAGCCACAACCCTAGCCCTCTTTCAAATCATTTCTAATTTGATAAGAATAGGAGTTGTGTTTATTCTTAATTTACCATTTTTGTTTTAGCTAAAATATGTATTCTTGCTGAGCATCCTGGTGCCTGCCTGTAATACCAGCAGCTGGGGGCGGTGCTAAGGCAGGAGGACCCCAAGTTCAAAGCCAACCTCAGCAACTTAGTGAGGGCCTAAGCAACCTAGTGAGTCCCTGACTTAAAATTAAAATAAATAAATAAATAAAAAGAACTTGAGATGTTGATCAGTGGCTAAGAGTCCCTGGGTTCATTCCCTGGTACCAAAAAAAAAAAAAAAAAAGGAAAAAAACATATTGTTTCATTAATGTGTTTTCCAGTAACTTACTACTTTTAAAAATGGCTCTCTTTATACTCTCTCCTCATTTATCTACTGGATTAGGACTAGTGTTGGTCTTAAGGCTTGTGTGCTATGGACAAAAACCTCCTTGTTTGCTTGTTGATTTCTTTCTCTCGTTCCTTCTGTTCTTTCCCTCTCTGAATATCAATTTCTTCATGTGTTAATTGGGGTGGCAGTCACACTTACCCCACAGAACTGAAAAGCAATTTAATGAAGTATCCATGCAAAGCCTTTAGGTCAAAGGTTAATACACAGCAGCTATAATTAGTGCCTGACAGATAGGAAGCCTTATTATTAATGTCATAGAAAACAACTTGGGTTAAACAATCTCAAAGAACTACTCTAGCCAATATTTCAATCTAATTTTTATGGTGATTATTTTCTAATTATAAGGAGTTTTTATAAAGAATGTCATGCTATTAATATGAGAAGATAGTGATTTAAAATGAAATGATGATTGTGGACTTCAACAGGCAACAGTCTTTTAAATGTCTGCATCAATTGTTTGTAGGAATTAATGTAAAACAATGAGAAAATTAAATGAATGGTAGAAACAGAGAAAAGGATAACCATAAAACCATGTCAGAAAGTAATTTTTGGAGAATATTAAATTTTGAACATAAATTATTCTTGTGTTTTACATTGGAATCATGGTATGATTTTATACTGCTAAGTAATTTAAAATAAATGGTACTTTATAGAAATGTACTTAAACAAAAAATGGAGAAAAATACTAGTAGTTTGTATTTTTTCTAGAGATGAGAAAAATATCTTTATTATACCAACTTGTCCCAAGAGAAATCATGACACATAGAAATTTATTACTGACAGGTTCAAGTAAATTGTCCAGATACAAACTACTTTCAATAGTGTTTACTACCAAATGTACTTTCTTGTTATAAGTGGAAATACTTTCTGAGCTTAAAAGGGAGTTATTATAGTAGAGAAATATGATACTCTAAATAATTGTTCCCCTTTTCTTCCACCCAGTCTCTTTTCCTCTCTTTTTCTTCTTAAAGGTTGATAAAAATTTGAAAGCAGAAATGGAACTAGCTCTGGAGTAGTTGTTTGGAACTCATATTAAAGACTCATTTCCTCTCACTTGGATCACACCCTAAAAGAAGAATTCTAGGGGCTGCTCAACAGAGAAATGTCCTTGAAGCCCTGAGTGTAATCAGTGGGATTGTATTCCACTGGGAGCGATGTTTTTTCATCACAATAAATGATAAAACAATAAATGATACTTTAAAATAATAAAGAGTGTGTTGTGGATCCATAATATAGCTTTATAGAACTTTCTTTTTATTTATTTCAAACAGATTTTATGTTGTTTTAGTTTGCTAAATATAGTTCATGAAGAAAATTTTTTAAAATTTATGAACAATAGTTAACCCCTAGTCCATTTGGAGATGCTTCCTTCCTCCTGTCATCTATCTACTCCCCCTCCCCTTAAATGCTTTGGTTCATAAATTACATGAAAAAGTGATTTTTGACATACAGAAAATATTCCAAAGTACAGAAACTATAACCTCAGCCTTTTTGCACCTTAAATACTAAGTGCATGAATACAAAGCATACAAAGCAAGAAATTGTGCTATGTAGCAAAGAAAGTAAGCCGTGACTTGGTGTGAGAGGAAAGCCTTTACATTACACACTGAAGCTAATGAAGACCCAATTAAAGACAAAAGTGTCAAGTTGTTAACATTAAGTGAGATGAAGCTAAGCAAGAGCAAAGGTGCATTGTGATGTCATATTATTGTTCTTAGACACAGAGCTGTAAAGTGACTGCAGGTAGCACTTTCTACTGTGGCTGCAATCACAGACTCAAATTATTTCTTTTGTCCTTCTTGCAGTGATTTCAAAGTGGCTAAATTGAACAGAAGACCCCTAAATAGGCAAGTGATGCTGGAATGCTGGGATACTGGCCTCAGAAGAATGGCATCAGGAGATTTGTGCTATCTGAGATCACACTATGCAATGTGGAAGCCATGTTTGGTTATGTACACTTAAGATATTACTAGAAATAAATTCAATAAAATTCTCAGTTTTTCAGTTCTGTCAGCCATGTTTCCAGTGTTCAACAGTCACAGTTCACTAGAAATTGACACAGGCATAGATTCCCATTCTTAGTGAAAGTTTTATTGTACTGTGGTATTTGATAATTGCTATATTTTTGAAATAGCATCCAAAAAATTACACATCAACACTTGAGATTATTCAAATTTTATAAAGTAGGAATGACATAGTAAAATAGGCTTCCACAGCATTAAGGGGCTATAAGATATCAAGAGAAGAAGATAACATTTGGACTCAGATCATTCTGGATTCCGATCTTAATTCTACAGGGTATCCTGGGACACATTTCTGGCCTCTGTTCCTTTACTTGCATATGAGGAAACATAATGTTTACAAGAATTTATAAATATTAAAAATAATGTATGCAACGTGTTTCCTACAGTGCCTGACACAGAGAAGGCATTCAGTGGAGTAGTTGTTTTTATTCCCAAACAGAAAGATAAAGAAGTTGTTAAAGGTCACACACAAAAGATCATACTTTTGAATGAAATAGGAATCTTTATTTGTGAGAAAAAGTATTTTCTAAGGCTTCAGTGCATTTTAAAAGTATCACACAACAAAAAAAATATGAACACAGAATAGTGAGGAAATACCAAACTAGGAAGGGAAAATGTGACCACAAAGGAATCAGTGTGTCAGGAAGAGAATAAAGATAATTTAACATGCTATGAAGCAGGAGAGACAGAGATGATAAAAAGAGTCCCAAGCTTACAAGAGTAGAAGAGGAAAAACTGATCTCAAACAAAGCGTCTCCAGGAAACATGCCAAAAAGACGCATGAAAACACAATGGCATAATCAAACAGGGAAGGAAAAATGAGTTCTCACTACAAACTACGAGGATGCAGCTTTTCCAGAAACTATTTTTCCTGTGCTAGAAAGGCAAATAAACTTAAAGCTTCAAGGGGAAAAAAAGAGGGCAATATTGAAGAATTGCATGGATTCCTGATTACTTTATAGCCTTAAGCAAGTCATTCAAAATTGATGCGATGCTGTTTCATGAGAATCTAAGTGAGTGGGATGGACAGCACGGTGTTCAGTTCCCCCAGATTTAGTAGGCACCGTTTATGGTAAGTAGTTTGGTTCTGGCCACCAATACGTGCCCACTTAAAGAGCCTCCACAAAAAAGCAGGCCAGTTGACAACTAGCCCAACTTACAAGGGCATAGTAGTGAAGAGAAGTGGCCTGTGTTGCTATGGCCAAACCTGTCTTGGAGGAGAATTAGGGATTCAATGTGAGGTCAGCTGGACGGGGTCTCAGGCACTGCCTGCATATCCCATGTGAAAACATTGGTCAGTTGAAATCAATCTGGACACTTGAAAAGATGAGATTTTTGGAAAAGAAAGCATATTACCCCTTTCATAAAAGATTGGGGATTTTTGATATATAGAAGCAGTAGGATTAAGTTGGTTGAAATAAGAAGCAGGGAGACAAATTTAGGCAAAAAGTTTGAGAAACCCTAAGGCCTAAGATCAGGAATCAATTTCCATTTGATCCTGAGAAGGAATTAAGACTTAATAAAGACAGTAATCAAACCTACTATTATTATTCAATATATGTACATTGAATCCCCATGTTGTTCTACAGTGTTAGCTACTGAGGATGCAACGAGGAGAAAAATACTTGTTATCCCAGCCTTTTGAAACTTAAACTGTGTCTAAAAATAGGTACTTTTATTTTGGTCACTATCTACGTTGTTCATTCAATGGACATATACATTTGTATTGATAAGGACCTTAGGACAGTACAGCTAGCCTCCCAAGATTCTATTGTGAAGTCTCATCTTTCAGCTCTCAGAGCTGCAGGGATGGACTAATGCAGCTCACCAGAAGGTGGCGCTGCACACTCCAGATCTCTCCACTGTTACTATGACTAAATTGAAAATTAAAAACTGGTGTTTAGCCTATAACACCACAATCACAAACGGCCCCTTTCCAATTTAGTGGTTTGCTTCAGGTGTATACTATGCATATTTTGATCACCAGACAGTAGAGAGAGTGCCAGATTTATAGCATTTTTATTGATGAATAAGAAAGAAAAAGTGTTAAGTTTGAGATAAAAGATCTTAAATCTGATATCCCTTTATCTTTTCAGTTCTTCATCCTTTTCCTGTCTTCAACAACATTCAAGATTAAACAATAGCAAGAGTTATAAACATAAAGTGAAATAATCCCATCAAAAGCTGTTTTTTCTTTTTCAATTTTGAAACTTTAGTGTTAAAATGTATTTATGTAGGCATCATAAACATTGGGGGAAAGATAGCCTCTTCAACAAATGGTGCTGGGAAAATTGGAAATTTATATGTAGCAAAATGGAATTAAACCCCCATCTTTCACCCTACAGCAACTTAACTGAAAGTAGATCAAGGATCTAGGCATTAGACCAGAGACCCTGAGCCTAATAGAAGAAAAAGTAGGTCCAACTCTCCATCATGTTGGCTTAGGAACCAAATTCCTAACAAGTCTCTTAAAGTATAAGAAGTAAAATCAAGAATCAATAAATGGGATGGTATCAAACTAAAAAGATTCTTCAGGGCTGGGGTTGTCTCTCAGAAGTAGAGTGCTTGTCTAGCATGCGTGAGGCCCTGGGTTCAATCCTCAGCACCACATAAGATAAATAAATAAAATAAAGGTAGTGTGTCCATCTACAACTTTATATATATATATATATATATATATATATATATATATATATATATATATATGTGTGTGTGTGTGTGTGTGTGTGTGTGTGTGTGTGTAAATATATATATCAGGAACATGAAGAGAAAGCCTACAAAATGGGAGGAAAATCTTTACCACCTGCACCTCAGATAGAGCATTAATCTCTCCAGGGTATATAAAGAACTCAAAGAACTTAACACCAAAAAAACACAAATAACCCAGTCAATAAATGGGCTAAGGAACTGAAGAGACAATTCACAGAAGAAATATAAATGGTCAACAAATATATGAGAAAATGTTCAATATCCCTAGCAATTAGAGAAATGTAAATTAAAACTACACTGAGGTGTCATCTCACTCCAGTCAGAATGGCAATTATCAAGAATACAAGTAACAATACATGTTGGCAAGGATGTGGGGAAAAAGGTACACTCATACACTGCTTGTGGGGCTGAAAATTGGTATGACCACTATGGAAAGCAGTATGGAGATTCCTTAGAAAACTTGGAATAGAACCACTGTTTGACCGAGTTATCCCACTCCTCAGAATACACCCAAAGGACTTGAAATTACATTGATGTGCCACATCAATGTTTATAGCAGCTCAATTCACAACAGCTAAGGTATGTAACCAGCCTAGGTACCCCCTTCAACAGATGAGTGGATAAAGAAAATGTGATGTATATACACAATGAAATATTACTCCACCATAAAGAAAAATGAAATTATGGCATTTGCCAATAAATAAATAGAACTGGAAGCTATCATTCTAAGTGAAATAAATCAATCCCCCCCAAACCAAAGGCCAAATGTTCTCTCTGATATATGGATGCTAACACTAATTGCTGGGTGGGAAAGAATAGAAGTTCATTGGATTACACAAAGAGGAATAAAGGGAAGGGAGGGGAGTTGGGAATAGAAAAGACAGTAGAATGAATTAGACATAACTTTCCTACTTCCTGCATTCATATATGAATACACAACCAGTGAAACTCTACATCATGTAAAACCATAGGAATGGGAAGTTATACTCCGTGTATGTATAATATGTCAAAATACACTCTACTATCATGTATATCTAAAAAGAACAAACTTTTAAAATATTAAAAATTAAATGCATTAATGTATTTGTTATACTATGTTTCAAGTGTATTTAAATTTTTAAAAGGAAATTCAAATTTTTAGTTTTTATTGATTTTACAAAGTTGTTTTTGTTCCCAATTTAAACTCCAGATAAAAATATTTGTTTGCTTTATTTTTAATGGAGTTAGCTAAACGTTCATTTTTTCACTTTCAATCAATTGAGTTGTCCTTAAAATAGCAAAAATAATGCCAAATTATTAGTCAGTCATGTTTATAAAAATGCGAGAGAAACTCGGATCTGATCAAAGACAGAAAGTACTACTTACTGCCCTAGACATCTAAAGGTGTCCCATTCCTCAGCACATACCTAAAGGACTTAAAGTCAGCAAACTATAGTGATGTGCCACATCAATGTTTATAGCAGCTCAATTCACAATAGCCAAGGTATGGAACCGACCTAGGTGCCCTTCAACAGAAGGGTGGATAATGAAAATGTACAGAACGTACTACTTACTGCCCTAATTAAATTATTAAATTATTATCTAAATAATAATTTGTGTTTAATTCCAATTGATGCTGGATTGTTTCAGAATTAAACTTCTGAACAAGGAAACCCATCAATAAAAACTGTAAAGTCTTGCTCTTTGTGGAAATGAAAAATGCATTAGCACTCCTCACAGCTATAGACCGAACAGACAACCAGTCAAAAATAAATGCACTAGAGTTCAAGTTCAGGAACCAGAGAATGACCAAGCACCATCTGTTGCTGTTTTTCCAATCTTGACACTAAAATCCAGGTGCACTGCTCTTAGTGCGGAGATAGATTCTATGAAAAGGATCAGTGGTGAGTTTTGTCCTGTGTGGTGGACAGAGTGCATTTACACAGACCTAGACTGTGTCAGATAATGAGTGCTGTGGCCTGAGGATGCTGGCCATGAATATCTGGAAACTCAACAGCACTCTCCTGAACAATCATTGGGTTAAAGGAGAAATCAAAACATATTTAAATAATATCTCAAGGCATCCCTGAGTAGTGGTGCATGCCTGTAATCCCAGGGGCTCTGGAGGCTGAGGCAAGAGGATTGCAAGTTCCAGGCCAGCCTCAGCAACTTAGTGAGGTTCTAAGCAACTTAGTGAGATCCTGTCTTAAAATAAATAAAAAGGACTGGGGATGTGGCTGAGTGGTTGAGTGCTGTGGATTAAAGTCCTGGGGCCCCCTATTCCCCCAAAAAATCTCAAGGTAAATGAAGATGAAACTCAATGGGATACAGCAATAACCAAAGGATATTTTATAGTAAAAATCACATGCCTTGAAAGCGAAGAAAGCTTTCAAATAAACAACTTCACTTTATACCTCAAGGAGCTACAAAAAGATGTCCAAAGGAAGCGCGCACACACACACACACACACACACACACACACACACATGACTGAAAAACTCATGGCAATATGAAGACTAAACATACCTGTCATATCAAGAAATACAAACCATCTACACTCATTTACTAATAAAAATAAAATTCAAATTGAATCTCAAAGCAAAATTTGAATCTTTTCTATGCATAAGAAACACAACTAAAATAGAACGACTCTAAAATTTGGAAATATTTTTAAAAAGGAGAAAAAATACCAAGGAAATATCAACAACTACAATGGCAAGAACAAAGATAACAAATTCGCATCCTCAATATCAGAGAGGGTAAAATTAAAACAACATTGAATAGAAAAGAAGAATGTCTTAAGGTTATGGATTGGAGACAACACACTGAAGTTCTAATGGCTGTGTTTTCAACTAACAATGGCGTCAACATTCATTAAGCAAAACATAAACTACAGGAAATAAAAAGAGACAGAAACACAGAAAAGATGGAAGTCTTTACTGTATCACTTTGGGTCCCATGAAGAGTCAGGAACCCAAAAGTTATCTTATCAGAGATAATTCCATCTAAATAATTCTTAACTAGGTATTTGTTGTGGCCGTCTGTCATAATTCAGTTTGACTATCAAGACTGCTGATGGCCCCCATATGCCAAGGGGGTATGAAAAGTCTTATTGTTTTCCTAATGGGATTTTCCAAAAAGATAAGGCCAAGTTTCTCAGGTGGCTCTGAAGAGGTCTTGAGAGGACAGGGAAGGGAGGCAGCTAGGGCTAGTGCATGACGCGGGGCCAGAGTGAGGATGCCCATGGGGGCAGGGTTTCCACCAGAACCAAAGGAGAGAGCAGCCAGTCATTCTTAACCGCTTGCCCGGATGTGAGCAGGAGAAGACAGTGTGGAGTCGGGTTGTTGGTTGCAGCATTAAAGGACCGAGAAGCCAGGGAGTCAAAGAGGCAGCCCCTCTAAAGCTAGGGAAGCAAAGGGAAGAGCTTGGGATTATTAAACTTTCAAGCTTTGAAGAGGGACTCTGTACAGCTAACCCAGACTCAGAAGAGGGGGCCGTTCTTGGTATTTCTGGCAACTCTGAAGTTGGTGAATGAACCCTAGGGAGCACCAAGACCTCTCTGAAAAGTCCACAGGGATGTGCTAGTCTCAGCTCCCTTGGATTTCTCAAGCCTGATGGCCTGTTATGAAGAAGTACAAGGCTCAACCTTGTGATAAGATGAGCGGGTTTCAATGGCTCCCACTTGGCCCTGCTATGATGGCCCTTTCTCCCCAGGCCAAAGTAGGTGGGGTTCTGCCAGTTGCTGCACAGGTCCACTGTGATAATCCAGTCCAGAAATAGAGAATGGACCATAGGACAAATCAATACTCCACTGTGATTCAAATTTGGGACAAAGCTCCCCTTGTCCACAATCACCCTCACTTTGTCTAATGGAACAGAATAGCATTTTGAACCCATAGGCATTAACATCAATTTAGAGCTAGAATCGAGAGCCAGAATATCTCCTTCGTCCCCAGTTCACAGCAATTGCAGCAAATGGCCAGGGTGGGGTGGGAGGTGGGGAGGCACTTACAGGCTAATTTTTCAATACTATAGCACCCTTGCTCACAAGCGCCCATCTCAAGAAGCTCTGGATATGGCCATTGGCCTCTATTTAGAAACTGAATTGGGTATATTTTTCTGGTATTTGATCAAGAACATGGCATTATGAACCTGTTATCCGTAAGTTAAAGTGGGCCCACCTTATCTTTGGTGATGGGGAGCTGCTAGAGCCTCTGCTAATCCATAACCCTGGAGAAATCAACTAGCCCATCTTGTACCATCATGTCCGGTCAATAAAGGACAGCCATCCCAGAGCTTCTCAGGAATGCTGCTGGCTACCCCCCTCACCAATTATTTCTCAGTGCCTTAGAGGTGGGTCTTTATTGTACAAGGGGCATTTGGGCATCTCAATCTCACAAAATATAGGCTGCCATTGATTTAAGTTTTAACCAAACAACTAATGAAATTATTAGAGAAAAGTGAGCTACAGAGAATATTTTATTAACTATTTCAAGTAATATTTAAGAACCTTTAAAAAGTAATAATATGCTTCCCTGAAAGTATGATTAATAAGTCATTTAGATAATTACCAGAATCAAAAATATTTGAAGATCTTATTTTCCTCCTTGTACTTTAAATACACTGAATTTAAAAAGCAAGGATTGGGGATGTGGCTCAGTGGTAGGGCACTTGTTTGGCAGGCATGAGGCCCTAGGTTCAACCCCCACCCAAAAGACTACATTTTCCAGACACAGAATTACCATCTTGAAAATATGCATCAAAAATAATACAGTACTACCAGAGATATAATGCTCTTGTGTCTCCTCAGTCGCCCCAGATTATAAATATTGGAATGAAATACTAGGTTTGAAACTTGGATTAACAGCTGGTTAACTAGCAAAACTATCTCAATCCAAGACAAGTAGAGCAGAAACAATCAGTAAGTTATTATTTTCTTAGTGTTACATGCTGCCATAACAAATTACTACTAACTAGGTGTTCTAGGACAACTGTGAAACCAGAGATTGAGATGAAACTCTATTCTCTGCTTGTATTGGCAGATGGAGTCTATGGGACCTGCAGGCCTCTGCAGCCCAGAATGCCCATTTTAGTGTTAGCAGCTACTCACAGCAGGGAATGCCTGCCAGGGTCAGCTCTGAGGTTGCAGCCAGCAAGCCTCCACTATGACTGGGTGGTGTGTTGCTGCTCTTAATGTGGGCTGTGCCCCTCAGCGTTGCAATAGACTTCAGCAGACTCATCGCCAACTTCTTTCCAGGTTCTTGACTCACGAGTCTGCAAAATGAAATTTGGGAGACAACAGAAGACTAGAGTGAAAAGAGTAGTATTTATTCAAACATGAAGAATAGGAACAGAACTCTTGTAGGGGCAAGAAGGAACCCGATAGCAGGTCACTGTCTGAGCGAGTCTAGGAGTTTATATAGCACTGGAGTCAATAATATGGTTCCAAACTTATGCTAATCATGGTTTGGAAAAGCATTAACACTATTGGTTAGCTTTTGAGTCTGAACTTCCAGTCAGGTCTGCCCCACTTCTGTTCTCTCATCGTTGGTTGGGAAGCAAGAGGGAGTCTGGGGTCATCAGATGCTCGGGGGCTCAGGGATGGAGGTGTGCAGAGCAGGTGTCTTCATCAGGCCCAGCAGGGCTGGCATGGTGCACCAGGTAGGAATCCCCTGGCTTGCCACGCATCAGGTCTACGTTGGTCATGAGAACTGTAACCTAATCAATCCATCCTAGTTTGAATGGACTGAATGGTAACCGTGGGCAGGGGGGACAGGACTAGAGGACATGGGTCACTGAAGGCATGCCCTGGTAGGTGCATCTTCCAAGTGGCTGCTTCACCATTCTCTGCTTCCTGATCCCATCATGAGCTGAGAGCAGCTTTCCTCCACTAGACCTTTCCCCTATGATATTCTGCCTCACATAGGCCCAGAGCAATGGAGTCTGCTGTTTGTGGACTAAGATCTCTGATACCATGGCACAAAATAAACTTTTCCTCCTCTAAGTTGTTCTTGTCAGGCGTTTTTCTCACAGCAACAATGAAAGACCTAACTAAATTCGACATCATAATCCCTACTTAACTTCAAAGAGATTTCTCACTGAGTGTCCGAAAGTAAGAGGAAGTCACTTTGATGAGCAGTTTTTGCCAGCAGCCATAAATATAACAATCCCTACTATAGATCTAGATCATATATAGTTCTGTGTGTGAAAAACTTAGATCTTAAAAACAGGAAAAAACTGGGGTTTTAACCTATTGAACATTAAAGGAAATTAATTTATATTAAATCACAAAAACTCAGCATATTAAGTAACTACATTAGAACCATCAATAGTCTAATGTTAGAATGCAATCAGATTAGTTCCTGCTCTGTTACAGTGATGTAGGCACATTTCAGTTCATCCCTTCTTTTTATTGTAACTAAAAACTCTGGTTAAATACCACCCCCTCCCTGAAAAACAACTACCTGGGCACTCTAAGAAAAACTGAACAAAGAAATAAATAGCCAAATTGCCAAAGTGTGGATTTGCAGCCTCTTTGTTCTCAAGTTTAAACTACATTGCAGTCTCTGAATCTTTGTTGAGGAGAAAAATTGGGTCTTTGAGGAAGGATCCTATAAATTCATGATAGAAGAGAACAGTGAATCTTTCCCAGAGCCTTCTCCCTCTCAAAGTTCTTACTAAGATTACTAAGGAGGTGGGCATGGTGGGTACAACTGTAAGCAATGGGACTCAGAAGGCTGAGGCAGGAGGATGGCAAGTTCAAGGTCAACCTGGAAAATGTATTGAGACCCTGTCTCAAAATAAATAAAGAAGCTTGGGATGCAGTTCAGTGATAGAGCACTCCTGGGTTCAATCCCCAGTGACCAAAAAGGGGGGGAAAAAGATTACTGGTGGGGGGGAAGGAAATACTAGTGCTTCTAGAAGTGCTCTGATTCTGTCCTGATTCTAGGAGGCCCTGAAACATGTGGTCCATAGTCAGAGCAGGGGAGTATGGTTATGGAGTCAGTGACCATCCTCCTCCTGGTCTGTTGTCTAGGATGTGATGGAGATATGACAATTCCTCCAACTTGTGTGTGTGTGTGTGTGTGTGTGTGTGTATAAAAAATACTTTCTAATATCATATTTCAACGCACAAATAGTACCCCATACTTACTTCCCCATTCCAAAATGTCTAGTGGAAATAAATGTAAATAGTACCCGGGAGAACCTCTCTATTGGTTCCCTGATGCACAAACTGAAGGCCACTGTGTGGGAAGGGACAGACTGGAAATCCTTGCAACTGAAACAGCTCCCCCAGTCAGGCCCTCCCCAAATAGTGAACAATAGCAACATGGCGTAGCTGTGGAATTGTAGAAACAAATTTCACCATCTATGACCTGATGGTAACTCCTACCATGTCCTCCTTTAGCTCACGTATTGAAGCTAGACAGACGGGTTACAGAATAACTTTAGATTATAGCCCTTTTAATCAGATAGAGAAACCCATCACTACTGCATCTGGATGTGATATCACTGCTGGAATAAATAAGAACAGCCCTTCAGACTTAGTACACAGCTATTGAGCTAGCAATTTTTCCTGTTCCTATTAATCATGGAAATGAAAAGCATTTTTTTTTTAATTTGTATGGATACTTTTAAAGATTATATCAGTTCTTCTGCTATCATAATGTAGTCCCAGGGATCCTTGATGATTTTGATCAAGAGCACCATACCACAGAGCACCACACCGATCCATTACATGGATAGCAATTCAATTGAACTTGTTGAGCAGGAAGCACCCCAAATTCCTGTATTAAATGCTCTGTTGGTTTGGGAGCCTACCTCCTTAGCTAAGTTTCCATTAATATGGAACATCTCAGGATATTCCCATTAGGGTAGGCTTGCTGCTAAACCTTGCAAAGTCCACCACTGAGTGAGAAGTGGCATGTGGTGTGTTGAACTTCCTTGGATTTTCAGGTAACACATATCAAATTTGGTCAGGCTGCACCAGCCCATTTACTATAATCCATGAAGTCACTAGCTTTGTGCAGGGTCCAGAGGAGGAGCATGCTGTGTGGGAGGCCAGAGAGCTGTCCTGACCCTTGGTCATACAAACCAATAGCTGTTGAACAGAATCTCTGAAAATCCCAGTAAGAGAATGATAAGGAAAACCCTTAGGGCTCAGGAGTAAGGCCATGCCCTCTTCTATAAATAATCACTCTTGATTAGAAATGAGTTTCCTTGGCTCTGGTGGAGACTGAACATCTGACCATTGGACCATAAGTATACTGAGCTGAATAGTGTCCTCTCAAAGTTTATGATCATCCTAGAACCTTGGATGATGACCTTATTTGGAAATAAGCTCATTGCAGATGTAATTAGTTAAGATGAGATTATGCTGGAGTATGGTGGTCCCTTAACCCAAAATGACAGCTGTACCCCAAGGAAAGGCACTTCTCCAAAGATACACTAGGAGAATGACATGTGACAGTAGGTGGAAATTGGACTGACACATTCAGAAACCAAGGATTACAAAGGACATGAGAAATTAAGAGAGTCACAGAGCAGATTCTCCTCCTGAGCCTTCAGACAGAGCATGGCCCTTCATTTGAGACTCTAATTTTTTGGCTTTGCTGCCTTATCCTCATCCCACAGCTCTGGCTTTGGGGGTGTTTCCTGTAATTAGTTAAGGGAAAAAAGCTTCAGCTTAGAGTGAAGATGAATTTCTGCTCTAGTAGCACAGGTAAAGGTAAATAGTGCTGTACTCAGACACACCTGGGAAGATTCGCTAGACAAATAGAAATGGTGGAAGATCCTTCTAGTTGGTGGACTTTGGAGTGGTACAGGTGACATTCACTTTGCATTGAAGAAGAAGTGGCCTGAGCAATGTCCTTTGCAATTGATCTACACTGACTCTTTGGGAAACGAGTAGATTTTTAGCTAGAGAGTAACTTGGAAATAACAAAATAATAAATCCAATTACAATTTTAATACTCTTGGTGAGCTATATAGAAGGAGCCCTTGCAGTAGGAAGAGAGTGTGGATATATTTGTTTTTCACCCAAATGTATACCTGAGGGCACACTTAAGTGGAGAAACTTCTTAATGACTAAATGGACAAGATTATTTTTTTCTATGAATTTCACTTAGTCTCTTTCCCTCACCCTTGCTTGGGGAAGGGCCTATGTACAAAGTGACCATGGTGGTAGAGATGGAGGTATGCATGAGCTCAGTAACATGGACTTCCGCTCATTATGGCTGACCTGTGCTCTACAGCGCTGAGTGTGCAGTTTGCAAACAGCAGCAGCTAACCCCTTACTGTACTGTTTAATTGCCCACTAGAAGGTTTCTGTTTAAAATCCTCTCAATCTTGACACGGTGGATTTGAAGCTCCTATAGTTGGGGAGAGGAATGCTTCCATCAGGGAATATCATCATGATTACTGGGAATTGGAAAGAATATTGTTCACTGATCACTGGCCACTGTGAGATCCTCCCTCCTATAAGCAAGAGATAGTGAACAGGCTTTTCTACTGAGTGTCACAAATGTCCCAATCCCAGGAGCAACCAAGTTGCTATTGTCCAGTGCAGTTGGAAAAACTAGGATTGACACCTGAGGGATTTACTGGTTGTTTTTTTTTTGTTGTTGTTGTTTGTTTGTTTGTTTTTAAAATCCTCCCTTGCTGAATTGTCCTGACTTGAGTACTGCAGTTATGTATCCAAGACAGGACCATTAATGCTTCCAGATTCTTCAGAAATGAGGGCTGTCTGGGTTGCCCCACCAGGTGAAATATCCATCCTGCCGTGGCACTGTCAGAAAGAAACTTCTTGAGCCTCACGGCTTTAGCAGCTTCATTTCCTGTTATTTAAAGTTTCTTTTCCTCCTTTTATTTCCCAGGTACTTTTATAAAGAGAACACATCTGGCTAAAACTTTAGGTCTGAGGAAACTGAGCTGACATCAGCCTCCACAGCACAGGAGTTGATAAGGAGACCTGCCTCCTTTGTCCATATTGATGGGAGACCTAGAAAATTGACAGGTGATCTGGGGCTTCAGATTGTTAAATTTTCATTTAAAAATAACAACAAAATAATAAGGAAATTGTAGGCTCCAAGAAAAACAAGAACTTGAACAGGGAATGATGAGAGGTCCTGGTATAATTGGTAGATCAAATTTTCGCACATTTACCTGATCATAATGTAAATACTGAATGTTTCTCAAACTAAAATCATGATGAACTCCAGTAGAAACATGCAGGACAGGATGACATGGGGCCAGGGGCAGAGAGGAGCCCTGGGACACAGTGAAATGCTGGTCTTCCGCAGTGAGCAGTCAGCAGACAATGCCTGAGATGTCGCAATCAATAAGCAATGGAAGCATTTTATTTAAAGATTCAGAGATGAATACAAATTAAATACTGCTAAGCATGTTCCAGTTTGATGATTTGGAGGAAGGATAAATAGGATTGAGTGAGAACAAATAATTGCTGTTTTCAGTGATAAGACCTATTGGATTAGTTGGCTTTTAAAATTACATGTATATATTTTGTTAAATGCTTTGTAAAATATAGCAAATGTAACAAAATAATATAAGAACATCTCTTAGAAATGAATGTGGGGAAGAGACTAAAAACAGTAGTTAAAGAAATCTTTTTTTTTTCTTTTTAACTTTCTAAAATTGAGAATTAACTTTTAGGATAAACTTTCTCATAGAAAGGAATATCACTATAAGTTTGCCTAAAAGGTTTTTGCTTATTGTATTTTTAACTGTCATTTTGCATATTTGAATTTTCTTTTTGTTTTATTTTAAAGAACAAATGGCATTAAATAGTGTAAATGTACTTTCAGATTATCAGGTGATTTGGGTGTTTACCTGAATATTCAAGAATCCTGGCTATATCATAAGCAGTAAGAATACTCTTTGCAGCTTAGAAGTAATTATCTAAATTTTTTGAGAATGCTGAATCTGCACATTTTCTATAAATAAATCAGCACAATATTTATTAATATATTCTTTTATTATATGTATTATTATATTATTTACTATATTTATTATTTGTTTTTATTTTGCTTATATATTAGCATACATATATAACTAAAGTTACTTATAAGATTATTATCAATATAAATATCTAACCCTAAATCCCTATAAGGGGTAGAAGTAGTGAGATTGTCTTAGAAGTGAAGTCAAGACTTATTTTTTATCTTCAATTCTTAATAAACAGAAGATACAAATAAAGATTTCTGTATGTCTACAGTGACCAGAATATTCATTTATAATAAGAAGACATTTTTACCCATATGTAACAATTCTTAATTTTTTGCTATTTCATTTTTGGATTTTATGTTTGTGTTTTGGGGACACAAGAGTTCTCAGTGTCAACATTGTTAGCATGATACTTCTTTCTAAGCTACCTATAAATTGTTCCATTTTATCAGCTTCAAAAGCAAAGTCAACAGAGTATCTCATCTGTCATTTTTGTTTAGGCAAAATACGATAGTTGCTAAACTTATCAGATCACAGCTCTGACTACAGGTGTTCAGTTGGTCACAGGAGCTATAGTTGTTTGTTCCCTTTGAAATAGTTCCTGAACCTGGCTGGGTGTCTATCTGACCTGTAGAGTTGACTCAGAATACAGATTTCTGAGCCTTATCCCAGATCAGAAGAACCCGAATGTGGGATGTTGGTGTCCAAGAAAATATATTTTTAGCAAGCTCCCCAGATAATTCAGATATAGCATATAGAAAGCATTGCTATTACATAAACTTCAAAACCTTCGAAAAGTACTGTCAAATAATACCATTTCCATTATAACCTATTTTCTACCAACTGCCCACATAGTTATCTAAGCCCTCTTTTTCATGATATCCTATTTGGGTTTCCTCATTCCTGAGTTTATATTAACTTATGTTATTTTAGTCAGCAACACGTCGAGAGATTGACGTCCAAAAGCACACTGCAGAGTTTGTAAAATGGTATTCTGATTTCTGTTGTGGTTTCCATCTGTCAAAATAAATTGCCTTTAAAATCATCCCTATGCATGTAAATCATCAATTGTTAACTTGGACATGAGGATTCTTAAGGGCAATAACCGAGACAAAATGAGACATAAGGAGAGAAATGGGAGGGAGGGAAGTCAACCAAGAAAAACAGAGGAATGAGTAAATAGATAAAGCAATTAAAAGAAACAACTGCACTCACCAAAAGCCTAGGAAAAGGGGCAGAAAAGGGCATGAGAGCAGTGATCTGAAGGATTTCTTTCCTGGAATTGTCTTAAGGAAGACTAACCAAATGGAGGCTGTCAGAATTACTGCTGCAGTGGCATTTCGGAGGAGATAGGAAACAGAGAAACAGGAGGTGGAGGTGGAAGTTATAGAAAATAAATGAGGGGCAAACTGATAGAGGAAAATACACACATAAAAAGTCCCCTCCGTTTTTCAAAGGACAATATCATGTTCCTTGGCCTCTGAATTCAGTCAACTGCTCTGTCATTGAAGCTTGTAGATTTGCTTATGCCAGCGTAGCCACAAGCATAGGAGTCACGCATTGCATTATGAAGTAACAAGGATGTCACTAGGCATTAGGAATTTCCCAGCTCCATTATAGCCTAAGGGACCCATTCTTATATTCGATCCACTGTTCATCAAAATGTCATTATACAGCACATGGCTATAGTTTCTTTTTTTCCATGCCTTTTCAGGCTGTGTCTCTCTATCTGGAAATACATTTCTTTTCATCAACCACAGCATTAATCAGGATAGCAAGAATCCCCTCCCAAAGAAGCCCCGGGAACCACCTCTGATATGTACACAGTGAACAGTGGGCATCATCAGAAGGCCATTGAGGCAGCTGTTGAGGCAGTAGAGAATTGAAATCCTCAAAAGATAAAACTGCCATCTGTGATTTATTACTAACTTTCATGTTCTGTTACCATTAGAATCTTCAAGACAGACAAAGCCTGGGGGAAGCATTGTTTCCTGGTCTTGTTCGGTTTCCAGTTCTGCAAGCTCCTATACTTTGCATTAGGTTTCTGCACAGCTGGGGCCTCTGATAGCAGCCTGGATTAGCAGAGACCATATAAAGAGCCTTCACTCAGTGGCCAAGCAGCAGGGGGGGTTATGCTGCTGGTCTGGCTTCAGGTTGGTTACCTCCACAGTGTGCTAGAGTCTTGATTCTCTGTAACTAGATCATTCTCTGAAGCAATGAGTGGCAGACTTGTTTCATGGTGATCAAATCATGGCCTCGTACTCCAAATCAGTGATGCATGCCTTAGCCATCCTTGATTCCCTCCTGCCTGGACACAGGCTGACCCTCTGATAAAAATTTGCTATGACTTTCTTAGCCATCCTCATATCACATGATTCACTTTGGATATTGTCTTGGGTTTGGAATCGTGGTTATTCTCTCCATTCTGGTTGGTCCAGAGTTTCACTTGAAATCTGCCTCAAGAGAATGATACTCTTCCAATTTCAGACCTGTTGGAATTTCAATATTTACATGGAAAACTTTGGAAATGGATAGTCCACTGGGCTTAAGATGCTAATGTTATTACCATCACTCAAACACCCATTAAATCAATAAATCTTAAAAGCATCAAAGTATATTGAGAACTTGATCATTTCTCACTGTTCAAATGGACAACCACCTGGTCCAAGCCAGCAGCATCTCTCACCTGTATAATGACTGTGCGTTCCCAATTGGTCCCTCCTTAATCTGCTTTCTACTACTATAACAGAATACCAAGACTGGGTAATTTATAAAGAACGGTTCTCAGATTTGTGGCTCTAGAGGCAAGGAAATGGCAAGACAAAGCACTGGATGTATAGTGGGGGTCTCTGCTGCATTAAAACACAGCAGGAGGGCAAGTAAGTACCTGAGACAAAGAAAAATTGGGCTGACCTCATCTTTCCTATCAGAAGCTCATTCCTGGGACAACTAAACCTCTCCCATTTCAATCGAATTGATCCACTCATTGGGGTAGTCTCATGATCTGTCTCTTAAAGGTCCCACTTCTTAATACTCTTACTATGGCAATTTATTTCAACACGAACCTTGGAGAGGACACTTGAACTACAGCGGTTCCCTGCTTCGGGTTTCAGTCCTGCAGTATTATCAACACAGTAGTCAGTTCTCTTCTTGGAGCCCAGATCACGTCCTGCCATTCTTGTGCTCAGGATTCTCCAGTGGATTCTTGTAAAGATCAACGAGCTTCCTATGGTGGCCAATAAGATGTACGGGATCTGTCCACATCACCACCTTTCATTTCTGTAACTTCACCTCCCTCATCGACTGCACTCCAGCCACTCTAACTTCCTTGCTGTTCCACAAATAGAAAAGGGAGTTTTCAAGGTCAAGGAGTCTCTGTGCGGGTATCCTTGGAAGGACTTCCTCCTTTACTTCCTGTAGATTTTTTCCCCCCAGGATTTATGCTAAGATTCCAGCCATTTGCCGGACACATTTGTGTGTATATTGTTTATTATATACTTTCCCCACCAGAAGATAAACTTCCTGGAAACAAATGATTCTTTTCTGTTTTGTCGCCATCAAAAAATTGTCTATCACACATACAGAAGGCACTCAATAAATATTGAAGTAATTCATGAATGTGCTGAGCCCTAACTGCCTATGTGCCCAGATTTTGAACCTTGGATTCTCTGGCCCAGCCTACCATTCCAGGATTTTGTCCCCACTATGATGCATAAAGCACATTAGGGAGGCAGCTGAGGAAGTTGCTAGCAATGGCTTGTCCATCAGAATCTCCTGAGGCTCACAGTGGAAAGCCATGGAATATTTTCCACTGTCCCTACAACTATCACAACTGTCACAGCAGCAGCTACCCTGGGGCATACAGCATTTTTGTGCTTGAGGAACAATAAATGATTTTGATATCCATTTTAGAGCCTGTTGGTTGCCAGAATGAATTTAGAACATAAGCTTAAAGAATATTAGGGGGAAAGTATTTTAGGGTTTATCTTATCCTAGTATAAAAAAAAAGCCTATGTCTAATCAAAACACCTTGGGCTCAAAATATGGCTAGATTAATTAAGATAAACAATGGGTCCATGCTTCCAGTCATTGTAATAGAACCCCCATATTCATATCATGTGCTATGGTAAGTATTTTTAAGAGGCTTTATCTGCTTTTTGGAATACTCAGTGCTATCACAAGTATCTTAAAAGTTCCTGGTAAGATAAGCAAGTAGAGTATCTCTGGTCTGCAGGGAATATTGGTTGGTTGTCTCTATGGGTTCATTATTTTCTCTTATCTCCTTCACAGTTCTCAAGCTTTGATTCAGATACCATGCAGAATATTCTCTGTTGTCCCTTCTTTCTTTCCCTGTCTTTTCCATTGTGCTTTGCCCTACAAGGAGGACCAGCCTGGACTTGCGGTGCTCTTGGGGCTACCCATGTCCCTCAGGGGTCAATGCTCCCACCTCCAATGTCATTCATTGCAGGACCTCCATTCCTCCCAGCCTCCATTCAGCTCTCCCTCCCATTTGTCTCTGGCAGGGTTAGTAATGGCCCAGCTGTCATTCACTCCAAGCTCCTATTAGGCCTTCGAGTTCCACTACCTCCCATCCACACTTGGGAAACTGGTCCTTTGAACAAGACAAAATCAAATGCACTTCATCTCAAATTATCCTAATCTAATCCACATGAATTCTTTTTGGGGGGGGGGCGGGGGGAGGCACAAAATTGGTGTCTACACCTTGATTATAGAGGCCATTTGCTTTGGGAAAATGAGTTAAGTTTGGTACCAGGGATGGATCCTGATTGGTAAGAGTCAGAACATTTTTATTCCTCCTGATCATGGTGATTCATGGGAGGTGGATATTGGGAACATAATAACTTAATCTAGTCCAGTCATGGTAAATTTTAAGAACCTTTTCCTGGAACTTATAGACATAAATACTTTCTTTCTCAGTGGATAAACCAAGAAGTGAGCACTAGCCCAATTATAGGCACTCTACTGGCAATAGTAAGAGTCATCCTTAGAAAGAACCCACTGTTCAGGCAGCAGGTGCAGGTGGCAGACGGGAGAGCATAGAAAGAAACCAGACCCCTGATGGACGCTTTGAGTGAGTTCTGAGCCCCATCCTCTGAACAAGATCATGAATTTTCTGTGTTGCTTTTGGTTGTGTCGGCTGGATTTTCTCTTACATGAATCATATTGAGTCTGAATTGATAGATGGGCACACAGAAATTTGAGTCTGGTGATTTGTCACAAATTTTCCAGCATAAAATAGGTGTGGCTAGTGAAATAAATCAGGGAGAAGAAACTCACAAATAGATCTTCTTTCCTTTTCAGAGTCTCCTTGAAGTGTTTCCAGTGGAATAAAACTGTGTATTAGTGAGATCACTCAGCCATTCTGTAATACTATTTGTAGGAATCTAATTAAGAATTTTCATTCTTCAACCCACATGCTCTCTTCCCATTTCAAACTAATCCATGACCTGATGTCATTACTGGCACAGTTATTTTGTAAACAAAAGCTCATTTCTGCACAGTATTTAGGAAGGTTATTACACACTACTGAGACAGAATGTTGGTGGCCTATGAACTAACTTTTACAAAATATTCTGAAGATGTTGAAATCTTTTAACAAAAGAGAAAACCAAGGAAAGAAAAAAGACGATAATATTAATATATGATGAATAACAAAGAAAAGACTCCAATATGCTTAGAGAATGAAACAAATCCAAGGGAAATTTGGAAAGCAGCATATAATCTCAGAAGTGGATTTACCAAGTGATTTCAGAGATGCCCACCTATCAGGACCCATTTTTGGCATTTAATTGTATATCCAAACAGCCAACAATGCAGTGGCAGAAGTACTCCTGAGCTGTTAAAAAATTGTCAATAAAGAAGAAAAGATAGAATTATAAGCTGAAAGGAGAGACTTTTTTTTCCATTTGACATCACAGAAGATATGATTATCCTGTGTGACTGACCCATTTAGGATCAGGATATACCAGAATTTGGATACCCAATTTCTAGGGAGTTTCATAAAAATGTAATTATATAACTGATGATAGGTACTGTTCTATAAGGCATAGCAAAATTAGTACATTATCATGGAGGTAGGAAAGATGGTGGAATGAGATGGCCATCATTACCCTAAGTACAGGTATGAAGACACGAATGGAGTGATTCTACTTTGTGAACACCCAGAGATGAATAATTGTGCTCTATGTGTGTAATATGAATTGTAATGCATTCTACTGTCATATATAACAAATTAGAATTTAAAAAATAAATTAAAAAGTTGTTTATTTATTCAACAGTATTAGTTGAATAAACAACATGTGTCAGTTTTAAATGTTGGGAATATCAGAATTCAAATCAGAAAAGATATCTGCCCTCATGTTCATATTCTGAAGGTAGGCAGAAAATAAACTGGATAATTAAGGAAAATCTATACAATATTATGCTAAGTTTTGGAGATATAAGGATATGAAATGTTCAAACCAGAGTGGGGGGTATTTTAAACTTTATACAGGGCACTCAGGAGAAGCTTCACTGAGAAGGTGATAGTTTAATAAAAGACCTGAAAAAAGTTAGGAAGTAAGCCAAGGAAATAACTTTCAGAATTTAATTTCCAGGAAGAAGTAACATTATATGAAAAGGTCCTGAAGCAGTATCTTGCATAGTATCCTTCAAAAACATCCACCAAAGTTTGTATCTGCATTTCAGTGAGGAGGGGAGATTCAAAGTTGAGGCTAGAGAGTTAATGGGGAGATAGGGACAAATCATGTAGGGCCTTACAGATCATCAAGAGGCTTCATCTTTCATTCTAAGTAAGATGGAATTTTATTGGAAGATTTTGAGCAAAGAGGTGACTTCAACTAATTTAGGCTGCACTAGGATGCAGCTGATACATTAATAGCCCCAAAGTCAATGATGATCTAGGGTAGCAGCAGTGGAGCTGTTAAGTAACAGATTTTAAATATATTTCTTGTCACCTGTTGGAATGCTTCAAGAATATTACACAGAATTCCTATGTACTTCTCAGCCAGATTCACCCATTGTTTAATTTTGCCCCATTTACTTTCTCTATCTTCTTCATCTATCCTTACATTATTTTTTCAGACCTACTTGAGAGTATGTTGAATATATGTGCACTACTAGTGCTAAATATTTCAGAGTTTATTTTCAAGAACAAAGATAGTTTGGTTTTGTGATCATGGAGTATTAAACCATGATGATGTCAAGTGGGTAGCTTATACAGAGTGTATACACAGGAAAATGAATGTTTCCCATACCAGGTAGAAAGGACAGCTTAAGAGTTCATCATATAAATCAGGATGATGTACAACTTTAAACTAATGAATTATTTCTGAAATTTTTCCTTATTTTTAGACCACAGCTGATCATGGGTAGCTAAAATTGAAAAGTTGAAACTGTGGATAAGGGGTTAGTACTGTAGTCACTGAGCTGCCATATATAATTAATGTGGGTTATGCACTGCAAGAGTATCTCAGAGTACCTCTCTCAAGTTGGTACCATTTAATTTGAAATTTATAATTTGTAAATTTATTATAATGATTTCCTGGAGGACGATACTTGAGTTTCTTATTTCATAAGTAAAAGACCTTTTATCATAGTTTACAAAAGATGGAATTAAAGCAATTGAAAAATTCAAACAAAGATTTCAGTGGCTCTGCTGATGGTTATAAGGTCCTGTTTAGTGGAGAGCAGATTAGAATTGGTAAACTAGAGGGAGAGGACTGGGAACACCAGAGGCAATGGTCAGAGAGTGAAGTGTTTGTCATTGGGATTATCATTACAAATAATTGTCATTGTTTATAATAACAAAGCCAAGATTCTGATCATGGGAGTGGATGGTCAAAGGCAAGGAGGGACAAAAGTGATCTAAGAAGAGCAGATCCAGATGGAAGCCTGGAGAGAAAGTGACAAGAAAATTACACTGAGACATTAATAATATCACCCTAAAATTTATCAGTAATGCCAACATGCTCTATGTTCATTTTACAAATACAGTCCTAACTTAAACTACTAAAACAATATCAGCATAAGAGGTACAATCAATTAAAAAAGGATTCTACATTTAAAGTGAAATTTATGTGAGTTTTAAATAAACATTTTCATTATCTTGTTCAACCCAAGTCTGTGTTTATGTTGGATACATTTTACTGGCAAGCAAACTTCATTCATAAATCTTTCTCTGCTCTCTATCTGGGGATGGCACTTCCCAGGCTCCTTTTCCAGATTTGGATAAAATTTGCATTCTGCCAGTGCTTCCACAGGAGAGCTGGAAGGCAAAGGGATCACCAAGAAGTTCTCCTTCCAATAGCTATGCAAGGAGTTCTATGGTGGCTGACTGACTGCCAAGTTCCATCAACAGAGTTGCTGTGATGCTGTGGCCCTTTGCTGCAGCACCTTGACCTCTGGGTGGCAGCAGCAACCTGCTTAGTTCTGGATGCACCTGCACTGGTGGAGCCTGAGAGATAAAGGCAGCCATATTGATGAACACCTCTCCAGTCCTTCCAACAGCTTTCTAACTCCTCAGATTGTTTGACTTTTCCCTGGTGAATCCTGACTGATGCAATATTTCATGCCGAGTCAGTCTGGTTCCAGGCCTTCAAGGATGGGGATCTTGTTATTTGACCTGCTTCCATTTTGCCTACTGAAGACCTCATTGTCCATGGAAAAGAGAATTCTAAGACCTGGAGGGTGGTGGCAAACAGCTCCTGAAATTAATGCCTATGATTGCCTGAAGTAAAGAGGCCACTGAAGACAAGGATATAGGAGATCAAGCTAGCTGCAGCTGTAACATCTCATGGTAGAAAAGAGAACAAGAAGGACTATGATGTGTTTCAGCCATTATGACTGCACCAGATGTCATAAGAAGAAAATGACAAGCCCCCAAACATTACACTCTTGGATCAAGGAAGTGCCCAAGAACAAAAGAACCTCTAGAGCCCATACAGTCACAGGAACATTTTTTAATTATATATATATATATATATATATATATATATATATATATATATATATAATCACCTCAAAGATCTGTTTCTGCATGTTGCAAAATTATAGTGCAAGATGAATTAAATATTTGGCAGGTCTTTTATGGGAGAATTAAAGCCCTTATTGTAAAGAGTGAGCTCTGGGAATTAGGAAAGGGGCACTATGGAGGACTGGATGAACTTTGAACCTAAAATCATCCTAAGACTTCCTCAGGAAAAGTGAGCCCCTCCATTGCTGTCCTTTTTTCCCTTGTTAACAGATGATATTGACTTCACTTGAGGCCATTACTTAGCAAGAGTCTCCCAAGTTTCCTAAAACTATATCAGACCGTCGTTGGCTGCATCTGAATCCTGGGTGATGCAAGGCTTCTTTACCTTTGAAAAGTAAGAGCTATTTTGTTTACATATTTTGGGGCACTTGAAGTTGGCTTCAAAGACAGTTAAGATCAAGGGAGAGAGATGGGAGAAGAGACCCACTTGTTAAGTTGCACGTGTACTCCCGCCAGTAAAGATGCACCTCTGGGAAGATCCTGAGGCTGATGCTTTTTATAAATCAACAACATATTTTAACTATGGCAATTTCCCCCTATAGTGTTAACAGAGTGACATAAAGTAGAAATGATAGAAACAGAAATTATTATTTGCTGACTTCAAATGGGCAATTTCTTATTTAACACACATGTGGGCCATAATGATAACAGGCAATTGGGCTAAAGATGAGCTGAAAGCAACAGGTAAGTTTTGCTACATTTTTCTACTTTCTATTAATGCAAAAAGGGATCAGTGGGGGGCCTAGCTTTAGGGACACATAACAATAGCATCCCATATAAAGTGAGACCATATGAAGACACCAGAAGAAGACAGGTATTGGACCTGCTGGAGAAAAAAATCAGATTGCTGCCCTGATCTGTGATGACCCTGGGATAATGTGTTTCTATTCCCAGGAACTGGTGTCTTAGCTCAATCAGGCTATTTCAAAACAGAGACTGATAATTTTCCATTTATTTGCTGACTTCTGGAATATCTGGAATCATATTAATAATAACTATAATGATAAAATGATACTAATTATATCTTGTACTTATTGACCACATGCTAAGCTGTAAAGTAATAAGTGTTTCTCAGATATTAGGTCATTTGGCCTCCACAATGACCCTATGAATAAGATACTATTATAATTCTGAATCATAGGTTTGTAAATCTGAATTCATGAGAGGCAAATTGCACAGGCACTTAATAATAGAGCTGAGACTCAAACCTAGGCCTTTCTTGCTTAAAACCCAAGACTTTAACCACTATATTGGTAAAATAGAACTTTTCTAAGTTCTATTGGGCCCATGTGTTAATGCAGCTTTTGGGCTGCTCTAGTGTAATTCTGAACACTGGGTGCCTTATAAGCATTTATCTCCCATGGTTCTGAAAGCAAAGGACTCAACGATCCAGGAGCCTGATAATTCTTTGTCTAGGGAGGGCTATTTCCTATTTCAGAGATGATGGTTTTTTCACTGTGGTCTTACATGACAAAACAGGCCAGTGAGTTCTCTGGGTCTCTTTTAAAAAAAGGCACAAATCCCATTTATATGGGCATCATCCTCATTACCCAACCACCTCCCGAAGGCACCACCTCCAAATGTTGTCACCTTAATCATTCCATGTCACCACGTGAATTGGGGTGTAAAGGGTTACATGGGCATTCGGTATATAGCCATGCACATGTTCTTATGCCCTGTAAGTTTTATCTGTTAAGTATCTCTCAGATCCATCTATTTTTGCCACCCCTATCAGTCTAGGAAAGAATGCCAGAATATTTTCTGAAGGAATACTGCAGCACCTTCCTAACTGGTCCGTGTTTGTGGATTTTGGCTCCAATTCTAATCTGTTTTCCACATTCTAGCCAAAGAGCAAATTTCAAAGCATAAATGCAGTCAGGTCATACCACTTACTAGAAACAATTCGCATAATGACAAGACACCTCTATTCAGGGGACTTTTGAGGGTCCCTAGTATGTTTTGAGCCTCACCTTGTGCCCTGTTCCCTGAACCTCCTGCCTGCCCCTTGCATTCTCTTCCTCATTTCCTCAAATGCACCATGTGCTTCTCTTTGAGTCCTTGTGTGTGCTCTGCCCTCTGCCTGAAGTGCTTCTCCCACCACAGCCCCTTTCACCTCTTTAATACCATCCTTCTGTACATCCCAGTTTAAGTGACTCTCCCATACCAAAGTCTTTCTATCTCTGAAATAAATTAATGCCCCCAACAGGAAGCTGCCTAACACCATTTCCCTTTTTTGGAAAATGAGATTTGACAAGAGTTTTTGTAGTTCTTTCATGAATTCCTGTCTTGACCTGGCCATACCATTGGCTTAGTGAAGGCAGGAACCAGGTTAGCTTCTGCTGACCACTCTAGGACCAGAGCTCAGGACAATATCTGGTATGTGCTAGGTGTTTAAGCAGTAGTTGAGTCAATGGAGCAACAAAAGCCTTCCCTGAGGAGTCTGAAAAAGACAAGCCCTTTTCAAAAGTCTAAAATAGGAAAATAGTGTTGAATGAGCTGAGACTATAAGTTTGGTTCAACAGGGGAAAAAAAAAATGGCAGCCAAAGTCTCCAAGCTCCTCTCTGTCTGATCTTGGGGTAACAGATTAGCTCTAGCTAAGAAGTTTTAGTTGATGGGAGAGCTGTTTCCAGCTTATATTAAGTAGCCAGCTCCCTTCTCAAATAAGTCAACTGTAGAAGCAGCTGCTAACACACAGAATCTCAGGTTTGTAGAGTACCTTCCCACCTCATATTCCAAAACAAGTCAGCAGGGACATTTCCCTTCTATGGAAGGAGGATGAACAGGGAGAACTGAGACAGTCCAGTTCTTTCCTTCTGAGAAACCTCAAGTCTGGACCCCAGTCTAGTGACTTGGAACACTCAGGCTCTGGCTGTTATTCCCACTTGGGACTCAGAACAGCATTTATGTATGTCACCCTCAGGCAGAGGTGGGGTACCATTGGTATCAACCCCAAACACCATCCCTGCTCCTCCAGCCCAACTTCCTGATAAGTTCTATAATTAGCCAATATTTGGACTCCTAATTTAAAAAAAAAAAACTCAAGGAAAGAGAATATATCAGATTAGTTTGCCAGATTTGTTTCAGATGTTATTATTTTGATAGGATCCAGAAAAAGAGAATTTGAAGGAAGTGGAAAACTAATAGTGTTAATGTTGGCTGCAGGTGAGGGAAAGGCAGGAGGCAGAGAGAGAGAAACTTCACGTACTTTACAAATTGGTCCTTTCATTTATCAAATTTAGAAAATCACAGTGGTTTTGTTAAGATTGAAGATTAAATGAGTAATTATTATTTTTGAGATTCTTGCAACATAGCCTCAATTATTTTAGTGCAGTAATCCTGTTGGACTTGGACTTCATTGTCAGTGAAGAGAAACTTTGTTTAACTTTGCTTGGAAACCCTAAAACCACAACAAAATAAAGTCTTCTGAATGCTCCTAGGTAACACTGCAATCTCCTACACAACTGGGAGGACTTGTGGTCCTTCACAATTTTCATGGCAAGTCTGAAGGACCTAAAGGTGTTCTTTCTATAATTCTCATAAAAATAAAAACAAATTAATTCTAAATTAAGGTGTTAAATGCTATCTCAAGAAATCTAAGCTTTATAAAAAACAGTAACAAAAATCTATAAAGCTTGACTAGTCTCTTCAAATTAATTGTTCCTGGTTTGACAGTCCAAAGGTCAGCTGTTGGAATCTTCTTGGAGGTGGTTTTCAAAGAAGCCGGCTGAATGTGTTCCTGGAACTGCATCACGTCCTTCCTGGGACCATCAGGGAACCTCCTGGTCTTTCAAGATAGGTTCTGCTCCGGAGGTCCACCGGGCGGTGGAACCCTGGGCAATAGTTGGCAGCCAGGCCGGCACGGCTCCTCTAGGCAGCTGGGGCAGCAGGTCCCAGCGCCCTGGGACATTTCCTTCCCACCTCGACCACCTGGAGCTGGACCAGGAGAACTGGACCAGCAGAGCTTGCTAAGAGGTTAGGTCAAGCAGAAGGACTTTGCGATTGCAGAGAAATAGCTGAGGCCACGCATCTTTCTGAGGTAGGGGGAAGCCTAGAAGCTAGACTTCAGGTCCCCGCCCCCAGCTCCGCCGGGGAGCAGCGCATCGAGGAGCCGGCGCGGGGCCCGGAGGGGGTGTGGCGGGCCAGGGGTAGTACTGGGCCCCTGCGCATAGGCTGAACCTCCTCGGTGACTTTCCCTTCGGGCAGGAGCACTGGCTGCGGAGGGCGGGAGATGGGGGAGGCCTAACCCCCTAGTGTGCAGCCGGGGGAGGAACCGATCGCGGAGGGAGGGCAGAGCAGCCGAGCAGCGGCGCAGCAGCGAGTGGCGCGCGCCCGCCGGGGTGATCGCCAGCCCCGAGCGGGGCTGGGATTGTTGTACTCTGTCACCAGGGCGGCCGGGCTCCCTGCAGCCCTGCAGACCTCGCCCGAGCGCCGGCGACAGGGCGGGCGGACAGCTGCTCACCCTCGGGTCCCGCCGAGCCCGGCGCAGCGAGGCGGGAGGAGGCGGTAGCTCGTGTCCTGGAACCTGAAGGAGGCCGAGAGAAGGTAAAGAGAGAGAGATAGAGAGAGAGAGAGAGAGAGAGAGAGAGAGAGAGAGAGAGAGAGAGAGAGAGAGAGAGAGAGAGAGAGAGAGAGAGAGAGAGAGAGAGAGAGAGAAGGAGAGATTGAGGAGAGATAGGTGCAAGGCGCACAAATTGCAGACAAATCGTAAGCAAGTTTGGGCTTGCTCGCTGAGGCGCTGCGTACCGGGTGGGAGGGAGAGAGTGGCGGTGGTGTGCGTACGTGTGTGACACTCATGGATAAGGAGATAAGGAGGTTGGGGAGCCTCTGCATTTCGTACGTAGATATCCCTATTAATATCCCCCTCTGTGAGTTGTCATTTCCGCTTGTGGCACATCCCCTGGGCTCCAAGGATACCGAAGCAAAAGGCAGCCACCCTCGTATTGTGATGGTCGGTACTGTTGCTGCTATCTGATGGGAGATGTAGGGCGTTGGACAATTTCTAGGAGCCTCCCTTCCTCCACCCCTAGACTATTTTAGGAAGGCTGGGGGAGGGAAAATGGGTAGCGGAGCCCAGGGCTTGAAGACTGCGCGGAGGCCCGGGCGACTCCCCCGGCGCAGTCATGGTGCAGTTGCTTCCAGGCAGAGCCTACACTAGAGGGCAAGATAACTTTCGTCTCCTCAGATAGACACGTTTCAGACAGATTTTGCCCTGCTGCCGGAGGAGTTCTGGGAAATGGTGGTTCACAGCGGGGCAGGTGCATCGCAAAGGGCAGAATTTAGTGCAAAATGCAGCATCCATCAGACCCAGAAAGGAAAGCCCCTTGGGAAAGGAGATTGGCTGTGCTGCTTGGGATAACAGTGTTTGATGCTGGAAGTTCAGGCCTCTTCCATTAAGAGTCAGGTTCAAATAAGAAATATCAGCTCTGAAACCTCAGCAGCCTGTGATGTTCGTTTCTGAGCTTTTCAGTTTGGAGTGAAAAACTTACATGTATCGGATTTTTTTTTTCTTTTTTGTCAACGTTAAGAAAGCCCCAAATGAATTATTTTTCTGTTCTTTAATGCAGATTTATTCATCTTGATCTAAGAACTACTTTCCTAAAGGCAGGATTTGTGTACAAAAGCCGGTCCTATGCAAGAGAATGCCTACTAATTTTAAATCAAGCAAAGGTTATTAATATGACCTACATCTGCATAAAATATTGATTTAATTGTGAGTCATGAGGATTGTTCTTTGTGAGAGGCTTTTTATTCCCCATGATGAAACAGATTAATAATATGGATAAAAAGTTTTCCTTATCACCAGAATAGTGCACTAAAATGCATAACTAATTTTCTTGTGTTTTTCAGTCTGTTTATTACTTTGTAGCAGATTTAGAACAAAATGTACCGGATCACTACTAACTTAATGTTTCATGTTGTAGATAAAAAAATAAAAAATAAAAACATGTTCAGACAGACCATGATCATAATATTGCTAGCCTTTGAAAAAATATTCAATCAACTGTTACATCATAGCCTTACTTTTATTTTTCTTAACTAATGATTTTCCACAATTGATTTGCTTCTGTCCTTATTGTCCCCAAGTAAGCATTCTTTTCACTTGATTTCTTGCTACCAGGGAGCAGGGACTGGGAAAAACTACTTTACCATTTGAAAAATGTCTAGAATTGCTGGGTACTTCACTGGGTCCTACTCTCTGATAATTATGCAGCAGGCAGCTTCTGGCCACTGTCAGGAGGTGTGACTATAACAGGAAGTAAGAGCAAGGTGGGTGGCATTTTCGCAGTTCTAGATACTGCAGCCACACCCTGTAGCCTGAATGTGACTGGTGAGCAGTGCCCAAGAGGCCTCTGTGGGGCGGATGTCTCTTCACTGTGTCCTTCCTTGGGGTCTAATCTAAGGAGAACTAATGTTGGGCAAGAAGTGAAATACATATTGAGCAAGGTATGGAAAGAAGGCGGCAGTTATCTTTGGGTGCATTTTATACCCCCAGCTTACAAAATCATTTTCATCATAACCCTGAATGTTTTTCATGCTGTTTTCTTCTATAATTTGTCTTGTGCTTACTTGTTGGTATTCTAGTGATTCTAGGAAAAGGACCATTTCTTATCATTGTCCTGAATAATTCATAATAATGAATAGCAGAATTATTTTCTAATAACCTGAGTACATATATTAGTAAATATATTTATATTAAGCCAATGATGTCCCTCTTCTTTCCTGCTTTGTAGCCATCTTAATGTTTATTAAGTAATGTCATTACTAAGGGCAGAACAGAGAAAAAACAGTTACATTTAAAATTAGAGAGTTATGTGAGTTTAAGCCAGTAAAAGTCTTGAAGCGGGTTGTTTTGAAAGAGCTTCTACATTTTTAATTTAGTAGTGAATTTCAATATTATTGCTTTCATGTTCATATTTAGATATATAACTAAGCAATATTTATATATCATTCTGCTGTGAACCTTTTTATGCATTTATGGTCTCCATTCTTTTTTCCCCCCATTTTTTCAGGGTTTGGAATTTTCTGCTATAGTTTCCTAATATCTAAGATTTTGGTTGTATTGCTTTAAGGTATATTCTTGTGGCCTGATAGTGTTTTTCCTACTGCTTCCTTAGTGTATT
The DNA here is from genome assembly GCF_048772815.1 of Callospermophilus lateralis. Taxonomy (NCBI): domain Eukaryota; kingdom Metazoa; phylum Chordata; class Mammalia; order Rodentia; family Sciuridae; genus Callospermophilus; species Callospermophilus lateralis. Next base: position 14,714,703 of record NC_135310.1, read on the forward strand.
TCTTTCTAGTCACACAAATAAGAAAGTGCTGTGGTAGCCTTTGGTACATTTTGGGTAAAGACAGAACAAGTTGAGTTGTGACACTTCATGACTGTGCTTTTCACAGGTATTGGTGGTAAGAAGACACTGTCAATCAGCTAGGGGAATTCCAAATAGCACAGAGTCGAAATTCCTTCTGCATCCTGCACTGTGAGTGCAGCAGACAGTTATTGATTGAATGTTCTGTTTGTCCCCACTGTGGCCTGGACTTCTCCATTACAAGTCACCCTGTCTGATTTGTGGCAATAGTGTTTATATCATCTCCCCCTCTGGTCTGTAAGTTCAGTGAGGCACTTGGTCTTTCTTGTTCACCATTTCAGTATACACTGAGATCCATTACAAATATTTTCTCAATACACATTGGCAGTGAAATAATAAATACAGAATTACCTTTCTGCTAAGTATGATAAATACATTTAACTGCATTTTCTTAGTTCCTTCTTCTGGAGAGATGTAGAGATGGTGTAGTGTACGATCCATCAATGTCTACCCCATCCTCCCCTTCTATCCAAGTGCCCGTTTTCACCCTTTATTCTCTAACTCCTCACCCCACAATATCCTGCATCTATTAAAAACTCCTTTCAAAGCTCTGGGATGGTAAACTTATTGCTTTTTCTGGATCTCCCTTTGGTGACCGGTTCTGTAGGTCATGTTCACAATTAGAACACCACCATATAACACTCAGTTTGAGGCTCTTATCACTGTTCACCTGTAGTTGTTGTCCCTTGTGCTACCATTGATTTTGGAATTGGAGCACACCTTTGGGGTCATCTTTCCATTTGGGGGCCACTTCTCAAATTGTTGATGGAGAAACTGAGGACAGTTGATGGAGAAACTAGTGATTTACTGAAACTCAATGGCATGCCATTGGTTATTTATTTATTTAGGCCATATTGGCGATTGAACCCAGGGCATCATGCATACTAGGCAAGCACTCTACTTGATTCAGCCTAATTTCACATAAGTTGACCTCATTTTACAGATGAAGGAACAAAGGCTCAGAAAAGCTAACCTTTCTTAAGATCATCGAGACAGAGTTAAGAGTGTGCTCCATCCTGGTCTTTCTTCATGCAGTTTGTGCATTTCCTGTACCATTCTGTCTCCAATAAGTGGTTGTTGAGGACAAGGACATTCATGCAGAGAGCCTTCTCAAAATTGACCCACTAATTGGGACAAAGTTAAGCTTAGAATTTGTGTCTCTTAATCACAGTCTTCTTTTTTGTATTCTTTTTATTATTTTTAGATTTATTATCAAATCACATACACAAAATTAAAGTATCAATAAAAAGCAAGAAAATTATAATTTTATATAAGACCCGTGTATAAAGAATGATAAAAGCAAATTGGTTTATCTGAGGCCTGAAAAAGGAAGGATGTTGCTTCAACTTCTGTTGTAGTGGGGAGTAACGGGTTTTTTCTGGGGTCTCACCCACATAAAGTATTTTGAACCTGATTCGACAAAATAAAACTACATATTGAGGGCTTCATATGTGCTTGGGGATATATCAGCTGTAACTGAGTGAGTTGTGGAAACAGTAACAGTTATAGTTCGTCCTTATTCCAGCAAAATGGTCATGTTCTGATTAAAGTAAGGTCAGCAGTACTGCAGAGTGCAGGCCAGAGTGTGGAGTGTTAGTGCTCAAGAGGAATCGAGGGAAAACCATGCTGGATGTGTGCAAGTATCTTTAGGGAGGGCTTCAGGTGGGCTGGGGGTCCTTGGTGAGTGATGCTTTGCATTTGCTCAGCTGGGAGCGTTTCCCCAGAGGTGAGGCAAAGGAGCAATGAAGAAATGGCTCCTTTCAAAAAATAGGAGGACATGGTGTGAGAAGTAAACCCTGTGCAGCTCCTCTTCTCTGAGCTCCATTAATGGCACCATGAACCCTGAACATCCTCTGTGATGCCTCAGTCTCCCTTATCCACTCTGGAAACTCCCAGACCCAGTTGACCAATCACCAAGCCTTGCAAGTTTTGCCCTGTGAAGGTTTCTTCTTTTTGTCCGACTCTCACCCTCTTCCCTCTCTCCAGTTTCTGTCTTTCATCCTCTCCTGTCTAGATTCCTGAGATATCCTTCCTAACTGGTCTTCCTGCCTTGACCACTTCAAATACACCCCTAAAAACCCTAGCTGTTCATCTAGGTCATTTCTTCTCACTTCCAGCCAAACATGCCCCGATGGTTTCTTTTTGCCTCCTAGAAAACCAGAACCACTCTTCTGTGCATGTACACAGGGACCCCCACCATCTGGCCACTCCCTCGTTTGTCAGAGTGTCACCTGGTAGAGGCCTTCAGTGTCAGGCTATTAGCTGTTCCACTTATGATTCATGCTGCTTCTCATTCCCATACCTTTGCTCAAACTGGCCACTCTATTTGGAAAGCATTGTCCATATTTTCACCTAACTCTAACTCATTGGCCAAGACTGAGTGTAGGTGTTCTCTCCTTCCCAGTAGAATTCCAGAACCCCCAGAATGGCAAAACCTCCTCCTTTCTAGCCCTTCATCTTTATATTTGTACTTACTCCTGGGATTTTTGTATTGTTTTCTCTTTGTTGTCTTTTCCATTATGTTCTAAGCTCCTCAAAATTAGATTCCTGTGTCACATTCATCTTGGTAGCCCCAGCATTGATATTGTCACTCAATGTGTTAGTTATGCTTTGGCTGTAAGACTGGATGCACACTGGAGACAACTAGGGAATTTCTGAGTTTAATGTGGAGAGAGGGATTAACTGATGTTAGAATTAATCTTTTCTGTTACATGAATGTGATCTAGAAGAGGGTAGAAGCAGAATGATCTGTAATGCAATGACTTGCAGAAATCCCTTTTAATTCTGTAATTCTTGATTAAAGGTGGGGGCTATGTTTTAGTCATTTAACCCTGCTAAGCAGGACTTAATGTAGGGCAGCTGGATGGAAGTGAATTGCTTTCTATATCCCTGCTTAGAATGCATGCAGATGAATGATATTGACAGATACACAGTTTTAGATAGACAGATTTCAGAAAGTTATACTCTTATATTTGTGGAACCTAACTTTCTAACAGATTAGAGAAAGACACCAGTTGTAAGTTTCCTCAGGCCTTTCTCACTGTTATTTTCCCAAGTTAAGGTTGCTTTTGTGCATGGGCAGGTGGGAATATTACCCAGGAAATTCAAACTGCTAATGGGAACATAATTTTGGCAGAGTTTTAGGACATGATGTGTGACAGGCCAGCCATAAATAATTATTTTCCCTCTGAGAGTCTCTTAGGGAGCCACCCACTGAGAGGTAGCCTTCTAGCCTAGAAGATGCCAACTACTTTGTCCTTCTCCTACTAATCTGATTTCAAGTGGCCAAGATAGGTCTGCCTTTCTATCTCTCTACTACTTGACACTGTTTACTCTTCTCTGCCCTCTAACTGGCAAAGTGAGCAGTCAGGGAGGCCTTCTTGCTCTAATGGTTCCTTTTGTTTTTATTTTTTTAAGCACAGGGCAGTAGCAATAGCAGTGTGTAGCATTTTTCATCCTTTAAAGATGTGTGCAATATATGCTGGTATTAGTAATGCCATTTAAAAATCATTTGTACAGCCCCATGCAGTGGCCCACGCCTGTAATCTCAGTGGCTCCAGAGGCTAAAATAGGAGGATGGAGGGTTCAAAGCCAGCCTCAGCAAAAGCAAGGCACTAAGCAACTCACTGAGACCCTGTCTCTAAATAAAATACATAAAAGGGCTAGGGATGTGGCTCAGGATTTAACCCCTGAGTTCAATCCCCAGTACCAAAAAAAAAAAAAAAAAATCATTTGTACTTTGTATTTATACTCTATTGCTTAATCAATTCATCATAAATAATGCTAATTTTAAGGACTATACATTAAGATTATAGCATAATTTTGTACCATGTGTAGAATCTCCTTTTCCTTCAGGCAGGTGGGCAATTCTACACATATGTGCTGTGCTTTCTTCATGTTTCTGCCCCGCTTCTTTTCTTCATACCCCCATTTCCCCCTCCCCATCATCATCATAACCAAGAGATGTAGTATGAACCGTAATAGAACATCCGGCTCACATGGGCCTCTTCCGTGGTCCTTGGTTAAGTACCTTTCTCTGGGTGCATTATTCAGCCCTCTCTTCCGATTATCCTGTTCCTGGCAAGACCTGTCCAGCCACTCCTTGGGTTAGCAATCCTTGTTAAAGGTACACTGCTCAATGGCAAGATGCCTCCAACCATTTGCCTACCTCTTTTTCGCCACCCAACTCCTGAATGACCAATTAAACTTGACCAAAGCAGAGAATTCAGGCAAGACTTAGAAGAGCAATATCCTCTCTGATTAATCCACGCTCAACTCAGCCTTAACCTACTTTACAGTCTTTCTACATAGGGAAGAAGAAAGCTAAAACCAGCCCATTTTGTCTTCTAAATTTAGAATATTTAAAAGTCAGATTTTGAGACTGAGATAATTTTTACCTTTATACTTGATTTGTCAAATTGTTATTAGGAGCTAGGATATGATCTCATTCCTAGAAACATTACAACAAAACAAAGCAAAATAGCATAGATAAGAGAACCTGTGAAAATTGAGAAATAGAACTTAGTGTGTTGAGTATTGAATTCATAGATTGATGGTTTATAGTTCAAAAAAAAAAAAAACATGGAAAGAAGTGTATTTCTCCTTCCAGCAACCAATTTTATTTTAGATCCAATATAATTTTTTTCAAATATCATATAAATTTATAACATTTGCATGGCACTTTATCAGTGTTCTTTACATTGGCTATTTCAGTTGATAATTAATCAGGAATTCACACTGAATGGAGAGAGTTCTTTTAGCACTATGGTGACCTAGTAGATTTTTTAAATTATTAATATACCTTTTTCTTGTTTTGTTTTTCAGATTCCAGAGTTCATCTAAGAGGGCAGTCTTAAAAAAAAAAAAAAAGAAGAAGAAGAAGAAGAGGAGGAAGAAGAGGAAGAGGAAGAGGAAGAAGAGGTTCAAGATTTGGAAGGTTTGGAAGCCCTCACTCACTGAAAGCTGCCAGTGCCTTGGATTCCGTTGTGACTCCTCACATCTAGAAAGTCCTCTCATGCTTTCTGGAGTGGCATAGTCCTGTACTGCCTCAGGGAAGAGGCTCTCAGTGGTGTTGGTTTCATGCCACAGAAAGACCATGGCAAGTTCCAGAGGTACCTCGCGTTCTCCTCGGGACATCGCCAATGTGATGCAGAGGCTGCAAGGTAAGGGGCAGAAATCTCAGTATTGTTTTTTAAATACACTTTTAAATCCAAATACCAACATAACTGAGAATCTACATTTGCTTAGATTTATATTTAATTTTATGAATTGAAAGCAAAGCAAAAAAGAGCAAATGATAGAGTGGATATCTTTTCTTCTATTGTTTGAAACAAGTGCATGTCTTGAGATGAGTTTTTGTTTAGGTAGAAAGAAAAGATAAAGATATGGGTCTTTGTGAATTCTGTCTGCATTAGTGTGATCCAAATGGCCCTTCAGTGCCAACTGTACTAAGGCTTTCCTTCAATAAAACCAATGACAGTGCCTGGTAAGATGACCTTGGCAATGCTGCACACAGCATGTACTGTTGCCAGACAGTGGATGCATGTATTTGGCTTTGTTTTGTTTTAACAAAAACTGGATGCAGTGGTTCAAGCCTGTAACCCAGCTACTTGGGAGGCTGAGGCAGAAAGATGACATGTTCTAGGTCAGCCTGAGAAACTTAGAGAGATCCCCATCTCAAAGTAAAAAATAAAAGCTGGGGATGTAGTTCACCTGGATTTAATCCCCAGTCGCACCACCATAGCCCCCCCCCAAAAAAGAAAGAAATTATTATTAACAAAATGAGGCAAAAGAAGCTCCAAGAGGTGGAAGGACATGACAGTAATGATCAGTGGCAACAGATGGACCAGTCCTGAATTTCTCGCTGGTGCTCTTTCTTTATCAGTGGATTGTCTTCTAAAAGAGAATTAATAGTAAAATGTTATGGCTGTTCTTGGGGAGCTCCCAATTCTCAGTTTTCTTTACATGCATATAATCCTTGAACCATAAAATCAATTACCTCCTGTAGGTATGTGAAAATGTTGTGGGTTTTTTTTTTTTTTTTCATAATCCCAATGCTCCAATGTATTCTTTCAGGATACAAAGATTTCCCAATTAGGAGGGTTTTATTCTAACCTTTGTCAGGAGAGCTTAAAAATAATGTTACAGTTTGACTTTTAAGTTTTCTAGTACTACCAATGAATGGCTGCTGTGATTTTGCACACAGCTACCATAGCAAGATGGTGTCATGATCCCACTTTCTTTGCTTACAGTATATTTGATGTCCACAGCAGTAAATTCCAGTGAAGCACTCCTGACTTACAAAATACACACTGAGCTCTTAAATCTGGATATTTATGCCCAGCATATGTTCATAGATATAGAAAATCAGGACATGGTGGATCGGAATCAGTTCTCCATGTCTGACCAGACACCAACCAGTGAACCCACCTTATTCACCTGCCCAGGGGGACTTGTGATGCCTCAGGGTGAGTGGTAACTTAAGTTTTGAGTTTGTTGTTGAACAATTCCATTGGTCATGCCAAAGAGAGCCTTGTTGAATTAAAGAACAGGCCCTAAGCAACTCTGCGAGACACTGTCTCAAAATAAAAATGAAAAAGGATGGGCTGTAGCTCAGTAGTAAAGCACCTCTGGATTCTACCCCTGCTACCAAAAAAAAAAAAAAAAAAAAATCAGATCTCTGCTGAATATACAGGTATATATAGGCTGAAAAATTATCTGATTGGCTCTTCCCAGAACCAGGGAGCTCCAGTTTTTATTGAGCATCTTGATTTGGGTAAATGAGTTTGGAGTTCATTCTTCTGTCTATGTTTGACTTCGCTGTGTGCCAGAGGGCAAGTTTATGAACCATTTCAGTAATGGCAGCTATGAATAGATAGATAGGAAACCTATAGGTCTCTTACAAAAGTATAGGAAAGATAATTTAGGTTATAAAGCAGATTTCCCCCAAAGTTTATTAAACGTGAAACTTCTGTAGATGAGAAACACATTGACAATAGAGGAATGTTGTGAAGCGAAAAATTGAAATCACTTAGCATCAGACTTTGGTCCTGCAAAATCTACCCATCATTCAGATCTTGGTGTGAATGGAAGTCTCTTTATTAAGGCTATGGTTGGGGTGAGAGGAGAATGAAGAATACTGATGGCTTGATTTTTTTTTTTTAAATAATGGATGTATAGTGTTTTTTATTGAGAAATGTATGGAGTGGGAGAAAGAGAGTAGTCCCCATCTCCATTCCACACTGGGCCCATGGCCGTGGATTCCCTGTTTAACACGCATGCATGTGGGCGCCCCATTTGCAAAATATGAACAGCTCCCACCCAGCTTAGACTCTTTCAGAATTGTGTTGTGAATCTTAGGAGATAATATACTAAAGGCGTTTCACAAATTATTTGAATAGCTGTGCTATGTTGAGCTATTCCAGTAGTCACAGAAGAACATTGCATAAGAAGGCACAGCTTGATAAGTTGTTGCAAATCTTTCTTGAAAATTTTTCTCATCACCTAGATTGTGGGAAGAATGTTAATGGTCTAATGTATTCAGTGATGTATGACACTAGTAATTCAATTACATAATGAGGTGACTATATTTATTGTATTAATTATTCTTCCTTTCTACAAAAATTATAACAAATCAGAAGGGTACCTGACAGAGTTAGAATAACAATCCAGAAGGAAGAAAATTCATGAGCATCAATTATTTACTGTATATAGATTACTGATGGCCACAAATGTAAGGTCTGCATTGCTACAAAATGTGACACACCTAGTCTGCATTAGAGGAAGTGAAGTGAAATGACAGGAAGTGAAAGTGACCTGGTGGGTGTGTCTGTTAACAAATCCATCTTCTGGGTTAATTCTGCTGATTCAGTGGGCAAGGGGCATTTTTCCTGCTCTTGATTCTCCTGTTGTACCCTTACTGATGCTTTGCTCCCACACAGGGGCCAGCACTCCCAGAGAGAAGAGACCTGTCATTTACCAAGCGTATTTATGGGCTTGCTGGAACCTCCAGACAGATGAACGAAGTTCTAATAAGTGGAGGGCTGGCATTATTGCCCAGATAATTAAGACAAATGAGGAAATTTATTTGAGGCAAGATAAATTTCTATAATTTTAAATAGAATCAGACTTGCTTGCCATTTTCAAAGTTCAAGTTCATAAGCACATTCTTCTAGAATTCCCTTTTCTCTGCTTGGATAGATAATGAGTAACTACTGTTTTTGTTTTTTTCTCCTCTTGGGTTTACTGTCATTTCAGAACCATGAATAACAAATAAAGAGAATGTCACTTTAAATAATGACTTTACGATCTTGCTTATTTAGTCTACAACTATAATTGTTGACTATTTTTCTACTTTTAATTTTTATTCCCAGTGCTAGGGAATTCACACACACACACACACACACACACACACACACACACACAGATTGCTACATAATTTAGCTGCTACTGTAGCAGTTCAATATTTCACCTTTGCCAATATTTGTGCTTGTTTGAGCATAATGTTTTAGGCTGGGATCCTGAATTATGGATGAGCAGTCAGACTGCAATGCGGAGTTTCATTTGGTCTTAAGAATAATAATAAGAGTTTCTGTAACTTTAATCAATTTCTATATAGGCTTAAAAGAAAATACAAGAAAAGAGTGTAATAAGGATGTGTTAAATTTTAAAATGCACATAATTAGTATACATATATTTTTGCTTTTAAATGCTAACTAAAGAGATCCATTTGACAAATGGTTTATAGAGTCACTTTAAGGTCACATCTAAGAAAATAAAAGTCTCAACTCTTTAGATTATTGTTTTTACAAGAAAGTAACAATTTTGTAAAGACCTTTGTAACTTTTTCATAGTGCTTATGCATAGCATTTACTTAAAACATTGGTTGACTGACTTTACCAATGACTTTTTTTTTTGAATGTATCAAACTTTATGGATTTTTAAATTAATGCATCAATGTTGAGTATTGTACAGAAAAGATCCAGAAAACTCTTTATTCGGTTTCATCCATTTCTCTTCCTATAAGAATGTTGTGTGATGGTATCTGAAATCCAAATTGATACAAAACAAGGGACCTGCTAAAATATCACATGTAATGGGCTAATTTTAAAAAGTAGGATTATTCTCTGCAAAATCAAAATTTGATCTCTTAATCTTGTGGCTAGATTTAAAGAAAAATAGAATAGAGAAGCATTTTGACCTTTGGAAGCTTATTTATGAAATTTGCTAACTGTTCAGTACAAAATCATCACATAAAACCAAAAAGCAGCATCAAACCCCATTAATTGTACTTAGGTACAACTCTCTTTTGAGTTTCATCTCTTTCTCTTCCTAAGAATGTTGTATGATGGTATCTGAAATCCAAATTGACATAAAACAAGATTATTTTTTTTTGTATTTTAGAACATCATAGTTTTAATAAATATTTGTATAAATGAATAAGTCATGATCCCCAAACTAATGAACCAAAGATAAAATTAGCCATGGCATCTAAAAACAAGAGAATAAATCATTAAAATTGGGTCTCTTTGCTCTCTTTTAGAAAAAATTACCTAAATTGTGTTTATTGGGGCTTTCAACATAAAATCGCTCTAAGAACACACATATTCTGCCTGAATGGGTGATTATACTGAGTTCTCAGATATATGTGCTGTTTTTGTGACTTAATGCTTTAAATAAGTTTTCCTTCTTAAGAATATAGTTCCATGTTTATATTACTTTTATATGTATCAAAGTGCTCACATTTCTATACTTCTGGTCCTTCAAGTCTTTTTCTTTGTAGAGCTATTTCATTATTGTGCTACATGGAGAAAATGTCTTGGGCCTTCAGGACCTTTGAAAACCTTTAGAATATTATATATCAAATGGAAAAAAATGCTGAATCAAAAATAGCAAAGGTTTACAAGTACTAATATTATGTCAAATGGTCAAATGTAAATTAAAGTTGATCCAAAAATTATGTGTGGGTACTCTACATTGAACTTGATATGGAGTGTGGCAGTTGATATCGAATGTCTAATGCCCATGCAGAAAATGGGAAAGCATCCCCACACATCATAGTGCCTCCACATTAAAATTTTTTTTAACACACTACTTTAATCTTGTCACTCATGACATTAAACATATGTAACAAAATTATTGCCCTGACCTCCCAATTAAAGTCTCAATTAGCTTCTTGGCTTCCTTATTCTAACAACTAACATTTAAGCTCCCCTACATGTTTCAGCCAAATGACACTATTTACCATGCTCTGAGAATGCTCTGTCTCTGTCTCCTTCTGGGCCATCTTCAGGAATGAGCTGAATTTCATGCTCCTAAAACTGAACTTTAGACTCAATGGATCTAAATTAAATGCAACCTCCTTGTTGTAAAGGCGTTTACACTAATATTATGATAATTTTGCCTCCTCCCTCCATACTCCTCTGGCACTGTTTAGCACTCTCACCAGTTACCAAGTACTGATTCACATTCTGTCTCATGTATGTGTCTGACCCAGGTACCCAGAGTATAAAACCTTGAGAGCAGGAAGTGGGTCAAATTCACAAATGCCCTCCACACTAGCAGGACAGAGTATTTCATAATGTGGATGTTTCATGAGCATTATATAATGATATAATGACAATATGTTGATTTTCAAAAAAAAAATGGTAGAAGCTGGGAAATCAGGGAAGGCTCTTTTTAATTAGCCAAGAGACAATCATGGTTTGGATTAAGTATATTAAACAGTGGATGGGGAGAGAGGTGGTAACGTTCTGGATATATTTTGAAAGTATGAACAAAATAATTTGCTGATGCATTAGAGATGGCATATGAGAGATAGGAATGAAGGTTGGCCCTCTCACTTTTTGCTTTGAAAGAAGGAAAGAGAAAGGAAAAAGTGATGAGAAAAACAATTCAAGAGCTTATTTTGGACATGTAGACAAAACTGAAAAGGTGAGAATATCTGACCCCAGAGACGGAAGAAGATGCAAATGGAGAGAACCTCCCTTCCCTCACTCATTTTAGTCACCTAGTGGACATCCCAGAAAGGAGTTTAGTATGTACAACTGTAGAGATGGCGAGGGCAGCCGGAGAAAGAAAACCTCTGGAAGCCCTCAACACAGAGATAGTATTGGAAGCTGTTGGGCTGGTTGATACCTCCCAGGGAGCAAGGACAGATGGAAAAGAGGCCGGGTTAGAGGAGTCCATTTCAGGGATTGGAGAACGGCAGGGGCCTCACATATGAGACAGACACTCCATCCAATGTGGGAAGAAGGAAGGGCAAGGGAAGAATGAGTTCCAAGAGGGAGTGATCAACTGTGTTGGATGTTGTAATGTTTACATGCACCTGTTCCTATATGTTTAGTGCATAAAATATTATATGTGTGTTTTACATATAAATACTAGGTCTGAGTAGGTGCAAGTGCGTGTACCTATAATTTCAAATTATTTCTAGAAGATTAAAGAACGGACCTGTGTGAGGCCTGTCAGGAATTGCAAGATTCTAGGGAATGAGTTAGATAAGAGACATTCCTTAAGACTATTAAATATAATTCTGCTCTACTTCATGCAGAGATCAAGCAGAAATGACAGAGAACAGGCAGATATGAGACCCAAGGGTGAAATGTCTCTCACTTAGGTCCTGCTCAGTCTTATTATACCCTTATGGAGATGGGGCCCCACCATGAACCAAGGACACTTCTCATGGAATGGTGTTTCTGTTGATGCCTTTGTGGACACCTGAGTGTCTGTCATATCCCGGCTGACTTCCTGCTTTGTGCACCTCCTCCCTCATATATCTCCACTTGCTCCCCATGACATTATTCTCTAGATTCTTTCCACATATTGAAACTAGTACCAATCCTGCTTGTGTTTTGGAGAAAATCTTTGGGGAGTTGGTGGGAATTGTTTTCTTGGCATTGATCATTCATTGTTCAATTAGGGCACAGTTGCATGAAGAGAAAGGAGAAAGTGTGGCATCTTATGTATTTTGATTATCTGAAATATTGTGAGGATACTAGGATGTCTTCTTCAAGGACTGAGTGATAAGCTCTCAACTGTGCTTTAAGCAAAACTGTACAAGTGAGTCACCATGCTAGTAGCTATTTAACTCTGCCTGTGTTGGATCTGACCTGGGGCCTTGGGTTGGCTTCTGATGAGGCATCCACGAACACTAGAGTTTCACTAATGCAGATTTTAAGGTAATAAACACCTAGAAACAAAAAATTATTAGACTCTAAGTCTAAGTTTATCTGAGAAATTCCTCATATATTTTCAAAGGTTAAACAAAAACAACTCATGTCTCAGGTTATTATTTTTCTCTTTTATTTTCATTCCAATTCAGGAAAATTTCTTTTCTATTTTTTTTCAGATTAGGGCAAATAAGGATATTATCCATTCTTTTTGTGTATACACAACAAAAATACCTATCCTGATCTTTGAATGACAGTCCATAGTTTAAGCAATTATTAAGGTTAGATATTCAGTTGACGATGCATGCATTTATCTTATATAGTTGCAAAGTTACTTTATAAGAATATATATGGTATTACTATATGCTGAGGATAGTCAAATGATACTTTGTTTCTTCTCAAGTAAATGAATGGTAACATCTGAAAGAAGGTGACTTCCCCCAAACAAATTCAGCATTGAATGACCCATAGGGGATTTTGAATTCTTCAGTCTTTGGATGTAGTGAAATTTGCTTGAAGTATTTTGAAAATGGTTTCTATGGTAACCTATGCTATTTTTTTCATTGTTTTGAATGACCTCTCAGATCAAAAACAAACAATTCCTTCCTCTACTGATACTAATCTTCTGTGTTTAGTAAACACTGGTCTCCACTTATGTTCAAAAGATCATTTACCTTGAATTACACAATTGCCCTTTGTTTGCTTCTGTCTCCTCATATGTGTCACCAACATTGTTCCCATGACATTTAAATCCCTTTTACTGCTTTTCTTTGATTATTATGTTGACTGGTCATTAACTTGGGAAGAATGCTGAGATCCCCAGGGTTTATCCTGTTGGGTTGTTGTTGTTATCTGTGGTGATACCTGCCATATGTTGTTGTTATATATTGTGAACTGCAGTGTTCAGTTTGCTAAGAATTATACTAATTACATACTCATAGCCTACATTTTCAGCTCCTTTGCTTTCCTGAAAGTTCTCATAGATTTGACTCAGCTTATTCAATTTTGGTTGAGATGAGTATTCATAGTCAAGAGAAAAATGTGGAATTCTTAAGAGTTTATCCCCAAACCTAAATAGGTTGCACCCTCAATCATGTAGCAGGGGATCTTTCAAAGAACAACTCCACTGTGCCCCTTTCCCTGCTCCTCTGTCTCATGGTAACCTTCAAGATGAACTCATTGTGGCAGAAGAATCTTCATTATTCGACTCCCACCAATCTTCCTATCTTCATTCTCTTAACCCTTCACAGACTCTGGTCTCTCTGTATCACTTCCAGCTCCCTTCAAGCTAATCTGTGATCTCACTTGGGCCTGTCACATTTCTGCCCCCACCCCGACCCCTGCCTTCCTCAAGATTCAGGGCCCAGCTCAAATCTCCCCTCCTCTGTGCTGCCTTCCTAGTACACCAGCCAGAGAGAAAGATTCCCTTATTGATGGTCTACTCGAGCAATATGTCTGTTAAAGCATACATCAGTCCAAGAGGGCTTCTTTTATTATCCATGTCCAATTAGAACATTAGGACCTCAAGGGCAGGGGCTGTAGCTTATGCAATTCTACATATCCATTACTGAGCACAAATCTGACCTTTAGGAAGTGCCTAGTCCACTCCGTTGTACATTCGCACATTGAACAAATATTTACTGGACATCTGTGCTCAAGTCATCTGGGTGCAGATATGAACATGATTACAGAGTTCCTGTCTTCATAGAACTGTAGTCACCTGGATGCAAAGATAATGATCAAAGAATTTTTAAATTGGGTGATAGATATGATGGATAAATATAGATTTGAAGAATAAGTGAATGAATAAATTAACTTTCCACAAAATACATAGATAATTAAGTGAATTGATGAGGATAGTAAACTACTCAATGATCTCTGTTACATTCATGTGGTTTTTCACTTTACATCTTACTCTTAAAATCATGGGTTCCTAGTTTTATACTGGGGAGTGTGGTTGTGTAGATGAGAAGGGGACTTGGGGTTCCTAATATGACATTCTCATTCTGCAGATGAAATGAGAGAATTCTAGAGCAGTGAAGTGATAAACCAAGGTCTTAATTAGATAATAGACATCGATGGAGTTCAGTCTCAGAGAACTGAGGGGCGACTCGACATTCCTACAGTGCCATGCGAACTCCGCCCAGTTGTTCGGGGCATAACTGTTAATGCTGACTGGGTCATTATAAGGCTGGCTACAAAATTTTCAGGACCAGCACAACATAAAAATGTGGAACTCACTTGTTCAATGGATAAGAATAATTTAATATGCAACAGAGAATAAACATGTGTGGGGCCCACCAAAGGGCAGGACCCTCTTGTGCACCCGTGAAACCAGCCCTCAAAGGAAATCACTCTGGGAGACTTAGGACCCTGAGACTTTAGGCTGTTTCAGAAGAGGTAAAAAAGAACCGAAGGGGAGAAGGAGCAACACATCAAGAGAGCCCTTAAGTGTTTCAAAATCATACCTAAAATTGGTCTTGCATAACACTGAAGCGAGAAGACCTCATGACCATCTCAACACGCCCTTGCCAGAATTCACATGGGCAATATGAGCCAAACTCTCCACGAGTTGAACACTCTGGTGACCCATCACTTATAACCTACTTCTCTTGATTCAAATCAACTCACCATAAAAAATGAATTTGTGATCACTTGGTGAATTGAAACTTGTCCATTTATTTCTACAAAAAGAAAGATCATTATGAAAATCAAAACTCTTAATGTCCAGTTTTTTACCCAAAACATTTATTCATACTGAATCATTATGATGAGAGACTAACAATTATTATTATTTTTTTTTCCTGGACATTTTTTATGCTAATTTTATTCCTATAATTTCTCTACCCCAATAATTAGTAGCACTATAATCAAGCTGTAAGAAATGTGATGTATGGCATACAAAAAGATGTGTTGAAAACTTCTGTCTCTTGACTTTATCTTATTCACTGAAGTTGTGAAAAATCCCTCAAGAGTGCCTGGCTCTTACATTTGCAAGTCAAAGGCGTGAAGACAGTTCCTTGAGAAAGCATTGCCAGATTCATGGTTCTCCTACAAGAAGCAGCAGATATTCTGAGGTCATTTTGCATCCTAATGTTGTGATACTTCTTCAGTTACATTATCTCTAGGATCTATGCATAATTAGTGAATCCATTAATAAATTAATACAAAGTATATGTAAACCAGACTGGAAATATGGGTATACAAATATCATTTTAACACCTATTTGATTTTACAAGTTCAAAAAAATACCTTCGTCTCACCTGTGTGATATAATTTCTTTCCAAAGTAATAAAGGCTATCTCTATAATAATAATCAAGAAAAGAATGAATGCCATTTTTGATGTATTTTGAAGCTTTAAATATTTTCTTCTCTTGTTACTTTGTACTTTAAAAAAAGAGTAATTTCATGATGACATTGGAGGGCTTATAGTTCATGGTGTGATATCCTTATTTTTTTTCAGATGGAAAAAAAAAACAATTCTAGAGTGGTGGGGTGATAAACCTAGGTCACTACTAGATATTTGAGAGACTCTGAGGGAACTTGGGGATAACTTGATATTCATGCATTTGTGCATATTTCTTGGTGTCTTGGATATACTTTATGGGCTTTTATAACAACAACAATTACATAAAACTTAATTAAATATTTATAACTATTTGAATCCAGTTACAGTGCTGTGCACCTGTAGTCCCAGCTAATTGACAGGAGGATCAGTTGAGCCCACAAGTTTGCAACCAGTTTGGGCAACACAGTGAGATCAAAAGAAAAAAAATTATAAATTATAAGTATTTGAATCCAAATTACATAATCCAAATATTTGAATCCAGTTATATTAGAATCCAACTTGGACAATTTTACATTACCTATAGAAGAGATATGTGAGTTTTAAAGTTTCCTTGGTGACAGTTAATTATTGAAATGTGTCCTGAAAGACTTATAGAATTTCACAATTTTAGATGTAAAAATCTTAAAAAGATCAGCTTGATGAGTAAATGACAAGTAATTCAGATTCCTAAAGATTAAATAACCAGTGCAAAGTCATGCACTTAGTTAAGGCAAAATAAAAGTAGAACCTAGATTGTTTGATTTTCTACAGTTATGAAATTATAAGGGATTTTTCTATCATGACAAAATGACATGCTTTTTTTAAAAAAAACTTATACATGTAAACTCTATTTTTATTTGTTTTTATGTGGTGCTGAGGATTAAACCCTCACCATGTGTGAGGCAAGTGCTCTGCCACTGAGCCACAACCCCAGCCCCAAATCATATGATTTTTTAAAGAAACATTGCCTTTTTAGCTTTTGAATATTAATATTGATGTTATTTTAATATCCAGTTCCCAACCGAAACCATTCAGGTCTTACTAAGTAATCAAAATGAGAACCTAGCTATTACTTTTTTTATTTCTGGATATATTCATGCTAATTATGTAGCTGAAAAGCAAGACTGACATTTAGTGTGTGATTATAGAATTATAAACTTTGAACTTGTCTGCTGCATTAGTAAGCTTTCCATTATCACTATAATGCATTACCTGAGGTAATTGATTTACAAAAAAGGAAAGGTTAATATTGGCTCATGGTTCTGAAGCTTCCAGTCTAAGATCAAGTGACTCCATTTCTTTGGATCTCTGGTGAGGGCAATGCATCATGATGACAGTGAGTGGCCCACCTCCTAAAGGTTCACAGCACCTCCCAATGGTACTACCCTAGGGACCAAGCCTTAAGCTCATGGACCTTTGTGGGCATTCAATGTCCAAACCACAGTACCTGTCATTGTACCACTGGAGTATTAAGACATATTCGTATATGTTTCAGCTCTGAAAAATCTAGTAAAGTTCCCTAGACATTTGTTGGATGACTTTAGATGAGTGAACTCACCTTCTCCACTGTGTGTCTTTGAAGAGAAGGAGAACAAGAGACAGAGATGCAGAGGACAGTGAGAGGTGAGAGGCAGTCTTTAGCTCATCACATCTGCTTTTAGCTGCTGCTTCACTTGGGCTGTTAAAAATGAGAAATTTCTCCTTTGTTCCCATTTAGTCCCTACTTGTTACTTGAACTGGTAAATATTGCTGTTAGTCTAACATTAAAGTATAAGGACGTTTTTTGAAAGCTTAGGTTTCTGGTCGATTCATCTGTGCAATCTTCTGTTCATAAAGCGCAGTTGAGAGTGCAGTTCAGCAGAGTTCCTTTTCCTGCGACACATGTAAAGTGACATCTCCTATGTCCCCATACAGTCACACCTAAGGGACCTCACTCTGCATCTCATGGTTTTGTCCTGGATCTTGAGGAATGTTGAAGTTGGAAAAGTTGTAATTGTCATTTTGCGTTTGAAAAGGTCTTCAGCAGGTCGCTATGGACAGGGCCAGAGGACCTTTGGAAGTTGATGTAGGTTTCTCCCAGACTAATGCCAGGGAGCCGCCCCGAAGCTCTCTGTCTGTTCTGGCCCTCCCTCCCTGCGATCCTCATGCCAGGTTTTAGGAACTAGGCCACGTTCTGACAGAACTGCCAATGAGCTCCCTGACTTGCCACACTCCATATGGCCCTCGGGTTGTAGATGACAAACTGGCTGCTCCTCTGCCAAGCCTCAGACTGTGCCCAGGGAAGGCATAGCTGCTCACTTCCTTGCCCACGCACGTCCATTGTGTGTTTATACCACAGATTCGCAGTGTCACCCGACTCTTCTTTCTACTGGGGAAAGTTGGCTTTTGTTCATACCTAAGACATTTAGGAATTAAAAATGATAATTATTACGTTTCTGAACTTAATACTTTAGCTTGGCTTTGGGAAGGCCAGGACTACTTGAATGACATACTCTTTCTCATTCTTTTTAGAACCAAGTATTACTCTAATGAGCACATTTAGCTCCAAGAAAAAGAAAAAAAAATCCTTTAAAATTCGTAAAACCCCTGAATATAAATCAAAACTATGAAAATATCTTTAAAGAGCTGCACTTAGAAAAGTCAAATTGTTTCTGTGCTACGCACTATGAAAAGAGACCGTCTGCTCAGAATACTCTGTGTAAAGTTTCAACCAGGAGCTGGTCTTAATTGGCTCAGTTGTTGATACCTCAAAAATGGCGTTTTATAATGTTGAATTAGCCTCAGGTATGGACTGAAGGGCTGTAATGCCTTTCTTCTGGGCAAAGTCACTTTATCAGCTACACATTAATGTGAGCTTTTTTATGTTTGATACCTAGAACTAGTTCCTGTCATCCAAAACAGCTTCTGATATGGGTCAGATTATTGATGATATTGATCATCATTGATGCTTCAAGGACAATCAGAATTTTGAAGGACAGCTACTTGCTGTTGTTTCTGATTTCAGAGGAAAAAATGAGTCCATTTTTAAATTTCCTCATTGCTGGATAGCTAATTAATAAGGTGACTTAGAAAATGTGATGCCATCATTTCTTCAGAGGAGAAATAAGCCAAAATGGAAAACTAGTAAGATTTTTATGTTTTCAACAAAAAAATCTTCATAATCCATAGTGATTTTAGTAGCCTATCAGTGATATAACCACAAAAGTAATTAAATAGACTTTATAAAATGTTTTTTTCAGTATTAAATAGCTCACTTGCCATAGGTTATTTTATAATGCAAGCTTCTTAAAACTCAACCAATATAGAAAGTATGAAGAAGAAATTGCTAATACTTCTCAATAAGAGTGCATAGATAGATATAAATTAGACAGACAGGTGTAAATATATCGGTGGATAGTCTTTCACGTGTTTTATGCATGGACATTATGCATAAACATAAATTTACACTGTAAATGCTGCTTTATAATATGTGGGTATTTGTACAAAAAAATTATATTATGCACAGCTTCATATGTCCATATATATATATTTGTATTATCTTTGAATGTTTGAATAATATACCATTTTATATATGTGCCACTTGATTTAACTTATTCTATATAGTGTCTATCTTTCACTATTGTAAATAGAATATAAAAAGTATATAAATATACTTTTGTACCTTCTAAAAATTAGTTTCTAGCCGGGCACAGTGGTGTACACTGTGATCCCAGAGACTTAGGAGGCTGAGGCAGGAGGATCACAAGTTTGAGGCCAACCTTGGCAAATTAGGGAGACTTCAGCAAATTAACAAGACTCTGCCTCTAATAAAAGATAAAAAGGTCTGAGAATGTAGCTCTGTGGTAAGTGCCCCTGGGTTCAATGCTCAGTACCACCACAA
The DNA here is from genome assembly GCF_048772815.1 of Callospermophilus lateralis. Lineage (NCBI taxonomy): Eukaryota > Metazoa > Chordata > Mammalia > Rodentia > Sciuridae > Callospermophilus > Callospermophilus lateralis. The sequence continues at coordinate 14,734,160 of NC_135310.1, forward strand.
AAACAAATGAACAACAACAACAACAAAAAACCCCTAGTTGCTAATCATTTTAAGAGACAAGTTTCCAAGACTACAAATGTATAATGAATATATTAGCAATATAAAAGTTGAAAATAAGATGGAATGGATTTTAATTAGCATGGAATATTTTCAGATGAACTTCCCAGCCCTTTCCTTCACAGAGAGTCATAAACTACCTGACCTAGAAGCGGCGGTTCTCTGGCATACGCTTCCCACTCGGCTGGAAAGTTCTGAGAGGAAACTGTCAGGATCTGATGCTGTTTCCTTTGATCACACAGGTTCCCGTGTGGCTGAGGGCAGGACAGTTGGTCGTGTTTCATTTAAAAATGGCACAAATACCTTTCTGCAAAATAACAACTGCTTGTGATAGGTTAAAACTGAATTCAGTTGTTATGATACAAAGCACAGCATCGTTTTGTAGCCAAGAGGTCTCCCCAACTCCCATGCCCCAATCTTGCAATTCAGGTATTGCAGTTTGATTTTGGTGTTCCTTGAATCACCCAGACAACCACCTTGGCTCATGGTCAGCTGCATTCCTTGGTGCTATGAGTGGAAGTGAGAGCTTATGAGAAATCTTGAAATGAATGGGTGCCAAGAAGCGCAAGTCCTGCCTCCCATTCCTGGCAACGGTCTTGTTGCTCAGACTGATTATTTTAGCTGGAAATACACTGATCCTCTCTCTGCCTGCTTGGCCCCAGTGCTGCCTGTCCACCCTGGCCGGGCTCACATTTGCTTCTCTTCCTTTCCCCCCTCATTTCACAGGTGCAGCCTGCTTGGCCTCCCCAGGAGCTGCTGCAGAGGGGGTATCTGCCATCAGGATACCCTTAGGGTAGGACTTCTCTCTGCTGCTGCCCTAGAAGGGGGCACATACCCCTTGGACTTCTTAAAGTCACTGCTCTCTCTTTTGCTTTTCTTTCTTTTTTTCCAGTTCTAGGATCAAACCCAGGGCCTTGTGCATCCTAGGTAAACCCTCTACTGCTGAGCTACGTCGCAGCCCCTCTCTTCCTTTGTCCCTTCTTTCTTCTTCTTTCTGTTGGTAGTAGCTACCTAAAACTCCAAGGTATTAACTCAAAGAGGAAACAACTGTGGCCTGAGTTTCAGAGCATGAGAAATCCTTACTTACACCCTCCTTCTTCCAGAAAGAACGGAAAATAACAAAAATGATGCGCTTCATTTTTGAATAAGGAAGTAGCTGGGGCCCATGGAAAGTACTAATTAACACTGCTTCATTCTGAGTGCAGACAGCCAGGGTTAGTTTGCTAGGGCTGAAAAAACAAAACATCACAAACTGGTGGTTCAAAGAACAGAAACATAGTGTTCCATGGTTCTGGTGGGAGCTGACAGTCTAGAATCAAGTGACCTGCAAGGTGTCCCTTCATGAGATTGTGAGGGAAGGACCTGTTGATCCCCTCCCTGGCTTGTACATGGCTGGTTTTCCCTTGTATTCTTCACACGGAGTCTCTCTCTGGATATCTCTGTGTCTAAATTTCTTCTTTTAATAAGGACACCAGTCATGTTGGATTACGGTCCACCCTAATGAGTTTCCTAATGAGTTTCATTACCTCTGAAAAGACCCTTTCTCCAAGTAAGGTCATATTCTGTGGTCCAGGGGTTAGGGTTTCAAAATGTAAATTGGGAATTTAGAGAGCTGGGATGGGGCAGAGAGGAGAGGAGAGGAGATTCATGGAGCAGCATGTCTGCAAGGGGAAGAACATTGGCCTTTGAAATAAATCTAAGGGACACAAGCACCCAACCCAAATGAGCGGCACTCGATGAGCAAGAAAACCCGGGACAAAGAGCATCTGGAAGTGCCAGGGTGGCCAGGTGAACCCTGGAGAAGACTTTGCAAAGCCGGCGCAGCTCTTTGCCCACAGCCTATGACCGATGGTCTGTCAAAGGGGTCAGTGTGGAGTCAGCAGGGAATGGACCCTGCTCACTCGGGCTTAGAGGCGCTCACATTACCTCTGCTGTGATCTCGCCCATGAACCAGCCCTCTCCATGACTCACCAAGTCCATCCAAACTGCAGCACCAGTTGAATTCCCACTGGAACTAGTTAGTGTTCAACCCAGTGATTCCAAAAGCATTTCAGGTGATAGTTTATCATCTTTTCTGTGGATGTCCAAGGCTCCTTCTTATAGCTTTTTTCTCTGCAGCTATTTAGCAGGACCATCTCCTGAATGATTGTTCAATGTCAGCCTCAACCTTCCTCAATTTACCTAAAATGTCTTAGCGTATGATTAAGGAGAAATACACAGATAGGTGATCCTCAATTTCTTCTATTTAAATTATGCCCACGCCTTTGGTCTTGATGTTTGTCACCATCATCCATAAATTCTGTCGCCGAGTGATCAGGAAATGCTTGTCTTTTTCCTATTTTCAGGTACCTAAGTCCCTTTTGAACTTCTACCAAGTTTCGACACTACTTTCGATATGAATTGCTGTTCCCTGCCTTGGTGTACATCGTTAGCATACACCCTGTTCTCACTCCACAAGTAAAGGTTTCCTCACTCATACAACCTCAGAGCAATATCATCCTCACACCTGAGTTCTCTTTATTGTCTTGTGGGTTTGGAAAGTGGTCTTCTCAAATGATCTGATTTTAAGCTTGCCACTTGAAGACAGTGCAAACACCCAGGAAGAATCAGAGCACGGTTTCCATAAAGAAAAGATGAAAACTATTTATTCATACTCTCACTGGAATTTTACTTCTTTATTGAAATATTTTTACTGTGGTTGTGTCAAAGCTTTTAATTTCATGGTGTGTAAATTCGTTTTCTGACTTGCTGAGAACTTTTCAGATTATATCTTTTTTGTTCTGCTTATATAAAAAGCCATTTAGAGGACATCTTTCCTCCAGGGACCCTCAATGTGCCCTCCCATCTCTTAATTTATCTGAACATCCAGGAAAACCATTATAGGAAAAAAAACAAAAAGAAAGAGGAACCTGAACACTGAGGTTGGAGCTAGAAGATTGTCATTACTTAGAAGAAATCTACAGGGACAGATTTTTAACAGATTTATTTCTTTCTGTTACAAACATTTCTACCACCAGGATGAAAGGTTAACAGAACTTCTATCCAGTCATGACCAGTTATAAAATTTTTGCATTTAGCTCTCCAAATAGGATAAAGGAAAAGACACACACACAAAAATTGTTTGCTTTTTTTTTAAAAAAAATAGGAAACATTTTTTAAAGTGATTGTCACCATTTCCTAGCTTTTACAACAAAAATTCTTGTTATATGGTACATTTAGATTCCTGTGTCTATAACAAAGTTAGCAAAGGGGAGATTTGTCTGGACTCTCAGTTCCTTCTCACCTGGTGGTGGCATCTGTTCCTTGTAGCTGCTGCCATCTGTTCTCCTGTTCTGTCACCTCTTCTAAGGTTTTTGCCACCTCAGAGCTGTCCTCTGGTTGTTGAACTGTTCATCTTTGTTATTACATATGAAGTTTTGGGGTTTATCAGCTGCTACTGCACATAATAAATGGGTCAATCCTCACTGATATGACTAGGTTCTGTTGGCTTTTGCTGGTTCTATGAGAGAGACATTTCAAATAAATTACAAATAAATTACTGCATCTCTTCAAGCCCTACACTATTTTTTTACCTTTTTTTTTTTTTGCACAATCCACATATTACTCTTTATCTTCCAGCAGTTCTTGTGTATCCAATGATCTTATGTTCCACTTTTCATCCACCAGCTAGTCCACGTATTTAATACTAATCTGTTGATTGTAGCACTTTATCCCACCTCTGGTGCTATAGGACAGGTACACATTTAAAACACTAGTGCATGCAGAGAATAAGTAGACCACAGAAGACATGGTGATGTCGATAAAATAACATCCCAGAACACTCTTGGCTCCAGTGAATCTGGGTAATGGATTTTAAATCTTACCATCAACAGGTAGCATATAGATATGTAGTGGATTGGTTTTGCAATCAGTAGTTTGGGGATTCTTAACAAAGGAATGACCAAGCATCATGTACCTTTTTGCACTTTATTTTTATCTGAAAAATCAAGAGAAAAACACTGATATGTCTGACTATGGAAGATACAGAATGTCCAGAATGCTAATTCCAAGAATTATCATTGTTCTTTTGTTGCTATTCCTTTGGGAACTAGAGACATTTTTAGTTCTTTGATCTGATAATGTCACCAATCTAGGATTGCTTGGCATGTCAAGGGACGGAAATGGGAGGAGTTCTAGAAAGCCCTGTGGGTGGGTGATAACCTAATGCCATCAGATAAGTAGATCCAAATATGACTGCCCCCCCCCAAAAGCACTCTTCCTCCATTTTCCAAGTGCTTATTAGAGCAACCTACAATGATGTTTTCCTTGGCAGCCCTGAATAGCTATTATAAACCAGCGGGTTCTCCAGTCTGAAACTGGTGACAATTTCAGAAGCTCACAAGGGTTTATGTTTAATGCTTTAAATAAATTTAGAATGATAATTTTTCTCCCCTATGAACTTCTACTATGGAAATTATTTTTTAAATCTGATGAATTTGCTTGGACTGTATTATTTATTTCTTATGAAGAGTGAAAATCAAATCCAGATGTTTGTTCTCATTTTGCTATTTGATTATTGTGGAAGACTCAGAAGAGGCCTCTGACCTCTTACGAAAGAGAATGACATCACTTGAAATTGCAATTATTCTGCTTCTCTCTGTGGCATGGATGAGCAGCAGCAAAACGTCTAGATTAGAAGGGATGAACAGATAGATGAAAACAACACCATCAATTATGTCACAAAATACTCTGGTTTGTCATTGCATTATCTGTCACACAGAGATTAAATATTGAAAGCATATTTGTAACTCATTGACACTGAACCTACCTGATTTTCTTCCTACATAAGAACAAACTTGCCAGATGTAGTGGTGCAGGCCTGTAATCCCAGCTGCTCAGGAGGATATCGAGTTCAAAGCCAGTCTCAACAATGGCAAGGTGCTAAGCAACTCAAATGAGATACTGTCTCTAAAATAAAATACAAAATAGGGCTCGGGATGTGGCTCAGTTATTGAGTGCCCCTGATCCAATCTGCGGTAACTCCTCCACCAAAAAAAAAAAAAAAAAAAAAAAAAGATTTTTTAGCCCAGATTCTTAGAGGCTCTTATAGCTAAACAAGGGATACGTAATTGCTACATTGTCCCTTGTGGTCAATAAATGGGATACTTTTTTTTTTTTCTTTCTGGACTGCGGTTGAATGCTGGGCTTCTTGGAGACTAGTTCAGTGCTCTGCCATCCAGTTGCAAACCTGGCACACTTTCTTTTAACTTTGTAAATGTAGAGTATACCATGTTCACTTGATACTGTTAAATCCCTGAAACAGAGATCATGTTTATCATGGGAGAGATTGCTAAACCACCATTGTGTTTAGGAGAAACTGATTTAATTAACTTATTTAAAGAAATGTCATTTTAATGTTTAAAATATATGTTCAGTTCCCAAATCTGAGTATCCCAGCCTGTTTTTCTCCCTTTAAGCCCCAGGAAATATTTCCTTTTTCTTACCTCATTTGTTATAAAAGGGCAGTTCATTTGTCACTACTTCATCAATGCAGCTATTCTGATAGTGATGTAGATGGGAGTTTATGGATCAATTCTTAGTCTCAGAAATATTAAGACAATTTTTATGTATGTGGAAGTATCATCAATCATCACCATAGTTGCCACAGTGAAAGAAAAGAGTAGTTTTCCCCAAGGGGGAAAAATACTTTCCATTTGGCTGTAATATATATATATGACATAGTTAAGCATGCATTTTAAGTTTTTGTTCTTACAAATATATTTGTACTAAGTTACAATAAAAAAGGAATTCTTAACATGCAGCATATAAGACAGGCACTCTATAATTAGATAAGTCAAAACTAGTTCCATGTATATTTATCCTTCTCTTACTAAGGTAGAAAAGCAACATTTTCATAAGGTAGAAAGTTTGAGATAAAGAAGAAAATGCTTTAGGAAGTTTAGTTACTCTAAGATGTAAATTTAATTACTGTTAATATGTCCATTTAATGTTTGTTATTATTATTTTTTTAAACTGGGGATTGAACCCTGAGGCTTCTAATATTGAGCCACATCCTCAACCCTTTTTATTTTGAGACAGGGTCTTACTAAGTTGCCCAAGCTGGTCTCAAACTTGCAATCCTCTTGCTTCAGCCTCCTGGGTAGCTGGGGTTACAGGTGTGCACCACCATGCACAGTTCTATTTAATGTTTCCAAATATATTTCCTTATAGATGATAAATGGGAAAATATCTCATTGCTAAAACTCAAATGTCTATAGGTTCATCCTAAAGCAGTTCACATGGGTCAAATTCACCCTTTCACTTTCAACTTAACAAAAACCCTCCATGTAGTTAAAGAAATGCCTGTAGTTTAAAAAGAGGTAAGTGATTTCATTGGGTCTATTAATTTGATGCCCACATTTCTGCTTGACATATGGAAGCGCTCGTGTTCCTGGCACAGATTATGAGCAGTGTGTGCTTGCGCCTTTGTCAGAGCCTCTGTGCAGGAAGAGTCTTTCATGAGGAAAACCAAGGACCTCAAATTAGAAAGCCTGTCATGCCAAATTTACCTCAGGCTGTCCAACATAACAAGAAGGGGAGATAACTGGTGGATTTAAATTAATGTTTTAAAACTGTTGCTTTATGAATACCACAGTTTACATGATATAACTGAAATAATCCTACAAAATCATGCTTCCTTATATTCTCCTTTCATTGATAATCTATAACACTTACCTTGTGTTTAGCTAGACAATTACCCAGTCACCCTGTGTCGTGGAAGGCTTAAAGAGTAGAGAATAGGCAAGAGGACTTGAGTCAAAACTATAACCAGACCATTTTTAAATAAAAACATAATTTGAAAATTATCTCATCCTGCAAAGTTAGCCTTTAGGGATACATACCAATATGTCTTTTTCTCTGAGGAAGTTCCAGCCAGGGAACAGGAATCAGAAAGGGCCATTTTGTTCTTAAAGTCCCTTCCTTGGTCCAGGCACACTCTTCCTGGAGTGAGGTCCAAGGAATGGTGAAAACAAACCTGTTGGTCAGCCTCAGTCCTCCTCCCTGTACCTCTGCTGTCCCTGATTAGGGAAGACAGCTCAATTTCTCACTTGATTCCTATGAACAAGTCAATGTGAGGTCTAATTCTCCAATTTGTTACATGGGGCTGGGTATTCCAATCATGGGAGCCTAGAACTCTTGGGCTGAACAGCGCTGTAGAGAATGTGAATCCAACAGCCACATCTTACAGGTGAGGCAGCTGTGGCCTGGAAGTAGATGTCCTGTCAGACCTGACTCCTGGTCCCCTGTCACTATCACAACCCTTTCTGGAAGTTTCCAGAGTTCCCCGTAGGGGCAGATGTAAATCCAACCACGTTTTCCTGCAACAGCTCTGTTGACATATTTCTGTTCCAGTGTTTCCAAATTTGGGAAAGAATATATAGTTTTTGGCAAGGCTATTTGGAATAGTTTGCAGCAGCATTTTAGGGATTATAATTTTAAAAACATAGATTGCTCATTTATTCATCTGCCAACTGTTTAATAAACTTCTACAATGCTCCTTGGGATGGAGTTGACAGCAGAGGCATGTTTAAGAGTGAACATTTGATTGGGACCTGAATGGCAAGAATGGAGTCTGGAAATAGGGGAGGGCATTCCAGCCGAGGAAAGAGGAAAGAGCAAGTGTAGAACTCTGTGGGACACATTTGGTCAATGTACCTGGAGCTTGATGGATAAGACATGGAATCACGGGTTGTTCGTTGGAAAAATTCACTTTGAGATGCTTTGAGATCTCCCGCAGGGAGGCTGAGCAATCAGCTTTATTGAGCAGACTGGACCTCAAGGATAGCTCAGGCAGAGGACAGATACTCGTGATTCCAGAGCGCACAGATGACATGGTCTGGGTGGGATCTGCTGAAGGAAGGTCGTCAGTGTAGAAGGAAGTGATCATTGTGCACCTGTCCCTCCTCTCTATTTGTAACTCAGCAAAAGGAGAGGAGACAGTGCTGGAGATGTAGGAGGAGTGGTGATGCGGCAAGAAAAGCCAAAGGACAAGGGGGTGGATGAGCTGGTATCTACAGGAACGGAGTTTTAAGAATAAGGATGAAACTAGCAATGCTTGCTACTGAGTCATACAACCAACGTGAGAAGCAAAAATCCTGGAATTCATTGATTCAGAAGGGTGACGCTGAGGAGAGGGTGAGGGTCTACTTGGAGTGGATCAAGAGAGACTGAGAAGGCAGCAGAGAGTAGGGATGCCTTGGAAGAACTGTTACTGGGGGAGAGTAGAGCGATTGATGGTAGCTGGAGGAGACATGACATTGTAGGAGGCATTTACTTTAATGAACTGTTTTTAGAGACTTTACAGTAAGTTTGGTGCAAAATTCCATAATTGAAAATAATCAATCCTGTTTGCTGCAAGTTGAGTTTCATGAAGCATCAATCACAGAGAAGTTCCTGAAATTGTCCTAGAATATTTCATAAAGTTGACATTCAGCTTTTCATGAGGATAACTGTAATTCATGTTCAGTTGAGAGAGCCTGGCATAAATTGATGAAAGAAATGTTGACTCCAGACTTCTCAAACAAAAAGCCCCATTCAGTTCTATTTTTTACTTTTTAAAATTGTAATTGATGGCCTGGATCCTCTCTTTCTCTTTGTTTACACTCACTTAATGCTGAAACGCATCTTTGTGATTGATAGGCTGGTAAGAAGATGAAGACTTTTCAGATTAGTTGGGTTTTAACCTAAAGCCATTATAAAATATAACCTTAAAATCTTTATGACTTTAAAATAAACAATATTATCTTAAATTTTCTGGTAGAAAATGGTTTTCTGAGATTAGTAGTAGCCTTTCTCAGAAAATCAAATCCAGGAAATCAAATACATTAATAGAATGTTAATGGATTCTTTTTTTAAACATATTTCTTCTATAATCCCATGAAAAGACTAACAAATGCCATGATCTCTCCTAAAAGGGATCATTTAAATATGTGCATTTAAAACTCTGGGGTTGTGTAGTTTTGCTTTTTCAATCTCCTAGTTGAGTGATTTCTTGCTTACTGTGTGGCTATGGGAGAGTACATCTGCCTGTCTGAGATGATGCTATTGGTGCCGAGTGTCCTTCCCAGGGCCTAGCTGGGTGACGACAGTCAGTGGTCCCCATTAGTCTTTTGCTGATGCAGTATGGAGAAGGAAGAATATTAGTTACTTTGGGAGCTTCTTTAAGGTGTGTGTGTGTGTGTGTGTGTGTGTGTGTGTGTGTCTGTGTGTCTGTCTGTGTGTGTGTGTGTGTGTCTTCCCCTCTCTCTAACGTTTATCAGAACTGTAGGAAAAGGAAGCCTGAGCAAGTGTGTTTCAAAAGAGCTTATCTGGCAAGTTTGATATGACCCACTTCTCCCTCCTCCCTGGCTGGTACCATGTGCAATGCAGGAGCTACTTGTCCCTCTGAGAGGATTCGTTTTTCTTCTTCAACTCTAATCCTAACCTGGCTGTCCTGTAACCCAACCAACCACTTGTCAGGCTTCTCATTGGCTATTGAATTTCTCTGTGACTCAAGGAGTGAAACCACAAAAAAATCCAGACCAAAGAACCTGCAGGGGACTGAGGATGCAGCCAGGAAGGTAAAGCAGCTCCTGAGCATGTGCAAGATCCTGGGTTGGATCCCCAGGGCACAGGGAAGAACCTGTAGAATAGTTCCTGCATTTCTTTGTAATACTGTTTCACTGATCATTTTGGACTCAGACGATTTTACACATTGCAGGTTGTCATTTATATGTATCTTCTGTTCTGCTCAGTGCAATGTTAGACTAACAAGGCACCTTGTTAGACATTATCCTCTCTGCCCAGCACAGAGCTTCAACAGAGCAGTTATCTAAAAGTCCTTGTGGCTTTTTGTTGTTGATACTCATGTTCTTTAGCTCTTGGCTGCCCAGGTAGCACTCTATCCGGTTTGAGATATCTGTATCATGAAGCAGAGGGTGAGAGGTTGTGCAAGTTTTGAATGCCAGCCATTGTGTAAATCTGTAAGGCACTTCTAGTAGACAAAGGAGAAAGGTAAAGCATGTTTAAAATGTTGTGGCATGTATGTCTAAGTTGGTAGCAAATAAAATGTTGCAATCTTTGTTGCTAAATGAAACAACATATTCAAACCCAAGGTAGGAGTATTCAAGGGGACTGCCCAGCTGACTCTAAATCATGACCTGTCACCATAATTATAACTTACATTAGTTGAATTCCAAGCAGGAGGGTTTCTTCCAAACAATAATCTGACCTTGAAATTGGTCTGTGATTACTAATGGTAACATTGGATTTTCAAACGAGAATTCTAGAAAATAGAAACAGAAGAAGCTCCTGAGCTGTAGCTAAGCACCTTGCACACCCAGGGAGAGGTGTTCTAATCGCTCTCAGACATGTTGCCACAAGAGATCTTGTGTGAGGGAGGATGTGGGGAGGAAAAATAGAAGATGATAGTATATAAAAGGAACTTGCTAAAGAGATTCCCTTCCTTTTGTTCCTTTCTTCCTGGGTCCCTCATCCCATAAAACCAGCACCTGATCTTGAATCCCTTCTTCATTATTCCATGTCCCTCTACTTTTCTGCTAGTTGTTACTTTATATGACTGAACTGAGTCTTCTCCAATCCAGGACAACGTTCCCTTGTTTCTGTGATAGTAGTCACCAGGAAAATTTTGAACACGCTGAATTTCTAAAAGTTGGAGACTGTTAGGTAAGTACAGTTCCTTGAGAAAAATGACCACCTTTAGAGGAACAGGATAGGATTCTGGTGAAAGACTGTGAGGAAGGATATCTTAGTTCTTCCTGAGTCTCAGACAAAACAGAATGCAAAACTAATGGGAAAATGTTATGATAGTACACTTAACAACAGTTATAATCTAACCCCCTGTCCAAATAATAATGGTGTTTGGATCAGATGAAGTGAAGGGTAGAGAGAAATAAGCCACTTCTCCAGAGCCCAAGGAGGACACAGAATACTCCAAAAGCAAGCATTGTGGTCCACAAGTAGCCTTTTCAAAGATCCCACACTGGGCCATGGAAAGCTATTGCAGACATGGAGAACATTCCTGTGCAGACCCATCTCCCTCTGGAACATCAGCTGAGAGTTGAAGAAGGACACAGAGTTATTTTTATTCTTTCTGATCTAGAATACATAGAATTTAGCAGTTTATTAAAGTAATAATATACCACCAAATGGGGTTTTTCCCTTAGGACTTTCAAGATTTTTTTATTATTGTGAATTTTATTAATATGACTTTGAAATGAATCAAAGGAGAATAATTATATGTCTATCCAAGTACAAAATAAGTTGTATGAGATGTACACTTAATTCTGAGTTTCAAAAGATCTTTATTGTGTGTGTATATGTGCGTGTGTCCAGGGCCAGTACTTATAAGTTATAGAAGATTCCAAGTAAAGCCAGCAGTCACATACCAACCAATATAATCAAAGAAGGACAGAAACACAGAAATTAGAAGAAGTATGACAAACATCATTAGTTACATAAAATATAAAGTATGACTAAAATCCATAACAGAACCAATGGAAAGACTGTTAAAAAAGTAAGAGAATTTGCTCAGGTAGTTGGTTTTAAATATGAAAAAATTTGTACCCCACATGTGTTCATGTACATGCTTTACACACCCACACCCAAACACACATATGCACACACACACATAGATACATACACACAGAACTTCAATTGGACCAAAGGTTTCAATGTATTTGTTTGAAATTGATAATTTATAGGCCAAAACCAGTTATTGACATTTTCATATAATTGAAACTAAATTTAAAAAGATACATCATAGAACTATTAATGAAAATATAGAAGTTTTTAAAAATTATCCAGTTATGGGAAAATCCTTTCTTTTCATTTGTTAAAGACTTAGAACCAAAAAGAAACTGATTAGTACATTTGAGTAAATAAAAATGTCTGTCCATATTCTTGCTCATCTGAGGAAGCTAGAAAGGTTGATATCACAGAAGTAAGAGAGTAGAAGAGCAGCCACCTGCCGCAGTCTCTCGCTGGGCACGAATCATGAGTCTCCACACAGCTTGTAGATTCAAACAGCAATTCTTTATTCCCGAACTCACACCGGCCGTCTACAAACACGCTCTGGGGGAATCCACGTTCTCTGCCCAAATCCACTTCTCCCAAATCCACTACTCTGCCCAAATCCACTCCGCATGGGCTTCTGTGTCCCAAAATATACTGTCTGACCCGAAGCACTCAAGAGGAACTCAGCAGCAGGACACCCTAATCTCCTATTATGCTAAACCGCCCTATTCTAAAGGGGAAACACCCTACTCTCCTATTATGCTAAACTGCCCTATTCTAAAGGGGGAACACCCTAAACATGGATCCTGCCCTGGTCCTTGAGCAAGGTCACCTTTCAGAAGTCCTTCCACTAGACAGCATGGGAGTAAGCTGGCAAGGAATTTGTCATACCTACTTGGCTGATGGCTCCCAGCATCTCCCCCCTTCTGATTAATTAAACAACAAGTAATGTGGCTTAAGGACCGTGCCTGGTAGGTTGTCCAGTTCAACATATGGCTCTTACCCGTCATTGGAAAACTGACCTTTAGGCGTCAGCCTCCTGTCTTAGGTTGATACCACTGCAACTGGATCATACCCGTCACTGACTACCGGTCCAGCATACAGCCATACTTGTGGATAGGTCTATGCACCAGTGGGGGGGTGAGGTTCTTTGCCTCACCTCTGTTGGCCCCCAAATTTGGCCTTGGTGCCAGTGGGGGAGTGAGGTTAATGTGGCTTAAAGACCAAGAACAATTAGGGCATATGTTGATACAATACAAAAATGCAGCCCATGGCTTTTAAACGAGAAGTTGTTAAATATATCATTGGGACCATCATGGTATCCTGCAGAAGGATTTTTCTTCAACAAGAAAGAGATGGCTAGTTCTGTTTACTACATTTGTCTAAGATCTTGTTTTTCACATATGTCTGATTAATTTACAAAGCTAAAGTGTTAAAATATCAACCACTAAATATGAAATCAAGTACTCTTTACTTATTAAGTTCCATAAGGTAATATATTAATCATTATGTGTGTTTTCATAAATTGGTAAATGGAAAAAAAGGTTTAATATTGCTTTTGTCTGTGTCTTTGCTAAAACAAGGTTACTAAGTGTTAAGATTCTATCAGGTGTAATTTATATACAATAAGTATAAGAAGTTTCAGTTGGGTTTCAATTACAGTATTATAGTATCATAAAAAACAGGAAAGTCTTTCATCTTCTTAAAGTGGAGTAATTTGTCTAAATCAGAAATTTTATAAGGGTTATTTCAAAATGTGAGTTTATAAAAAGGGTTAATGGCTTAAAAAGAGATATAAAAAGATTCAAGATGTGAAAATATATTTTAATATGGAAGGTTAAATGAAAAAAAAATGTTTCTAGATGAGATAATCTCTGTGTGGTAAAGTAAAAAGTTGTAAAATGCCATTTAAAAAAATTTTGAGGAAACTAGACTTACTTTAAAAGTTTGAGAAAGGAAGAAAAAGAAAAAGGTATTTGTACATGGCAGATTGAAACAAAGCTTCCTAATGGAGTAAAAAAGGCCTTTGGTTGAAGGGCAGCCATGTAAACTAACATTAAGTGATTTAAACAGAATCTAAGCCTCGTTTAAAAGAGTGAAGCAATAGGTGGTGAAAAAGTACATTTAAAAGTACAGTATAGATGATAATTAAAAGGCTTTAAAAGGTTAATTTGAAGGTGGTTAAGATGCCTTCATGACGGAGGAAAAAAAAAAAAAACCCAGCAACACCATCAGAGTAGTGCCCAGGACACATTGTCCATTAAATCCCTCATCAGACAAACCCGAGGGAGCGCAGGGTTGGACATCTGCGCCTCTGCCAGAGCAGTACTAACTCCAGAGATGGGAGTTCAAATCATTCCCACAGGAATAAAAGGACCTCTTCCCCAAGGGACAGTAGGCTTATTATTGGGACGTAGTTCATCTACATTAAAAGGACTTATGATAAGTCCTGGGGTAATTGATCCTGATTATGTAGGTGAAATAAAAATTATAGCTAGTTCTCCAAGAGGTATATCAGTAATTTCACCTGGAGACAGAATAGCACAGTTGTTAATAATACCCAGCCTACATAATAAATTTCCTAGTCATAGTGTAAAAAGAGGTTCCAGGGGATTAGGCTCCACAGGTGTAGATTGGGCTATGTTGTCTTTAAATTTAGATTCTCGCCCAATGTTAAAACTTATATTCAAGGACACGACTTTAATGGGCTACTGGACACAGGTGCAGACCTTAGCATCATATCTAGTAAGGAATGGCCAAAACATTGGCCATTACAACAAGCCACTCAAACGCTTCGAGGCCTAGGAGTGGCTACTAATCCCCATAGAAGTGCAATGATATTAGATTGGAAGGATCCTGAAGGATGTGAGGGAACTATACAGCCCTATGTATTGGATCATCTTCCTATAAATTTATGGGGACGAGATGTCCTAGATCAATTAGGTTTGACGTTAACAAATAACATCAATCCTAATGCGCCCACTACTAGGGCTAGACAAGGTTTTAGGAAAGAAAAAAGATTAGGAAAACAATGACAAGGTATAGCAGCACCAATTCAAATAGATCAAGGAACAGACAGACATGGGTTGGATTTTCAGAAAGGGCCACTGAGACAATCAAAATTACTTGGAAATCAGAAAGACCAGTGTGGGTTCCTCAGTGGCCCCTGACTAAAGAAAAGATACAAGTAGCCCATGATCTGGTCAAACAACAATTAGCGGAAGGACATATACAACCTTCCATATCTCCCCATAATACTCCCATTTTTGTCATTAAAAAGAAATCTGGTAAATGGAGATTATTGCAAGATTTAAGAGCCATTAATAATGAAATGGTTATTATGGGACCTGCTCAATCAGGGATTCCTCAATTGTCTGCTTTGCCAAAAACCTGGCATGTTTTAGCCATAGATATTAAAGATTGTTTTTTTTCAATTCCAATTCATCCCGAGGATAGTCCACGTTTTGCATTTACTATCCCTGCATTAAATCATGAAGGTCCTGATCAGAGATATGAATGGAAAGTACTCCCTCAAGGGATGGCTAACAGTCCAACTATGTGTCAAATATATGTTAATAAAGCAATCCAGCCACTTAGAAATCAAAATCCTGAACTACAAATATTTCACTATATGGATGATGTATTATTGGCACATAAAGATAAAAACATATTGCTGGAATGTTATGCCACACTTACAAACTTATTTAAAAATTATAATCTAGAGATAGCAATAGATAAAGTACAATTAAATTTTCCAATTAATTATTTAGGAGTTCTATTATCCTCAACCATGGTCCGTCCACCAAAAATTCAAATACGAGTAGATCAACTCAAGTCACTTAACGACTTTCAAAAGTTATTGGGAGACATAAATTGGATAAGGCCTTATCTAGGCATACCAACAGGAGAGTTGGGACCTTTATTTGATATTCTAAAAGGTCCATCAGATCCAAACTCACCCCGCATGTTAACGCCTGAAGCAAGAAAGGCATTGAAAATTATTGAAACATATATGGAAAATATACATTTGGATAGAATTGATATAAGTTTGCCTTTATTATTTATTGTACTACCAACAAAAAATATTCCTACAGGAGTATTTTGGCAAGGAATTTGTCATACCTACTTGGCTGATGGCTCCCAGCAGCCACCAGGGGTAGGGAGGCAGGGGAAGAGGAGAAAGGGAGGCCGGAAAGTCTGTGCAGAGAGGAGGCCGAGGCTCTCGTGTTCCATGTTGCTGCAGGAGGAGAGTTTACAACACCTTGTCATATAGTTCCTAAAGAGCTAGAGGAGAGCCGGACAGAAAGCAAAGGAGAAAGTTGGGGAAATACTTGTTATACATATGACAAAAATTACAGTTTTGTAATAGATAAAAGTATTTATATGCCAGTAAGTAAAAGAACATCAGTTAATACAAAGTAAGCAAAAGACATAAGAAAATAACCTGTGGTTCTATTTTCACTGGCATGCAAACCTATATTACAAAATTGTTGATTGCAACATTATTATATATGTATATAATTATATATTTTATATACAATAGTACATTATTAATAATATATATATCATTATATGTTATATATAAATGTTTGTATTTTAAATTTTAAACTACATATATAATATATAATTAAATATATATTTAAGTATATATTAAATATATATTATATTAAATATATATATTTAAGGTAGAAGCATCTCAAATTTTCCTATAGGAAATTGAAGGATAGTCTAGGAGGAGATGTCTTATTGACAAGATAAATTAGGCAGAAAATGTTAGAAAAGTATAATGTTACCCTATTTTGTGATTTTTCTCTCCATATTTGTGGAAACTTTGTGGCCAGGCACTGTGGTGAGGGCATTACATGTGCTATCTTAGTTAAACCTCATCACAATCCTAAAGAACGCCTTCATTATTATGCTCCCAGTTCAGTCGCAGATCAGGGACTGCGGATGGAGATCATATATAAACACACCCTTTTTTTCCCTTCTTCTTGGTGGTGCTGAATGAATTCAGGACTTTGCACAAGCCAAGCGAGCACTCTACCTTTGAGCTTCACCCCAGCCTGGAAAATGTTTTTGGTGACTCTCACTCCCAATCCATCCCTTCTTCTTCCTTCATCATCTAGTCCACCCACGTCTGCTGTCAGGAAAAGAATAACTAATAAATTCAACCATGTAGAGGGACGGACAGCCAATATGGCTCAGTGGCTGTCTCCAAATATCCCCTTCTACAGAGGAGACGAGTTGAAAATTGAGGACAGAGGAGAGGCTCTCTGAGTCACTGGAAGCATTAGAGGAGTTGGAGGTTGATGGAGGGAATTTGAGACAGGAGAATTTTTGGATCCTGTAAAGCAGATATGACCTGTTTGTCAGTCTCTGGAGGTAGGGAGTTCCCTGGCTCTCTGTTTTCTGTTGAAGATTCTGCGACCACACGCCGGGATTGTTAGAATGGGTAACTTTATAGATTTGTTATCATGCTGTACAACTCGGATGGTAACCTTAGGATTCTCTGGACACCATCATCACCACCACTTCATAAGTGTGGAAATGGGGCTTAGAGCGGAGAAGTTGCTCCAGGCCACTGCATTAGTAATGTCAGAGATGTCACTACAGAGCCCGTCAGTCCTCCTTGGGAAACAGCTGAGGGCTGGGGTTTGAGAAAGGGACTGTTGACTGTGAAGATCCTAAACACCTGTCCTCCACTCGAAGCTTCCTTGACTTTAGAATGTGACCCATGAGGCCAGGGCACACCAGAAACCCTGGCACATGTTGTGAGGGTAGCTGACTTGATGTCTGTTTAGAGGTAACTCAAAACGTGCTTAATGTACTCCCTGTGGTGCAAAATAAATTTTATGTGATGAAAGAGCCACTTATTAATGGTTTCTTATGAATAAAATAATTATAAAATATATAAGATTTATGACACTTCGGAGGCCCTCTGTTCTAACAAAGGCATCATTTAATAATTCTAGTAGCACTCCATACAGAAATCTGATAAGAAATCAGCTCAATACAGAAATCTGATAAAAAAATTAAAAGATATTATGATTGAGGGCTGGAGATATATAGCTCAGTTGGTAGAGTGCTTGCCTCACATGCACAAGGCCCTGGGTTCAATCCCCAGCACCACAAGAAAAATAAAGTGAAATAAAATATATTATGATTGAGATCTTCTACAAAGAATTTATAGGCTATGAATTACATTTTCATGTGGGATTACAAACAATGTTGAACAGGCCAGGAATGTTTGACTTTTGAGGTTAAGGACCTAAAGGAAGAAAATTGTGCACAAAGAAGATACAATATTTATGTTTGAGGCTCCTAATAATTATAAAAATAAGGAGTCATCATTATTTTGTGCAGAAAAGTATAATTTCTTAGACATGAATTTAAAAACAGTTTATTAGGGTGATTGAAACTCTAAGTTATATTTTATAGCATATTATTTGGGAATTAAGATAGCCATTTACATTTCAAAAGTCCTTTGACTAGATATTAATAGAATAAATAATCACCGGTGATAGAACATGGTTTTCTTTTGAAGTTCCTGCTGAAAGAACACCCTTGCTGCTGTGCAGGATTGCCATAAATTATAAATGTTATCTTTTTTTGCAATTTAAGTTGGTGTGTGCCCACCTACCTGCACACACACATTTTTATGTGGTATGTTAAGCAGCTGTTAGGTAAATATTGACATTATTATCACAAGGAGGGATGCAAAAACTGCTGGGATAGTGTTTTTAAGACAAGATGCAAGGAATGGATTTTGAGAGTTGGGGAGAGAACTTCCAAGTAGAATGATATCACAAGAGGTCTTACCATTGAACAAGGGGTTAAGGAGGAGAATTCTTACCTGATGGCAACAGAGGAGCTGAAGTTGTCTGAGGTGGTAGGGCCAACTTGAGGAGAGATGGGGCAGGGAGGCAGCCGGACAGAGAAGCCCAGGCTGTGTTTGGGAAGTGTCGAGGCTGGGCTACAGAAGGGAACTGCAGTGCAGTACAACTAGCTCTATGTGGGTTATTGGTGACATGACTAAAAAGTAGGTTGAGGCCAGATTATAAAAAGTTTTCAATTCTGGGATATGGAGCAAAGAACCAGCTAGGCCGTGGTAACCCATTTTACGGTGACAAGGGAGTGAAATCTTGAGAGCTGTGCTGGAAGAAGAGAGACCTAAGTCAGGGGACCAGAGCAGGTGTGTAAGGACCAGCTGGGAGGAGTCACTAGAGTTCAGACCCCAGCTCCCACCATCACCGGTGATTCTGATTCAGTGACATTGGAGTGGCCCCGGGGGTATGTGTGGGTAGCAGAGTCCATGATTCTTAGGCTGCTGGGGCCTCTAAGCCCCCTGGAAAAACATCAAGGGAAAGTTGAGAAGTCTTAGGCGGAAACTGGCCTGGGAGGGGCGGACAAAGGAGGTGCAGACGCTACTCGTGATCCTTGCGTCTGGATGCACCAGGACATCACCTCTCACCAGCTCACAGGAACGTGCTCACCCGTTCAGGCCCATCCCTGGTCTCTGGTGTCACTGGGCCAGGGACTTGGCACATCAGTGCCCTGCGGGACATTCTCAGCAAAGCAGCTCTTTGCAAGCGTTGGTGGTTCCTTGGAAAACTCTTTCATCTTGACGGTTTCTGCAGGGTAGTTTTCAGTAAGGTTTGCTAAGCAGAGAAAAACTAATGCATGGAGAAATTAGTGGTTTTTAAACACAAAGAGAAGAGCAACTTTACAGCTGGTAACAGACGTGGCATGGTGAGTGCCAACAGTGCACTTGCTGACTCCAAGTCCCACGTGTTCGGGATATCTGTGGCTCTGTGACAAGTTACAGAAGTTGGTAGCAAACCACAGTCACTTATGACTATGCTCACACCCTTTGTGGATAAGGGAGTTTGGATAGGACTGTCAGAGGGCTTATCTCTGTTTCAAAAGGCCTTGGGTGCTCTACCAGACGACCTGAATGCACGGGCTGCCAGCAACAGAGAGCTCTTACTGCATCTGGCAGCTGGTTGTGGCTCTCGGCTAGCACTTGAGCTGGGACACCTGCGTGTGTCCTCTCCACATGCCTGGGCATCAGACAGCAGAGGAGCTGGGTTCCAAGCATGAGTAACTGAGACAGAGCCAGGCAGGCGTTTGTGCCTTTAAGACCTAGCCTCGGAAGCCATGCCACGTTTACACCTGATTTCAATGCGTTAGTCTTAAGATTCCAGAAGAACATGTGAGACTGTAAATGCTGTTGTCTTTTTTTTTTTGGAAAATTCAATCTTTCTAGGTTTGTAGTCTCCAATGGGCCTTACTTAGGTAAATGATAATATGGTGAATGAGAAATGTCCTTATTAAATTCAAAGTAAGGAAACCTACTTAGTGAGAATTAACAAAGTGTCATTATACTTCTGGTAGATTTCCATCTTTGGTTATAGGCATATGAAGTCCAATACCTTCTGAGAGGATGAGAATATTAAATTAATATCTGTTTCTGGAGATGATAGATATTTAACTGGAAAACTTGGAAATAAAACCTGGCTCTTACTCTTAAAAATGATAATGAAATAATCAGAGAAGTCATGGCCACATAAAATGTTATTAAGTTGAATTCATAGAAGAGATACATGGGTGGTAATTAGAGGTCAAAATTCTCAATTATGAAAGAGGAAAACAGAATCTGAAGACTTCACAGGAAAAAAAAAAAAGGCTTAATACCTCTCTTGTGGCTTGGATGTGAGGTGTCCCTCATAAACTTATGTGTGAGACAATGCAAAAAGGTTTACAGGTAAAACGGTTGGATTATGAGAGCCTTAATCTGATCAGTGAATTAATCCCATGACAGGGATGAACCGAGTGGTAACTGTGGGCAGGGTGTGGCTGGAGGAGGTGGGTCACTGGGGTTGTGCTTTGGGGTTTACACTTTGTTGTGGTGAGGAGAGCTCTCTCTGTCTGCTTCCGGTGTGCCATGTTCCCTCTGCTTTCCTCCTCCATATCTTTCTGCTCTGATGTGCTTCTACTCACCTTGAGCCCCAGGAAATGGAGCCAGCCGTCTATGGACTGGGAACTCTGAAATCATGAGCCCCAGGAAACTTTTCCTCCTCTAATTGTTCTTGTCAGGTCTTTTGGTCACAGTGGCCAAAAAAGCTAACTACAACAATTTCCAAAATAGGGAATTGTGAAATCAAAACCAGAACAAATAGTATGAAAGTATAAATCTCTGAGCTTTTTTCACTGCTGTACTTAACTTTATTAAGGGACTCAATCTCATGCATTTAACAAAAGAAAAAGAATTTGCCATTGTTTCTCTGGGCACTGCAGTCTAGATTTGTGCAGTAGGCAGAGAGAATGACACTGTACAAATTACAGACATACAGGTATATACCCACCCTTATACCAACCTGGCGTCACCTCACAGGACCTATGGGAAATAGGGAAGATGTGGAGTTTGTTATTCCAAAAAATATTTCTTTTTTTTTTTTTTTTTTGTGGGGCGGGGAGGGTGGTACTGGGGATTGAATTCAGGGATACTCAACCATGATCCATAACCCCAGCCCTATTTTGTATTTTATTTAGAGACAGGGTCTCATTGAATTGCTTAGCATTTCGATTTTGCTGAGGCTGGCTTTGAACTCACCATCCTCTGCCTCAGCCTCCTGAGCTGCTGGGATTATAAGTGTGCAGCACCATCCCCAGGCAAATATTTCTTCTTGATGGCTACTTTCCTTTTTTTACTATTGCATTATAATTATACAGAAGAGTGGAATTTGTTGTTATATATTTGTACATAAAGATATGTGAATAACTGTGGTTATTTTATGAGTAAGGCTATTCTGTAATATAAGTCTTTTATAAGCAGGCAAGATATATATAGTATAATAAATAAAAATTATTTTGTTGGCATATTGCTTAAAAAGCTAAAAAAAAACAAAACAAAATAAAAGGAAAACTCCATGGGGAAATGTGATACCAGATAAATGAATATAGAGCTTCATTCCAAAATCTGCCTAGAAATTACCAAAGTGATTAAACATTTTTAGTGTTAGAAAATATTTTTATAACTTAGAACATCTGAACTATTTCATTTTTAGGTGATTTTGTAGATTTAGCAAATGATTTTTAGTAGTAGAACATACAACCTCTTGTAAAAACAAAACAAAACAAAGCAAACCATGATTCCCCTATTTCTTCCAGAAACCAGGATCCCTAGCTTAGCTATGTCACCTCTGCAAGGTAATGCATAATTGTAACTCCTAGTAAAATTAGTCCCCAAATTGAATGATCTATAGTAGGTTTTATTCTTGGTAAAAAGCAAAAACACTTCATTAGCTCTACTGATTATGAATAGTTGTGCTATTCCAAGTTCACTTTAATTTTAAGAAATTGCTAAAAATTTCCTTTTCCATATTTGAACCATTTTGATTGTTGGAAAATGAAAGTTGGTATTTATGTGTTCCTCAATTTATTTCTAAAAGCCCCTTTGTATAAAAATGATTACTACAAATCCTTTTTGCTTTAGTTCACAATTTTCTTTTCATAAATCTTTGTTAGTGTTCAATTCTTAAGTCAAATTGTATCTCTATTTCTGGTTCACTTTGAGGGTTATCCATTCTTATTTAATTTAATTGGACTAAATGTGATTAGATTCTGGGAAGCTCAGTAACAAAAATGGATTTTTCCACTGATTCTTGACAAGCAGATTTGGGAGAGTATAAAGTAATTTCTGTACTTCCCCTAGCTGATTTTGATAGGCAGATCAAGAATCTGGCTATCCATCCTTGCACCTGCCTTGACCCCAAATATGCCAAAGTTTGGAAAGCTCTTTGGTCTATGAGTCATTGTCTTATTTGGAAATCTCTGTGATTTTGTTTTTGTTTTTGTTTTGAGAGGCAGGCATGAGCTGTGTTCCCATAGTACTGACTTTTTAGTGATTTATCTTTGACAGATTTGGGAAAGCCTGAGACATGAGTTTGATAACAAAACAACTAGGTTCAGAGGGGTAGCTAAACATTCCAAGTTGTATAGGATTCGTCATTAGAAACTGAGCACCCTGTGCTCTTGGAAACTGACTGATGGAAACAAAAAATAACATGACATATATGTCCACAGGCATGTTCAAAGTAAATAGAGCAGGACTGGACCTCAAGAACAGAGCGTCTGCTAGCTTCTCTACCATCAATGCCTGATAATCAATTCTTCCAGTGTGTAGCTGTGAGCTGTCCCTCAACTTCTCTCACCAGTTTGTTCTGTTGGAAGGCACTGTGACACTCGGCCTGCTCTGCACCTCTTGAGCACCTGCTCAGGGAGTACATTTTTTTTTTTATTTTGGAAATGTCCTGTAGATACAGATTGTGAACACATGCCACTAACTGCAGGAAGCAAGTAATTAATATGGATTAGATTTAAGATTAGTAAAGAAAGATGGGTTGGTACACATAAAAAAACAAACAAACAAACAAACAAAAAAACCACCACCACCACCAACAAAAAAAAGCCACCTTAGGAACAATTCAGTAGCTGGCCAGCTGGCCTCCAGAAAGGCATGCATGGGCACGTTTGCTATGTGTCAAGGTCCACTCTGTCCTTATTTGGCAGATTGTGCATTAGTCCTTTCCCAGAACATTACTCATCATGTCATAAGAGGTATGGGGCTTTGTTTAAACTGAATATGTTTAATAAGGTTGCAGTCACACCAAGATGATAAAAGGGAATGTCATAATAATGACATGTACTGTTAACTCTAGCCATTATCCCAAGTGAGTACTATGGTCCCCACACTGCACTCTACATTTTGCACATATATGGCTCATTTAGCTGCCCTGCCCTCATCTCTGTGAGGTAGCTATAATTAGTTTCCCCATTTTAGAGATGAGGAATGTGATCCTCATAGGTTTAGACACTTGCTCAAGGTCATACAAAGTCATGGTGAATCTAGGTCATTTTTCTAACTCCAATGATTGTGTTTATTCCCATGTCACCACACTCTAAAAATGGAATATCTTATTTGATTACTAAACTTTAATGCCCTCTTGAAATGTTAGCAATTAGCATCATTGAATTATCATGCAAACATTTTAAGAATCTAAAGCAGTGAATTTGAACTTCAGCTTCTATAAGATTTGCATGAGAAATGTGTTCCAATGCAGGCCTCTAACAGAGATTCTCATTCAGAAGGTATGATGCAGAACAAAGGAATCTGCAACTCTAACAAGCATCAGTTTGGTGCATTTGGTTTATGAACCACATTTGGACAGAGGCAAATCTAGAGAAATATAGTTAAGAAAGAAAGGAAGGAAGGAAGGAAGGAAGGAAGGAAGGAAGGAAGGAAGGGAGGGGAAGGAAGGAAAAAAGCTTTTTGAAAAGTTATTCTGCTCAATGTAGCATTACATTGGGAAAAAGTTTATAAAGTGTGTCTCCTCAAAGTACTCTTCTCGGACATTTGTTCCATTTCCATATTAAAGGCTACTATATCTTATACCATGAAGGCCAGAGAAAATATTATCAACTGTGTACACCACCACATAATTCAGAGTTTGCATCTCAGATGCAGCAGTTATTATATTTAGTGCTTTGATACAATTGTTCCTATTCTTTTGCTTAAAAGAACATGATTACAAGGGTTATTTTCTTCAAGTACTCCCATGGTGCTAAAGAGACTAAAGCAATAAAAATCACACACACACACACACACACACACACACACACACAAACACACGCGCGGCTAAGAATACCAAGAAGCTCTTCTCTTAAGGTCTTAACAGTGGATGGCAGACACTAAATGTGACTAGCATAGGGGCCTGAAAGCTTAAACTGCCAGATAAAACCACAAGCTGGCTCATACACTGGGGCAAGTCACCTGGGTTGCTACAAATACCTCAAATACCTGAAATGCTTGCATAGAAAGCTAGTAAAGAGTGATCTTTCAGGTGGAATTTTCTGTGGTTGAGAAACTACTATGGTATTTACTTATTATACTCATTTCCTTTTCAGCCCACACAGCTGCATTTAGGCCAATCGATGAGATAAGATTTTGTATCAAACTCTGAGTGCTTAATCAGCTAACAAGACCAGAAGAGAGTCATGCAGGAAGTGAGAGTAAGGGCACCCAGGAAGGACATCCAGCCTTTGCTCTCTATTTAGAGAAGTTAGCAATCAGGTGTGGGAAGGAAGGACAGGTACAAGAGCAAAGAGCAGGTAAACACACAGGACTGAGCTAGACAGCTCTCTACATCTACCTCTCTGTCTCTTACATGCACAGACAGACAGAGATACACAATACCAACCTGGTAAACTCTGTCCCTCTTCTTCCTTCTATCCTGAGGCTCAGATTTAGTTGTCAGATGGCATCTGTGTTCACTCTCCCAGGGTGGAATGAGGATGTTCTTGCACTTCTTGTAACTTGTTTTTGAGAATCTACAACTCATAAAGAAATGTCTCAGAGCTTGGTTAAACATCTCTAATATTTGTTCTTTGGTTTAAAAAAAACCCTGCTTTTTGTCAAGTCAAAATATGTTCTGTGGTCCCAGCAGGTAAAACAAAGCTTTGGTGTTATTCATTCCAAAAAAATGAACCTGTTTTTGTTTTTTCATTATTGATGCTTGTTTTAGGATAAGTAGGTGCATTATTAGTTTGATTATCTTAATTGGACTTTAAAAAAAAAGATTGAAACAATGGAACATGTGAATTAGAATGCTGGGGTAACAGTTTCTAGGGAAATCCTCAGAAAATGTGTGCCGAGTTCTAATTTATGAGAATCCCAAGGTTGCGTTCTAAACCTCTCAAACATTCCTAGATTCAGAGAATACCAAGTTGGGGCCCTTGGAGGAGGGAGACATGTGAGCAATGGAACCCATTACTTTTTTATCCTTTTGCTTTTACTTCTCTCATTTGGGGATGCCAATCTCCTCCTTAGGAACAGGACTACCTACCCCAGGGGAGTATGGCCTGTAAGCTCCTCACCCTGAGAAACCTGTTCCTTTCTCCCTTTGCACCCTTTGTTTTTCAATGCCTGAGGTCATGACAAGGTGCTACCTAATTAGAAGCAATTGGTGATGAGTTGTGAATGATTCACAGACCTATCTTCCCAGTGGATGTTCACCTTCCTAAAATGATTAAAACAGAGGCAACTAATTCTGTTTCAGAAACTGTGCCTGAAATACTTTTTATGCTTTTTCTGCCTACCCTAGAAAACCAATGGGCAGGAAAACATCAATACTCATCACCCATGTAGCACAAAACACCAAAGAGCAAAATTCATGGAACTGGCTTTATCCTATAGCTTTTGGCATTACATTAATTCCTTTCGCCTCCCCTCTCTCCAGATAGGTGCCTCTTCAGTCCCTAGCACCAGGCAAGTCACCCTTCAGAAAGGACTTTCCCCAACTCACCATTCCTACTGCCTAGGAAGAGCTTTTGACTCTTCTTAGAATCATGAGCATCATTTCTGACTTTCTATGGCTAAACAGGTTCTGTGACATTGGGCGGGTCACAATCCACAAAAGAACTCTAGTTCTAGGATTCTGTTATTCTGTGAGTCTCCTTCTTCTGTTTATTTGCTCTGAAGTCCTTCCAACCTGGATAATTTCTCCCACAAGGCACAGAAAATGAGTACTTTACAAAAAGCAAGACATTTAGGACTGAAGTGACTTGTTCCAACAGCTCAATAGATTATTGTGCATTTGGGGGAGATATAATCAATAGAGGATAATGAGAACACTAGAATACAGATAGACAACATGGACAGAAAGGAAAGCATACTTTCATTTGTAGAAGTTTCAGTTTATATAAATATTGTAATCAACATTACCTTGGTTACTATAGGCACTACAGTAAAATGCTAGGCATTATGTAATGACAATGGAAATACCACCGGACACCTTCAGGAGTGTCTTCATGTGGAAATGTAGTCATTTTATTAAAATATATTGACTTCTACTCATCTTGTTGGATGCTTAAGGCAAAAGGCCAGTTTAGGACTATGCTTACAAACTGCCCCCACCCTCCTTCCTCAATTTAGGAAGAGACCAGAAAGGTTTTGTCACAGTTCCTACAAATATGACCATCTTTTGTTAAGGACATTTAGAAACTTTGTGATCATGCGTAAACCAGCATTATGGTTTTTGAAAATCTACTAAAAATAAGAAATCAATTACACATAGCAAATAAACAGGAAGCAAAAAGTTTAATCATGTTACTTTTTCTTTTAAAATTATTTAAGAAAATAAAATATTAATATTTTTCTGCTAAAGAAAATGCAGTACTATAATTCAAGACAAATACAGTCATAGTAAGACAATTTTACTTCTGAGACCCATTTCCCTTCTCTCTTTGTGGGTACTTTACAGTAATGTAAAGTGATGTTACAAACAAGTTAAATTGTCCTACATTTCATGAAGTGAAGGTGATATGCATTCCTTCTCTGTTGTGTGTAAAACTATATTTATGTATATTGTTCCCTTCATCCTGATAAGCCTCAAAACTATTGAACTGTTGATACATAGCACTAAATTTGTGGTGACACAGGATTCATATGCAGATGTGCGTTCATCTAAGGAATCCCTTAGATCTTTTTGGTTTCTGCACATTGTATTTTTCTTTCCTCCCTGGATTATCTTTTCATGAACGCTCAGATGGAATAGCAGTGCCAGTTGTCAGCTGGAGGTCCTTATCAAGGCTGCTGTTTGAAAAGTAAGATCAGTAATGTGTACTTTCTTTCTTAAGCAACCTCAGAAGCAAAAAATGAAAACAAAACAAAAACTTCAGCAGAGAGCATCTCCATTCTGTGGGGGTTAAAAGGAACCTCAGAATTGAACGCTGTTGTGTTCCCTGATGACATTGACTGAATCTAGGTCACTGAGATAGAAAATTGTCAATTAAAAAATATCTCTGCATTCTTGTATGGGTCAAGAAAAGACCATCAGATTAAAGAAGCAACTTGATTTCAGAGCGGACTCCCTGCCCTTCATGCTTTACAACTAGAGGAACAACCTCCTTTTGTTCATTCCTTCCTGACCCTGGGCAGAGTGGTCTCATGGGAATCTGTTCACACCTGGCCCCTTTAGGAGAAGCCACCTGGGTGAGGCCCACCTCACTGGCAGTCTGTCTGTACTGCTACGCGCAGGAGTTCGATCTTTTTTTTTTTCTTTTCAGTGAAGTCAATGATTAAAGAAAGACTCCTTACCACTGATAATTGGGGGCTAAAACTTCCTGATAGCTCCCTACATAAATCTGTAAAAAGAAAAAAGTATATATGCCAATGTTTCAATGACCCCTGATTATGGGAACAGTTATTAGAGGTAACCTCGTTTCCTGGTGGGAGCAGGTAGAACAGGTAACCCATCTCAAACTTGTTTGAGTTAAGGGACCAAAATGACCCAGTACTTCAAGGCCGAAGATCAAGGCTGAGACCAGGTCATGGTGGATCCTGTCCCTGGTGAAGCGAGTCTGGGCCTCCCCAGAACTCAACCACTTTAGACTCCAGCAACTTCTGACTTCCCCTCTACCTGACCCAAAGGCACAGGTAATTCCCTGGTTGTCCTGTTCACATGAAAATCAAGCACAGAGGTGGAAGAGTGATGATATAAATGCATAGTAGGCAGAGACTTAAAAAGATTTTTTTGAAAGCCTAAGAGAAAGTATTTTGCTGCCTTTTAGACAATCAGATATCCAACAACATAGGGAAATATTAGTACTTTAATTTTTATATTATGTCGCTCACTGTTGAGTAAGAGGAGTAAAAATAGAAAATGTGATTGTTTTCAGTTATTTTGCTGTGACTTCATGATTATTTAGATGTTATTAACAACTAGATAATTGAAAAATTTGGTGGAGTTGTCAGACAGGGTCTAGACAACACTGAAATAACAGCTATCCTAGTACATTTAGTTTTTAAATTATTTTGAAAATTAAATTACAAATCAAAGAAGTGTTTAATATGTAGAATGAAATCATTAAGAATACATTTCATTAATAGCATAGGATGATATTTGGATCAACTTAATAAAGGGGTATTTATTTCATCAAGGTTTGGCTTCAATGCATGTAGCTACTATTTCTGGTCATTTTATTAGCAAATAAAATCAAAAAGGCACATCTTTACCACCTAAGAGTGAAGGTCTGTATTCCCAAATCATTTTGCATCTGAGCAAAAGGATTCACATTTCCAGGGTTATATTCAAGAAGATCCCAGAATTAATGATGTGTTTGTTTTCAGTTGTCAGAATACTTGAAAATTTGGGTACAGCTGGTATCTATTCTTTTTTTCTTCTCCCTATTTTTTCATCATTTCAAAATACTAAAAAATTCTCACTATTAACTATTTTTCCATTCCTGCACAGACATGCAAATAGTTCATCGTTTTCAATAGTGTGGTTATCAATTATCTTTATTTGAAAATTTTTTATCTGCTCTTTGGCCTTCTTGATTAAAAAGTAATTTTTATTTTTATTTCACAATGAGCTAAATTCTACACTAAGCATTGTTTCATGTACTTTTCAAATATTAACACATGTTATCCTACCAACAAACTTATGAGGCAGGTGTCAATATCATCCCCCTTTTTTATTATGTTTTCATTAATGAATTTATAATTATACAGAATAATGGGGTTCACTGTGACGTATTTATATAGGTACCTAACATAATTTTCTTCCTCTTTTCCTTTCCCTCCTTCCTCCCTCTCTGATTCCCTTCCTGTACTTTATTAATCTCCCTTTTATTTATTCATTTTAGTACATTACAATCACACATAAAAGTGATTGATATATTCACACATGCACATAGCAAAATTTTGTCAATTTCATTCCCTAGTTCCTCCACTTCCCCTTTCCCACTCTACCCACCTTTGTCCTCTTCCTCTGCCCCACTGATCTCCCTTTTATTTTCATAAAATCCTCCCATTTTTTAAAAAAAATTCCATTTTTATCTCTAGCTTCTGTATATAAGAAAACATTTGACCCTTAACTTTCTGACTCTGGCTCATTTTGCTTAGCTTGCGTTCCCCAGTCATGTCCATTTACCAGTAAATGCCCACTTTCTTCTTTATGACTGAGTAAAACTCCAATGTGTATATATACCACTTTTCCTTCATCCAGTTATCTATTGAGGGAAACTTAGGCGGGATCCATAATCTGGCTATGTTGAACTGTGTCACTATAGTGTGCTGATATCAGCTCTTTTGAACAAATACCAAGGAGTAGGATAGCCAGGTCTTGTGGTACTTCTATTTTTAGTCTTTTGAGGAATCTCTATACTATTTTCAGAAGTGATTATACTAATCTGTAGTCCTACCAACAATGTATGAGTGTTCCTTTCTCCCCACATCCTTATCAGTATTTTTATTATTTATATTTTTAATGGTTACCATTCAAATCAAGGTGAAATGAAACCCCAGTAGTTTTGATTTGCATTTCCCTGACTGCTGAGGAGATAGAACATTTTTTTTCATATATTTATTGGCCATTTGCATTCCTTCTTTGAGAAATGTCTGTTTAGTTCATTTAACTATTTACTGATTAGGTTATTTGGGTTTTTGGTACTTTTTTAATGTTCTTTATATGTCATGATATTAATCCTCTGTCAGAAGAAGAGCTGGCAAAGTTTTTCCTCTGGTTCTGTAGACTCTCTTTCATACTATTAAGTGTTGACTTTGCTGTACTGAAGCCTGTTGATTTGGTGCCATCTCACTTATTGACTTTTGGTTTTGTGTCTTAAGCTTTAGACATCTTAGTAAGAAAAGCCAGTGCCTGAGCCTGTATGTTGGAGAGTTAACCCTATGCTTTCTTCTACCATTTGCAAAGTTTCTGGTCTAAATCCTGGGACTTTGATCCACTTTGAGTTGACTTTTGTGCAGGGTGATGGATAGGGATCTAGTTTCATTCCACTACATATGGATATCCAATTTCCCTAGTACCATTTGTACAAATAATAGTCTTCTCCAGTGTATGATTTTGGTGCCTTTGTCAAGGATGAGATGACTGTATCTGGTAATTTTTCTACATCTTCTATTTTATCCCATTGTTTTTCATATTTGTTTTTATGACATTACCATACTGGTTTTGCTACTGTATGTCTCTTCTATAATTTGAAGTCGGATATTGCAATACCCCAATCTTGTTGTTATTGCTCAGAATTAATTTGGCCATTCTGGGTCTTTTATTCTTCGATATGAACTTTAGGTGTTTTTTTTTTTCCTAGTTCAGTGAAGAATGTCATTGGTATTTTGATGGAGATTTCATTATCCCCCTTTTACACACAAAGAATCTAAAAGATAGACAATCTGAGTAACTTGCCTAAGAAGTGGAGGCAGGACTAAACCCAGGCATCATGGGTGCATGCTGCTAAGCACTATGCTATAGTTCTTTCAACTACCATGACACATATAGTGATTCCCAAACGTGATTGTGCGTAAGCATCACCTGGGAGTTTGTTAAAATGGATTGCTTATCTGATGCTTTAGGTCTGAATTGGAGCTGAGAATTTATCCCTCTGACAAGTTCTAAGTGATGCTGATGCTGATGGAGCAGGCGCTTTAGATCCACTGATGTATGAGATCATGGAGACCACATGAGGACTCAGTTGCAGCTTATTAATGTTGCTTAATCTTCATTATAATAACTGAAAATGTTGACTTTCAAAAAATAGGAACATTTTGCAGTTCAACTTCTTGTTTAATTATTCTGGATATGATATTTATCTCATCCTGATCTCCTTAAAATTTAAATATTTTCAAATTTAAATTCCACATATTTTTAAAACCTTTTTGAGAGTTGATGGTTCATTCATGTTTTTGCTTAATAATGCAATAGGCTATGAGGTTATGTTTGGCAAATATTTTCCTAATATACTCTTTTTTATTTATAATATTTTGAGCATGCAATTTTATTTGGATATGCAATGAAATTTGTCCCTCTTCTGTCACTTGAAGGCCTGGAGTGTCTGTCTTCAGTAAATGCAGATGTCATAGGTACTTGTTACAGTTATTTCATTTACCTTAATTCCCTACACCATTTGGAATTATTTTGGATAAAAACTGAGATTTTAAATGGATTTTTCTACTATAATCTGTCTTCTAAACCATTCATACCCTTTTCACTTTGTTTAGTCAGGTCAGAATCTCCTTCTGAATTGGTGTTCCATTCTATTCTGTGGCATTTCCTTCCCTGTTATCACATTGCACTGAGTAATTTAGCTTTTTACTATATTTTAATATTCGGTAGGATAAGCCCTGTGTTCCCCTCATCCATTGTTTTTCTTTTCTTATCTGCGATGCTTTCCATACAGGAGTCAGGCCTCTTTTATTCTCTTTAGAAAGCACCTAAGAAGCTGTTCTGACAAGTTAATAAAGAGCATTATTTTTTTGGATTTTGTACAAAAATTGATTAACACAAAGTTAATGCTATAATAACTAGTTGGCATTCAGATAGCAGGAGAGTTGCAGGCTAAGGGCATCATGACATTAGAAAACACTGTTTCTTTTCATCTTCTCCAGTGTTTGTTTCAGATGGTAAAAGAAGTCACTGGGAGGAAAATGGAGGCAAAAAGATTCAATAGAATCATCCCAGCCATCTAATATATATGCTGTACTTCACTCTAGGATTGTGAACACACACTAATAGAGATCTTGCTATTCAAACTTAAGAGATCAGGGCATGATGGCACATGCCTGTAATACCAGCAACTCTGGGAGGCTGACACAGTAGAATCACAAGTTCAAGGCCAGCCTCAGCAACTTGGTGAGTCCCTAAGCAACTTATTGAGATCCTGTCTCAAAAAAAAAAAAAAAGAAAAAAAAAATATATATATGGGGTTGAGGATGCAGCTCAGTGGTTAAACACCTCCAGGTTCAATCCCCAGTATAAAAACAAATAAACAAAAAAATTATAAGAGGCGTGTTAGTTAAGAAAACAAAATAACGTATATTTATATTATTGTAAAAAAAGAAAGAAAATATATTTGATTGAAGAATTAGCCTGATTAAAAATTTAATGTCCGACCACTCTTCAATATAGAAATGAATAGAAAAAAGATGTTGTGGTATACTTATACACATATAATGTGGAATACTAGCCAGCTTCAAGAAGAAGGAAGTTCTGTCATTTCTGGCAACATGAATGAAGCTGGAGGACTTTATGCTAGGTGAAATAACCAGATATAGGAAGAAAAATGCTGCATACATTGTTCTTGAAAAAGTCAAACACAGAGAAATAGAAAGCAGAACGTAGTTACCAGATGCAGGGGGAGGGTTGGAAGAGGGATGTATAAGTCACAGTGTACTGAGTTGTAAGGCTTGTAGGTCTGTAATTTAAGTTCCAGTGTGAAGACTATAGTTAACCTTGTATTATAGACTGGAAATTGGATGAGACTTGATTTCAGATACTCTTACCATGCAGGAAAGGTAACAGTGAAGTACAGCATACATATTAGATGGCTGGGATGATTCTATTGAATCTTTTTGCCTCACTTTTTCTCCCAATGTCTTTTTCTATCCACTAATTGTTTGGCTGTAGTAAATATATATATATATATATATATATATATATATATATATATATATATAGAGAGAGAGAGAGAGAGAGAGAGAGAGAGAGAGAGAGAGAGAGAGATAAATGTTGTATACCACAAATGTATATAATAAAAAAGTCAATGTTTAAAATAACATGTAGAAAAGAAAGATAAGGGATACTTTTCAGTGGCAGCAAAGAGTTTGTGCATTATTTGCCTCTGAGATTATACCTTACATGGTGAGTGTCACTCCTGTGCCTGCCGCTGTTTGTGAAATGATTGAGTCCAGCCCGGCTCCACTGGAGTAATCCTGCAAAGACACCTTGCTGAAAGAACATCTGTGGCTCCTCCTCCTGCCTGATGTCCATATGGCAGCCACACTCTTGATAATTCCACTAATCCTTATCCTACAGCACCAGGAACCTGAGATTTAGTACCCAAAATGCTACTCTTAGCCATGCTTTTAAATTAATTTGAAGGTGGTAACTTGCACCAGAATCTCCTCTGAATCTATATTCCAGTGCTTTTCCTCTGTCCCTGTTGCCCCTCCTTCCAATCCCACTGTTTCTGCTGCTATTTTTTAAATGGTAATTTTTTTTTTTCCCTCAAAGTTGGTATTGTTTCTTCCTGAAAAGAAACAACATTGCCCTTGACAGTGAAAACCAAAAATAAAAGGGAAGGTCATGTGGGTGCGTATTCCAGTTGGAGCAGAGAACAACACATTATTTTCAAGCCAGCATCTTTCACTTTGTTGATGCTCTGCAGCTCCAGCGGCTGGTTCACACATACACCGGGGTTCCATTGGGAGGCAATTTGGTAATGAACCAGGGACTGCTACATTCCGGATCCTTTCCCTCTAGAGCCGCCCACACACAAATACACACAGATGCAGTGCTGTTTGAGGAAAGAGTACTTTTCAGGGCTGAAAAGGAGTTGGCTTATGAGGGCATTAGGTTTAGGTTCTTCATCTTTCTTTCTGTCTAGCTCCTGTGCCCTCCCCACCAAGCCCCCAAGGTAACCAGCAAGAGCCTTGCACATAGACTGCAGAGTGAGTGCTTCTTAAGGCACTAAGTAACCCAGTGGTCCTCCTTTAGGGTCTCAGACCCTTCTGAATCTAACTTTTTATACCCACAGGTAGTTGCCTTTAGCTTCTTGCCAAATGGAAACAAGACTTTAGTGAGAAAGTTGAAAGGATAAGAAATTCTACATGTAATGTGATGCTAAATCACCTCCCTGTCATCTGCTCAGTTTGTTAGAAATATGCCCTTCCTTAGAGTGGCTTGTCCCCCTCTCTGCAGGGCAGATGTTTAAAGTGATGGAAATTTTAGCAGCCTTTGACACTTTTCTGAATCTTGAATACAAGTGAGAATCTCAAGGCTAATAAGGTTGACGATTCAAAGTTGAAAACACTGGTTCTGAGTGTGGAGGGCCCTAAGGAGTAGGGACTACGAAATGACCATGCCAGGACACACAATAGAACTGAACCCAAGCTTTGCACAAAACCACGATTGGTACAGAAGCCACCCTGGAGCTGGCGCTGGCTAACCCTTGGGGGTGAAAACTAGGTGCTATGCTTATTCTTAAGATGTAAGGATTACTTTGTTTTACTTATTAATTAACTTAATTGCCCTGAACATATTAAGAAAAATTAAACCTAATGGCTCAGATTTGCTCAGTAGATACATGCTAGAATGTCTCAACTTTGCATGAAGCCCAGATTCTTGGTGTTAGGAAGCAAGGAGAGGGACAAAGGAATCATGTAAATAATCGGGTTTCTTCTGACTTGCAGGAATTGCTCCACTTGCCTGCCTTTGCTACGATAATATCCCACTAATAAGATAAAAGAAAGCAATGGTCTTTTCTATTTCCTTGACATGGAAAGAACATTGCCCTTGCTATCATGTTTAAATCAGTAAGAGTAAAAACAAGAATAACAATAACTAACTGTGTGTGTGTGGTTCTGGAGATTGAACCCAGGGATGCTTAAATATAAATGAATGTCATTTTAATATTGTTCTATGAAAGATTCATTTAGTTCCTTCTCCCATATTCTAAAATTAAAACTTCATATAACAATTCTGAGAATTCTTATGAGTTGATTTTTTTCCCCAACAAAATGCCCTTAAAAGTTTTTAATGTTAGATTTTAATTTTTTAGCTTTATTAGACTATATTTGACAAAAATTTTGTACATGTATAAAAATCATGTATGTATATGTCGGGGGAAGTATATGTGTGTGTGGGTGTGTGTATATATCTATATCTAAGGGGAGCAACGTATTGATTTGTTACATGTATGTATTGTGAAGTGATTGTTATAATCAAATTAACATCAAGGTCTTAACATCATGAAGATGCCTGAATTTCTAAATATTAAGAGAAAAAAATGTTTCTCCCCCCACCCTCACTGAAAATGCATCAGAAGCACTTTTTGTAAGTGAATGTGGAGACTGCTCCCTAGAGGGCTGGTAGTGGGGACAGTCATTTGGTCAGCTCACAGGGGGTAAGGCTGAAGAATGAGAAAACCTAGGTCTTTACAAAGGTGTTGCTATAGCGATAATTTAAGGAGACTGCTGCTAGGAGAGCCTCAAGTTTCCTCGGTGAAACTATGTTTTGTTTAGATATTGACTGAATGAGGGCAACTTCTCAAAGCCAGTAAACTAGTTTAAAACAGAATATGATAAAAACAAACTACAAGACTCCAGGAGCAATAAAAGGTATTTTATTATTGCTTTTATTGTTAATGTTTGTGTGTGTGGGGGGGGGAGGGTGTAGTGTGTGTGTGTGTGTGTGTGTGTGTGTGTGTGTGTGTGTATACTTGTTTTCTTCTGCTATAACTTGAGTCAGAATCCCTGGTACAAATTTTAGACCAACTCTGAAAGTTTAAATTTTTTTTCTTTCTATTTTATCTTAATCTAAAATGAATGAACATGAATAATGCTGGTTCGTAGTCATGACTGTCAGTAACTTAAAACCAGTATTTGTAGTGAAAACTTGAATAGTGAACATTTAGGTGATTCATCATTAGGTATTTTAAGAAATGGTATCTTTAATTTGAAACATCAGTTTATTTGGGGTACATGACTTCAGAGGTCTCGGTCAGTTGGTAGATGGGTGATTTCTATGCTCTGGACCCAAGGTGAGGCAGAATGTCATGGCAGAAGAGTGTGGACGAGGAACACAACTCAAGATATGGCAATCAGGAAGCAGAGAGAGCCCCACTCACCAGAGACAAAATATAAACCCCAAAGCCATGCCCTTTTGTATATGATGGATTCTTTTCTCTGGGGTTACCATGGAAGTTACATGAAATATCTTATAGTTGTAATAATAGTATGTTTTAAGCTGATAACAATTTAACTTTGACTGCATACAAAGTTCTACATTTAGCCTCTCCCCCTACATTTTATTTGTATCACAATTTACATTGTTTTACATTCACTATTAATACATTCTTGTAACCATAGTTATCTTTAACACTTTTGGTTTTTAACTTTTATATTCAGTTTATAAGTGATTTGCACCATCATTACAGTATTAGAGTATTCTGAAGTTGACCATATTGTTAACTTAGTATTTTTTTTTTATATTTTCACATTGTCAATTTACATCTTTTTGTTTCAACCTGAACAACTCCCTTTAACATTTCTTGTAAGGTAGGTCTAGAGATGATGAACTCCCTCTGCTTTTGTTTATGTGAGAAAGTGAGTTTTTTTGTTGTTGTTGTTTTGTTTTGTTGTTATATCTCTCCTTCATCTTCTCCTTTTGAGAGACCACTTTGCCAATATAGTATTCTTGGTTTGTATTTTTTTTCTTTCTTTCAGGCTTTTGAATATATCTTCTCACTTTCTCCTAGTCCATAAGCTTTCTGTTGAGAATCTGCTCATAACCTTACAGAGGTTCCCTTACATGTAAAAAGTCCCCCTTTTCTTACTGCTTTCTAAATATCCTTTCCTTTTGAACTTCTGAGAATTTGATTATAATGTGTCTTGGAGAAGAACTCTTTATGTTGATTCTTCTTTGGGACTCAAGAATCTCAAGGTTTATTACCCTATTCTCATTTGGGGAATTTTCTGATATAATTTTTTATTAAAATAAGCCTTTTTCTCTTTTTCTGTCTTTGATTTCTCTAGAATTCCCATCATATGTATGTTGATTCACTTCATGGTTTCCAATAAGCCCCACATTTTTTCTTTATTTTACTCTTTTCCTTAATTTTTTGATACTCTGATTAGATAAATTCGAACTTATTTTCAACACTCTCCTACTTGATTGAATCTGCTGTTGAAATTCTGTGGAATTTTAAACTTTGGTCATTGTGTTCTTCACATCCTGAATTTGTTTAGTTGTTTTTGTCGAACTGATATGTTATGTATATTGTTCTTCTAATATTGTTTAATTGTCTTTTTGTGTTCTTCTGTAATTCATGGGTAATCTTTTAGAATATTATTTTTAGATAGTTGATAGATCTCCATTAATTTAGAGTTGATTACTAATGCTTAATTTTGATGGTATTAAATTTATCTGATTATTTGTTATCCTTGTGGTCTTCTATTGGTGCTTGTGCATTTACATATTTTGGCACCTCTTCCTATATTCACAGACTGGTATTCACAGGGAAAACCCTTTGCTAGTCTGTCTGTATAGAATTTGGGGCAGACCTGCTAACTGCCCTTGGTCAGGCTGCTCCTGGAGTCCTATGGCAGGCTGACATGATGCCTGTGTCAGGGGGCATATGAGCTTGTCACCTGAGTGCATAGGGTCTGACCTGGTGCCTTAGACAATGAGGGTAGACTTGGACCTATGGTGGACCGGGATGAGCCCTGGCAATGGGTCCGTGGAGGCTAGACTGAAGATTGAGTCCACAGGGGCTCAACTAGAGCTGGTGTGGATCCCTTGCTGAGTTAATGAGAGCTGGCCTGAGCAGGGATGGGACTGGCATCTGGGTGCAACTGGGAAAGTCCTGGGCCCTGGATCTGTGGGGTTGGGTCTGGAGACTGGGTCTGATTACAGCATTCACCAAGGCAGGTGCTGAGGAATGTGGAGGTCAGGCACTCATTTCACTACTGTGCCCCACATGGAGGAAATCTTTCTTTATGCTGTGCTGTGCAGGTTTACTTTCTTGGGTACACCTTTTCATAGTGTACTGTGTTCCAGTCAGGTGCTAGAATTTCTCACCTGGATTCCTTAACTCTTCTGATGCCTGTTAAATTGATGCTTCTGTGATGGGATAGGCTCTAGAAACTTCTACTCACTATTTTATGGATGTCATTTTTTTCCCCAACATCCTGTGAGGGTGACTCGGAATTTTACTTCTTTTCCAACTATGTCGATATACTCTAGTTTTCTTCCGTGAGAATAATTTTCTTCAGTGACACCTCCTACAACATAAGGAGGTAGCTGAACCATTTCCTTGACAGAAAACAAATGCAGACATAGTAGTCTTATGCCGACGTGGCTACATGGAGTTGCTTGCTTTT
This sequence comes from Callospermophilus lateralis, assembly GCF_048772815.1. Lineage (NCBI taxonomy): Eukaryota > Metazoa > Chordata > Mammalia > Rodentia > Sciuridae > Callospermophilus > Callospermophilus lateralis. Next base: position 14,772,726 of record NC_135310.1, read on the forward strand.
GATATAGACTCATGACTTCTAAAGTTTTACGTAAAATGTGCCATGCATTAGGATAGCTGGTTGAAATTTGGAATCTGCTACTTGGTTATATATAAAAATTCTAAAATCATATAATCTTGAATGGATATTTACCAAATTTCATGAATATGTTGATATATTTACATCATGAAAATGAAATTTTCTTTGGTTCTAGTCATTTTGAATTTCCATGAAATAATACTTTTTAACATTTATACAGATTTAAAATACTGTGAGAGGAAATTAAAAATGTGAGAACATGATAACAATTCTCTTCTCCCTTTCCCCCCAATATAACATAGATATAACAATTATAACAAAAAAATTAGAGTTTCTTTATTTAAGTTGAGTGTCTTTATTTGCTTATTATCTCTCTCTAAGATTTCTCATCATATTTCTTCCTTAGTTTCCTTATCTTACCTCCATCTGTGCATGTGTGGAATAAATATTTCAGTATAATACCTTAAACACAGTTATCTTTGGGTGATTTAGGAGGTAATTTGTTTAAGAGAATAGAGTAATGGGTCTGTGGCAAAGTGGGAAATATAAGTTGCATGGAAAACATACTAATTAAAATATTTTCTTTGAGTTTTGCTGGTGGAAGGAGATATATTTGGACCCAGATTCTCCCCATATGTCACTATACAGAGAATACCTGCTTCTCACGGTGTAGGTGCCTGGCTGAAAACATTTATAAGCTGGAAGAGTGGCATCTCTTCCAGGGGAGGGAGTGGAACGTGGAAGGACTGATAGTGGTTGCCAGAGTTGTCTAGTTAGAGGAATAAAATGGTACCTTAGGGAGGGAGGCCCAGAGGTTAGTTTGGGTTGGTTGACTAAGGAAACATATGAACTAGTAAGAAACCATTTAAACTGGTTTAAAAAAATGAAGAAGTCTGACATGATTTGGAGAACTGCATGTGATTAACTGCATCATGAATGATGTGGCCCTTTCCCTTCCCTGGCAGCAACACACTGTCACACATTTGATCCAGTCTTTAGGAAAGTGCAAAAATGGGCCTTGGGTACAGTGTTCAATTTTATATAAGTAGAGGTAGGAGACAGCACCTCATGTTGGTAAAGGGTTTGGCTTTGGGGTCAAGCATAAATGGGAGTAAGTCTCGGCTTCCTCTAAACCATCTCTGACATAACACGAAACAAAAAGAGCCGCTATTCTCATTATTATTTGGACAGAGACAATTTCCAGGACTTAGTAGCTTATGCTGTAGCTGATGCAGCAGATGTTCTAAGGCACAGCCTTGATCCTGCCCTTCAGTTCTGAGGTCCTCATTCCCATCGCTCCAGAGTATTGACTGTTAAAGCTTCACAGGAGCCATCCTTGGCCAAGAGGCAGGACATCTGCCTCTTCCAAGTTACGTCCTCTTTCCACATCTAACAACTGATAAATACCAGGGTGCAAAGTCTCAGCTCCTAGCTTTCATTTAGAACATCTCTGAAAGACTGTTACTGCCTCAGAGATCTTGCTGCAACATCTCCCTCTGCCCAAGCTTGCTTCCCTCACACCCTTACAGTTGTTCCTGAGAGCACCTTCCCTGAAGCCTCCTGCTGACAAATCCCTTGCAGAATCTGTTTCCTTGTTAACCTAACCTATGACACACGATAGTGCCAGATACAAATATAGACCCGAGGAAGGGAAATTCTTCTGTGGATTCTTACAGGAGCCAACTTCCATGAACATCTGACTGGATTCTGTTTCCTGTGGAAGAAGCTGAAGCGGGTGTGAGGTGGGCTGGGAACTAGGGTGTAAAAAGTTGCAGAACTGATGAGAGGAAATCAGGGTGTCACTGGAAGGTGAGGAGAAGTCTTTAGTTTGTAGTTCAGAAAGATGTGACCATAGAGAGCCTAACTTTGTATTGCTCTGAAAGTCCACTAGATTCTAGCCAAATCATTTCTAACATAGTGCAGGGGGACAAAGGGTCAGAAGGAATTCATGGGACCTCGACACGCACTTGCTGAGACACTGTTTCTGAAATGGGGTCACCCCATCTGGGAGTTGGGAATAGCACCTGCATTGTTTAATCTCTGGATCAGATGATATACAAGCATTTTTTTCTGGAAATCCTTATGGGCAATTTGGATATGAGAGTGGAATAAAATGATTGAAGACACAGATGCAAATATCTTTGCCCCACTCCTTGGTGTCTCTGTGAACTCAGGCAAGTTGATTAACCTTGGTAGTCCCCATAACTTAAGTGTAAAGTCAGGATGGGGTGGGGTATATTTCCTCACAGGGCTGTTGAAATGTTGGATGATGTGAATAATGACCATATGCAACAGGATGCCTGTCATGTACGTTCCAAGTATATGATAGATGATTATTATTAAAAATGAACTTTAAAATATTACATTATTATATAAATGAGCTTGTTCAAGCACATTGGGGCTGACACCCAGAAGAACTGTCAGTGACCACTCTCCAGGTGCTGTCCCACATGGACACCCCTGCAACAGGCTCTATTATCCTTATTCTATTCTATTATCCTGATTTTCCTTATTCCCGAGGTCACTGATATCACTCCAATCCTGAAACAACAGAAAGCTACAGCACCCTCTGGTGCTCTGTGTGCAGGTCTTCCAGATGGCCAAGGGAGCTTTGCGTTCCTCAGGCTGAATTTGAGATTGGAATTTCCAACATCTGCTCTTTAAACTTCCCTTTGACCGCATTTTTAGTTTTGCTCTTTTAGCTTCTTGTTTACTTTTTCCATGTTATCTCTATCTCTAGTTTATTAATTGTGATGGTGAAATTGTAGTTCTTTTGATATGAGATGTAAGTAAAATTGTGTGAAATTATTGCGTTTGTGCTTTGGTAGTGATAAAATAATATAGGTAGAGAGAAAAATATTAAGACCACCAGGTGAAAATACAAATAATATTAGTAGGTACATGAAATATGAAATAACAAAATGTAAAAATGTGGGATTATAATCATGAGCCCATTTAAGAAAACGGGTAGTAATTCGATGAACAATAACAACCTCCAAACTTTGAAGGCACTACTGGGAAAAGCCACCTTTATTTGGTAGGTTTTTTTGTTTTGTTTTTGGCTAAAGATTAGACTAAGTGGTAGATATCAAGTATATGAACAGTGTGATCAAGTACTCTCCATGTTCTCCCCCTATGCAAAATAACCCTGTATTTTGATTCTTGAAATTCTAGCATTGAAGTACAGTTTAATGTTGAAAGCAACTGTTCAATTTGAATTTATACTAATTTTGTTAGTATGAGGGTGGCTTTGCAGGAAATTTCCCAATCCTCCCTTCCTTCTGCTTCTCTGAATTGCTCACAATTCACAACAGGAAAAGGTTTCAGAGTCATAGTGTCTTCCTTGCAAAATCAGGAGGCCCCCTTTTTTGAACAAGACAGTTTTTTGCATGTGTCAAGTTCATGCAGCCCCAACTCTGTACTCTCTAATTGAAATAATGCCTTTATCAACATCAGTTGTCCTTCACAGATATCTACACATGGAATTTATTAGGAAAGATCTTAGATATGGGACCAGCATTTTCTCCTTAGTTTCTATCCTAGCAAATGTGAATATTTTCTGCATTCATTCTATCTTTAATCCAATAATGAGTCTTTTAAAAAAAATCTGGTAACTATTGCATGTCATTATTTGTTCTTAATTTTTCTTTGCATATATCAACCATCGGATGAGATATAATTCTTTCTGATTTTGTTTTCCTTGCTGGATGTTGAGGACCCAAATGATCCTCTCAGTTTGCCCCCACAGCTGGTCAGAGCAGAGTGGCTGGCACATAGAGGGAAGACAATGAAATCAATTAAGTAAGCAAATCAAATAATTGTTTTATGACTCTAGTTGAAATTGCATTAGGGTAGGAGTTTGATAACCTAAATTCTGGTCCTGATGCTGTAATTCTCCTGAGTTTGTTACATAACATAAATTCCAGGCATTTCTCTCTTTTTTAAAACTAATTTTATATTTTAATTAGGACATAATATTTTTACTATTTATGAAGTATGATGTTATATTTTAATTCATGTAAACATTGGGTAATGATTAATTTTGGGGTAATTAGCATATTCATCACCTTAAACTTTTGTTATCTTCTATGTAGAATGCATTCAAAATCCTCTCTTCCATCTATTTTGAGATATTCAGTGCATTATTGTTAACTCTAGGTGCCCTACTGTGCCATAGAACACTAGAACTCATTCTTCCTGTCCAGCTGGAGCTTAGCACTCTCCCCAGCCTCTGATAACCTCCCTTCTACCCTCAACTTCTACAAGATCAAGATTTTTAGATTTCATGTGTGTGAGATCATGCACTGTTTGTCTTTCTGTACTCAGCTTGTTTCATTTAGCACAATGCCCTTCAGGTCATTGGCACATTTCTTAATGCGCCCTCTGCTTTAGTTTCTTTGTTTCCATCCTGGCTGATGATACCTCCTCCTCCTTTACTTGTGAAAACCAATGAAACATATATGTGGAAGTATGTCGATTTAAATATTATGCAGATATAAATTATTACTTTATCATATGATCATTTTTTTCTGCAATATTTGCATTCACAAATAGAGGTAGAAAAGGTATAAAAAAGCAATAAAATTTTGCCAAAAGTATTTAAATTTATTAACTTAAGGTATTAGAGATTGCCAAAATAAGCTCTGCTGTTTTCACTCTTATTATTATTTTTCTTCTCTTAATTATAATGATTTTTTTATGAGGACTCATCTCTGTCACAATTACTGTATTTCTATATTGTACATTCAGTCCTTTTTGCAGACACCTAAGGACCAGCTTAAATTTGAATTCAGAATCTTTAGGACTTAAAAATATAATAAGGCACACATATCATGTATTATGTATGTATCATTTCTAGTCTATCTATGGCAACACCTTGCCATCAGAGACCTTCATATTTCTGCAAAGTATCAATTTTCATATTAAAGGGAATAACAGATTACTGATAGCCTCTTCTCAATTTATATCACATTTTTGCTACCAAATGAGTTACTAAAAATTATTAAATTCCAGGCTAAGGCTTGAAGGCTGATGTACCTTTTACCTCCACTCCCCCAAGTCCTCTAGAGATTATGGAATGCTCATAAATGCAAAGCATTTCCCATTGTTGTACCCCTAGGGACTAACTCAAGACATGGCATGTGGTCTGATGTATGTTCTTATAAAGCTGTACATGCTTAATTGACTCCACCCCAACAAATACATTACATTTTTTTTAGAATTCTGCATATTTATTTCAGTGACAGGTTTTATTATTAACATTAATAAGAATTTAAGAGGGAACACATCATCCCCAATGGAAACCTTTAAGAGTTCAATTCCAAGTAATAGTCACTTGTTTCAATTACAGTTCACTTTAATTTTCATAGTTTAATATGTCTTCATTCTAAAGAAAGGATAAGTATTTTTAACAAAGTGCTTGCCATATTATTTTAATTCTTTATTAGAATTTTACCCTTTGATGAGTAGAATGTGAAGGCCAGTATTATTGATGTAAAACACACTGGTGAGTCATTAATCTGATCTTTGTAATACTGCTGAAAAATATTTTAAAGGTCACCTGTAAATAAAATACACAATTATGAAGCAACATTACAATTCTTTATAATTTATAATTTTTTTCTTACATTTAGCTGATTGACATGCCATATAATTTTTCTGGTCTAACAATAAAATATTGAAATTGTTAAAATAAATGGTTCAGGCTCTACTTTTAACCCACAATAACCATTTAATTTTTATTCATTTCTCTATTGTTTACATTTCTGGAAAAAAGTTATTAAGGTTTATAATAGTAAAATAAATACAACAAAATACCAGAATAGATGCACCCTCTTCCCACCCATTCCTTCTCCATCATATAGGACCAGATTTGAATGACAGAGTATCTGTCATATGAAATATATGATATTTCATTCACATTTGAAATATTGTATCACTTTTACATAGCCTTTCATCAGAGTTATTAGACTGTCTGTGTTTTGGCACTTCTCAAATAGGTGTATCTTAGGGTGAAGGATTTATGCCCAAACAAACATATTAATTATGATAATAAGCTGATACAATAATAACTTTTGGAGTAGTTAATTGGACAATAACAATTTAATTGAAATGTTGACAGTAGCAGTAAATGCTTGTATTGATTTATGTCTATCATCATGCCTTAATTCAAAGGGCAGAGTTCAGGTAATGGTCGTCAATGAGAATGGTTGCCTGCTCCGTCTAACCCAGTAGAATTTGGCAATGCCTGAAGACATCTTGATTATGAGACTGGAGTAAGGATGTTTCTGGCATCTAGTAGGTTGCTGCCAGGGATGCTACTAACACCCTCTGATTCAGAAGATGCCCTTTACCAACAGAGTTATCTTGCTCAAAATGTCAGTAGTGCTGAAGTTAAGAAATTCCAACTTAGAAACTGAAGTAATTGTGTTCTTCTCTTCGTTTGTGCCTTAGACTTAAAGTGAAATGACTACGTTTTGCAAATGTAACTTTAATGAAACTGGACTCTTGATCCGGTCCCTGGTTCTCTATATAAAAGAAATACAGTTCCATTTCCCAAAAGTATAAGAACAATAAATCTTTACTGACATTCACTTGAAAAATCACTGAAGTAGTGATTAGAGTACTTAACATTAAAACCCTAAAAATTTATTCTGCTCATTTTTTTCACTCAACTCTAGAACTTTTGATAGCTATAGAGCTTCTTTCCCTCTTCCCTTCCTTATCCTCTCCCACCAATTCATGCTGGATCTAATGCAGAGTAACTCATATACCCTGTTCCTTACTATGTTTTATTCCATGTTTATATCTGTCACATAAATGAATGGCTTTCTCTCAGTTAACTCTTAGTGTAACAAACTGCTCCAAAATATTGTGGCTCACGACAATCACAATTTATTATTTCTCACAATCTGTGCCTCAGTGGACTGGCTGGTGAGTTCACAGTTAAATAGCAATGGTTTTTATAAAGGACGCGTATATAAGACAATGTGCCAGCAATGAGTTAGTGTTTAGGGATACACCATGAGGAAAAGCTTTCTTCGGGATTTTGTGATCAGGTATAGATGGGTGCAGGATAGAGCTAATATCAGATGCAGTAGCCGTGAAGTCTTAGGCGTTGAGTTGCCGATTTCACCTTGGCTCCTCTGTGGCTGATTTCCTCTGCAGGACTTGCTGAGCAAGGAGATACAAGATGACCTCTCCTCACTTGTCTGGAAGCTGGTTCTGGCTATCAGATAGTTCATTTCAGTTCTTCTCAAAGTGGATTTGCATCCTCAAAACCAAACTGCTTTCCTTGCTCGATAATTTTCAGATAGTAATTCAGGACAGCTAAAACAGAAGCTGCCAGGTTTCTTAACTCCAAGAGTGAGTCAAATGACATAAAGTCATTTCTGCTGCATTATTAATCAAAGAAAGCATAATATGGGATCAGATTGAAAGGAAGGGGAAGTCAATTCTACCCTTGATGGGAGGAAGGGCAAGATCACATTGCAAAGGAGGATGCATACTGGGAGAAGGAGTTTTTGTGATCCTAATTTAAAATGTCTTCTGGTCTATTATTATTGGTATTCTTCCTATATGCAAAATATACACATTCCTTCTTGAGACTCCAAAAGTCACGTCCAGCTCCAATCTCCGCATCAAGCTCCAAGTCCAGTATTGTGTCACCTACATCTGGTGCCGATACAGAGAAGATTCCAACCACAGTTCCTCTTGATCCATAGACCTGTAAATTAAAAGCAGAAGTTATCTGTTCCTCATGTATTCCACATGCAGTGATCAGAGAAGAACAGGTCATTGCAATGGACACACACACACACACACACACACACACACACGAGTTAACCGTCATAGTCCAAAGTAATATTGAAATCCAGCAAGGCACATGTGTAGCTCCTTTAACTGACAGGCCAGTTCCTTGTCTTCTAGATAAGAAGTGACTCATGGCTGCAAGTGACAGTTTTCTCAGCCTCTTCCTAGCTTAAGTCATGTTTTCAAAGTCTTCTATTCTTTTTAAACCAATCTGCTCCTTTGGTGCAAGCTGGTGTCCTAAACGTCTGTTTGGGGTTCATTGTATTCTCCCAAACTTAATATTTGTACTGGGCGTGCTGTGGCATGCCTGTAATCCCAACAACTTGGGAGGCTGAGGCAGGAAGATCTCAAGTTCAAAGCCAGCTTCAATAACTTAGACCCTCAGCAACTTAGCCAGACCTGTCTCAAAATTGAAAAAGAAAAGAAAAGAAAAAGTCTGGGGATGTGGCACCGAGAAAGAGCACCTGGATCCAATCACCAGTAACACAATAAATAAATAGATAGATAGATAGATAGAGAATAAATAAAGCAGACTTTGGACACATGAAGGCTGCTCTGGGCAATGCCTTTAAGATTAATTTCCTTAAGGTACTTTTAATAAACTTAAACCTTAGAAGCTGGTTTGTTTAGTGGAGGAGGTCAAGTAGGCTCTATTGGAAAGCTTTTTGAGTTCTTTCTTTTGTTTTCCAACCCTATGATGAAGTAGAATTGATAGATGCAACTTTATGTATATTTCAAGATTTATAACATGATGATTGGATATAAGTATACTTGGTTGTGAGTAATTACCATAACCTAAAAGAACACATCCATGAATGGATAAAGAGAGTCCACCAGGCAATATTATTTAGACACACACACACACACACACACACACACACACACACACACACACACACAGGAAATCCTGCTCTTTGTTGCAACATGGATGAATCTGACAAGCTAGACACAGAAAGAAACTGTATGACCTCACATGTGAAATCTAAAAAAGCCAAACTCTTCCTGGGTTCCTAACCATGGGTCTTACAAACATATTCTTCATGGCTGTTACCCTGAAGCTATTTCTTCCTTTGCAAATCATTTTCCTGCAAAGATTGAAAATAACAGACCATCTTATTTTCCAATCCACCATAGCCTGGGCCTTCGATGTCTCTTCTAATCTGTGCTTGCAAACAAAATGGTTTCCTCTTTGGTTCATCACTTTCTTTTCCAGAACTTATAACACACAGCTAAAGGAAGCCACTGGACACTTTCAGCATTGTTCGGGGAACTCTCTTTATCCAGATGCACACATTTGTTATTTCAGGTGACATATTATATAATGTACAGAATACTTGTAGCCTCCTCCAATCTCCAACAGCAGTTACCTCACTGTCCTCGAGCCTCCTTTCCCTACCTGGTCCTAAAGCCAATGCCACATGTTTTAGACTTTTGTTCCCACACTGCCACACTCTGGGTAGCAATTTCTAATTCAATTAAATTGCACTGTGCCACAAACCACCACCTGATTTTAATGGATCAGAGTAACAGGGATGTGTGACTTGTGATTCTGAGTGTCCTGGTAGTTATGAACGGGCTGGTTCATGTGGCTGCCTTCACTGGATCAGTTAGACTGGCAGATCCCAAGGTGGCCTTGCTGTGGTTGTTGGCTGTCCCCTGGGGTGCTTCAGTTCTCCTCCAAGTGACTTCTTATCCTCTGGGATCCTAGACCAGCTTCCTTATGTGGTTGCCTCAGGGAAGTGTTCCAAGAGCTAAAAACGGAAGCTCAAGGCCTCTTAGGGTTCACCTTTACAAATCACATAAAATCACTCCGTCACATTGTGGATCAGTGCAAGTCTCAAGGCCAGCCCAGACTGCAGGTGGGGGAGAGAAGATGACCTCCTGATCGGCATACCTCCAGGGTATGCCGGCCAGGATGGGAGGAACTAGGGGCACACTTTGCAGTCTGTCACAGCCTGGTTCTGTAAATATTCTTTTCGCTTACGTATTTGATTTAAAAGTTTTGAGTAATTATAAACATTTAGTTATCTTATGTTCAACCATCCAATATACCTTGGATCCTACTTATATATAACAAAGTAGTGATATTAGTAAAATGATATACTTAACAACAGGGAAAATAAAATTCTGATCCCAAAACAATTTTTTTGACTCAGGTGATCTAATTTTGGCTGTTAATTAATAACCACTGCATTATCATCTTTATGCATTAGTGTTTGTTTTTTTCCTATATAGGCACATTATTTGGCTGTGGCAAGAAATTCAGTCTGCATTTTTCTGTTTTTTTTTTTAAACTTCATTCCAACTTTTTTATTGATGCATCAAAAATAATGAAAATCAATTATTAGAAACAGTCAGGGGCAATGTGACCTTAAAGATTATTTATTTTAAAGTAGCATTGACATTTTATGGTATAGTTACCTTTAAGATTATTATTTAAGCCATCATTATTATTAAAGATATGTATTAGGATATTAGGATATAATAATAATCTGCAGAAAATTTTAATAATGATCTATAGCAAGCTGAGTTTTGTGTGTGGTGAAAGAAAGGGGTATAATTTCATTTTACTACATATGGATTTCCACTTTTCCCAGCACTATTTGTTGAAAAGGGTATTGTTTCACCAATGTATGTTTTTAGCACCTTTGTCTAGTATGTGATAATTATATTTATGTGGGTTTGTCTCTGTGTACTCTCTTTTATACCATTGGTCTTCATGTCTATTTTGGTGCCAATATCAGGCCATTTTTGTTACTAGAGCTCTGTAAGTATAATTTAAGGTCTGGTATTGTGATGCCTCCTGCTTCACTTTTCTCTCCGAGGATTGCTTTGGCTATTCTGGGTCTATTTTTTCAAATGAATTTCATGTCTGCTTTTTTTATTTCTATGAAAAATATAATTGGAACCTTAATAGAAATGGCATTAAATCCATATAACGCTTCTGGTAGCATGGCCATCTTGACAATGTTAATTCTGCCTATCCAAGAATATGGGAGATCTTTCCATCTTCTAAGGTCTTCTTCAGTTTTTTTCTTTCATGTTCTTTAGTTCTCATTATAGAGGTCTTTTACCTCTTTTGTTAGATTGATTCCCAATTTTTTTTGAGGTTACTGTGAATGGGATAGTTTTCCTGATTTCTCTTTCAGTTGATTTATCACTGGTATAAAGGAACACAAGTAGACCGGAGACCCTGTGCCTACTAGAAGAAAAAGTAGGCCCAAATCTTCATCATGTCGGCTTAGGAACAGAATTCCTCAACAAGACTCCTAAAGCACAAGAAGTAAAATCAAGAGTAAATAAATGAAATGATATCAAACTAAAAAGCTTCTTCACAGAAAAAAAAAACAATCAAAAATGTGAAGAGAGACCCTACAGAATATGAGAAAATATTTACCACCTGCATCTCAAATAGAGCAATAATCTCCAGGATACATAAGTAACTCAGACAACTGAACACCAGAAAAACAAATACCCCAATCAATAAATGGGCTAAGGCATGGAAAGAATGGAGGAACTTTAGATAGGGAAAAGGGGGAGAAGGGAAAGGAGGGAGGAAGTGGGTAGGAATGATGATGGTATGAGTTAGACATCATTGCCCTAAATATATGTATGAAGACACGAATGGTGTGAAAATACTTTGTGTACAATCAGTGACTTGAAAAATTGTGCTCTATATGTATAATATGAAATTAATTACATTCTATCATTGTGTATAACAAATTAGAATAAATAAATAATTTAATAAATAAATAAATGGGCTAAGGAACTGAACAGACACTTCATAGAAGAAAAAATATGAATGGTCAACAAATATATGAAAAAATGTTCAACATCCCTAGCAATTAAAGAAATGCAAATTAAAACTACATTGAGATTTCATTGCACTCCAATGAGAATGGCAATTACCAAGAATACAAATAACAATAAAGTTTGGTACAGATGTGGAGGAAAAGGTCCATTCATACACTGCTGATGGGACTGCAAATTGTGTAACCATTCGGAAAGCAGTATGGAGATTCTTCAGAAAACTTGAAATAGAACTGCCATTTGACCCAGTTATCCCACTCCTCAGCATATAGCCTATGGGCTTAAAAATCAGCTTACAATAGAGATGTGGCCACATCAAGGTTATAGTAGTACAATTCACAATAGCTAAGCTATGGAACCAACCTGGGTGCCCTTTAATGGGTGAATGGAGAAAGAAAATATGGTATATATACCCAGTGGAATATTACTTAGCCATAAAGAAAAAGGGAAAGATGGTTTAATGGATTGGACATAACTTTCCTGTGTTCATATATGATTACATGACCAATGTAACTGTACATCATGTATAACCACAAAATGGAAACATATACTACATGTATGTATGTCAAAATGCATTCTACTGTCAAGTATAACTAAAAACAACAAATAAAAAATTTAAAAATTAACCACTAAAAAAATAATCTATGCCAAACTATTAAGAATACATTAATATTAGATAATTTTAGTATTTTTTGCCAGAGTTTTTTTCAAATTTAACTATATTTATTTAAGCAATGTAGTTTTTTTCTTAGTATTTGTATATTAAATGTGACATTGATTAGAGACAGATGTATTCAGGAACTCACGATTTTACTCTTTATGATTTTTCATGCTTCTGATAGAATTTATTGTACATTATTAAGAGCATACTCATGAATACTCATGTACTTCTCAGAAATAAGTTCTTATGGAAGAATTTGTTCAATATATTTTAATATAGTCATTTCATTTACTGTTAACATTCCAAAAACATCATCTGTTAAAATGGATATTGGCATGTATTTTAATATTCTTTTTTTATTTAGTAATGCTATTTACAAACTAATGAGCACAAGATTCTGTAGCATAGTTTTACATAACTAATGATACATGTCAAATCCATTATTCATAATAAAATTACCAGGTAATCAACATACTTCTAGACTCTACGTTTGTATGATGAGTGACAAAGGTTCTGTAGTAACCCAAGCTACCATTTATTTTGACCTCTTTGCTTCTAACTGCATGAATACACCAGGGTGAACCATAATGGCCATAGGAACAAGTTGCTGCTAACCTTAAACAATGTTCTTTTAAAAGCAAGGGCATATATATCAAGAGAACGTTAAAGCTTTTGTCATGGAAGTTATTTCAGTTGCTTGTCAATAGGATTATAAAGAAATGTTCTCATGACTATTTTTATGTAGGTTGATCGACATTTATGGCATACTTGTCTTCTGCAGTTTAAAGATCTTATGTTATCGATATTAGATTTAATTAACAAATGTGGAAGTAAATTATTCAGGTTTTACATAAAGATAACAGTTTCTAACAATGAAATTTTAGAATTCTTTTTTCTTTTAGGAAAATAGTACATAAAATTGAATTATTTACTAAGAATTCAGCTGACTGCATCTGATAAATATAAAAAGTAGACTTTTAGGGCTGGGGATGTGGCTCAAGCGGTAGCGCACTTGCCTGGCATGCGTGCGGCCTGGGTTCGATCCTCAGCACCACATACAAACAAAGATGTTGTGTTCGCCGAAAACTAAAAAATAAAATATTAAAAAATTCTCTCTTTCTCTCTCTCTCTCTCCCCCTCTCTCACTTTCTCTTTAAAAAAAAAAGTAGACTTTTAGGATCCAGAAAAATCTGGTTTTGCAGGCATAAAAGGAAGCCTATAGAGAATTTGACATTTAGATATACACAATGCTACAAAAAAAAAAAAGATAATTTGAGCTCTATAAAAGGAGGTCTTTTAACTAAAGTCTAAATATAAAATCAAAGATTTGCCATCAGATGGTAAATCTGAAGGTGGTAGCAGTGAAAATGTAAAAATTTAAAATCAGGAAGCAACATATAATCAGTAGGTATTCTTAAACTTATGACATCCTACACTAACTCATGCTAATTTATTTTAATATTTTAAAACAATGACATCTTGGTTTATAAAAGAATATATAATTTCAAATTAAGTGTAACAATTTGCATACAGTCTAATTGTATCTTCAGTCTATTTTAGACTAAGAATTGCACTTTATGTATCATAAAGTTCTGAATTTCATCATGCTTAGTTTGAATACTTAATTTTGGAGCAGTATAACTTTATAGAACCTGAAGATTCCAGAGCCAATCTCATATTTAACCATAAATTTATCATTTTCATGTGCTTAGTATCTGGTAAGACCAATATACTAATTTTTATGTTATTGTCAATTAGTAATGTAATATCATGGATCCACACTTCTGAAATCCAAAACCTGGCTCTGCTACTGGGTGATTTTGGTAAAAATACTTAATTTCTATGTGTCTTGGCTTTCTTATCTGTAAAATGAGAATTATAATAGGCTTTATTTATACGTTTGTTGTAAGAATGAAAGCTAATACATGTATTATATTTTGTTATATAATGATTAAATAAATAATAATTTAATTAAAATATAATGTGATATATGTCACGTTATACATATAATACATATAAATGTGTGTTAGCATGCATAGGAGCACCTTGTATATAGGAAATGTTACCAATTTGTAATGCTGATTTTTGTTTTGTACTTGAAAATTAAAACAAAAAAGCATGCTGGAAATATTTTAGAAATACTAGCATTCTGCAAATTTTATGTACATATCCAAAGCTTCTCCAAATTAAAAGGTCTTGTTATCTATTTTCCTCATCCATTCATTGCTATTTGTCAATGTTGATCAGGTTTACATCCTAGTAGACAGTCAGATTCCAAGGTGAAACCTTGGAAAGGTCAGATCTAGAAATGTGGATTGAGCGTCATCCCCCAAAGGGAGAGGAACTGAGATTAGGTGTGCTCATCTGTATCCCCCACAACATCTCGTCTTGTCTGGTGTCAACCATTTGACATCCAGGAAAGGTTGGTTGAGCAAACAGATGTCACCCTTCTTTCTAAGGGATTAAATGCCTCCTCTCTCTGGCCTTCATGGCTTTAAACCTCTAATTAAAGCTTTCCTGAACCCTGTTCTTTTCCTTCTTCATTAGTCTTCTCTTGTTGCATAACAATTACCACAGACTTGGCAGTTTAAAGCACCACACATTTATTGTCTCCACATGTTCATGGGTCAGGAATCATGCACAGCATAGCTGCATCTGCTCAGAGTACCACAGGCTACAAGATGCTAGCGGAATGCATCCACATCCCCATTCGTTTGTCTGCAGTGCTAGCAGAATCCATTCCTTGTGGCAGTAAGACAAGGACCCAGGTCCCTATTGGATATTGGCTGGAGGCAGCTCTCCACTGATGAAAGAAACCCAGTTCCTTGCCTTTGACCACCTTCACAGATGGTTCACAGCATGCTGGTGCTCGGAGAGCCTCAGCTAGGATGGAGTGATTTAAGGCAACAGGATCACATTGTGACACCCCACCACCAACCATTTCATATTCTGTTAGCTTGAAGCAAGTCACAGGATGTGCCCACACTCTACCGTCACAAAAGTGTGGATTCCAGGAGGTAGGGATTTCTGGAGATTGCCCAGAGTGTATTCACCCCACTCCCTATTTGGGTTAAGTTCCTGTAATACCTCACGTTTAGACTCTTATCTTAATATTGCTGTGTAACCCACTATATGCTGGGAGCCATTAGCCAAGTAGGTATGACAGTTTCCTTGCCAGCGTACCCCATGTTGCTTAGTGGAAGGACTCATGGAAATAGGACATTTTGCAGTAACATTGCATGTAAGGTGACCTTGCTCAAGGACCAGGGCGGATCCGGGTTTAGGGCGGTTCCAGGTTTAAGATTATTCCTGCTGGGAATAGGACGTATCCTGCTGCCTGAGTTCCTCTTGAGTTCTCCAGGGATTTCAGAGAGTATTTTGGGAGGCAGAGGAGGTGGATTTGGGCAGAGAACGTGGATTTCCCCAGAACGTGTTTGTAGAGGGCCAGTGTGAGTTCGGGAATAAAAATTTGCTGTTTGAATCTACAAAGCTGTGAGTGGCTCGTGATTTTGTGCCCAGCCAGACTGCGGCAACTATATACTTGTCTGTGGGTTATGCCCTTGTCTGTCTCTACCTCTATGTCTCTTTGTCTCCCTCTACATGTAGAACTTGACATTTAGCTGGACTTGGCAAACTTTTAGTTTTAACAGCTTTGTTGAGGGACAATTAATCCGTGAACTTCAGTAAGTGAAGGATGAAGTGGTGCAAACCTTAATGTATTTGGTAGTAATTTTTATAGGAACAGTTCCATGTGATAATGTATTTAGAATTGTGTCAACCCTGAAAGAAAATAATTGTTCCAATGAATTAGAAAATAAAATGGCTTTTATGATTAATTCTAGAGCTGTATACCTTTGACTTTTTTCATAGTATAAATCCATGATACTTTATGCCATCTAACCAGATTCTTTTTTTTTTTTCTTCTAGATGAGCAAGAGATTGTACAAAAACGTACTTTCACAAAATGGATCAACTCTCATCTGGCCAAGGTAAGGGAGACAACCCAGAGTTACAGGTTTGCATAGTTTCAGCCAAAAAGTCATGAAGTGCACAAGGTGGAGGGATGCTGCTGTTGTTTTTGTCACCATTACTGATCAATGACATTGGCCATCCTATTCGCTGGTTTAATTGTCACCTAAGTGAGGCATTTACAGACTTTGCCTCTGGAAAGAAATGGACTGACAGCCGGTCAAGAACAATTACTTCATGTCAATCCCATGGATCTTGCTCAAATATTTCACTGGTATTACTTCTATCCCAATTGATGTTAGATTTTTGCTCAGATGTGCTTATGTCTGTTTGGAACGAACTGGAAGAAAGAATAAGTGGTCTGCACTGAGCAAAGAGGTTTATCTGATGAGGTGAGGACAGTGCCCCTCCCAGGTGCTTTGATGACAAATATAAGCCTGGAGGCAAGACATTAGGAAGACTGACATCTTTCCAAGATTGTCCATATTAGGTTGTGCCAGGTGATCTTAGTCTTTCTAGTGTGCATTCTAATGTCTTTGCACATAACTATGATATAAAATAAAATTTCAATCTTAGTTTATTGTAATAAAATCAACATCTTATGCTGCTGATGGGAAAACAAGTAAAACAAGAAGCATTGTGTTTGTCAAAATAAATTTAAATGATTGGACAATTGTCTGAATTCAGTTACTCTAGAACCTTTTGTGGGAAGTAGTGGCAGTAGTATGTAAGGCACAATCCTGAGGGTTTTTAACCAGAGATCTGCTATGGTTTATACGTGAAATGTCACCCCAAGACCCACATGTTAAAGGCTGAGTCCCTACCTTGGCAGTATCAGTAGGTGGTGGAACCTTAAGAGGTAGAACACAATGAGTGGGTGGACTTTCGGTCACAGAAGACATGCTCTCTAAGGGGTTTGTGGGACCCCAGCCCCTCCTCTTTTTTCAAGCTGGACGTGAGGTGAACAGCTTTACTCTTCCACATGCCCCTCCCCATGATGTGCTGCCTTGCCAAATCAATGAGCTGACTGTCCATGGGCTGAAGCCTCAAAACTGTGAACCAAATTAAACCTTTCTCCTTATAAGTTGATTATCTCAATAACGGAAAGCAAATTAATACATCCCTGAAGTCCCCTTTCCCCTTTTTTTGTAGTTCAATAGCAAACAAAGTGTGGCAGTTAATTTTAGTCCCATAATACAGATTAACTGTGTTCCTGGGTCTCTGCAAGGTTTTAGAGAAAGGAACATGTAGTAGGAAACGTTCCCAGGACTTGAGAAACTCAGAATCCAGCATTAAAAGGACTAGACCAATGTGTCTAGGTGCAGGATAAATTGGGATCACCTTTCCTAAAATCTCTTTCCAAAAGCTACTTGATGAGAGGAGAATTCTCTGGTCCAGTGGTTGCACCTAGAATCCTTCCTGTTCCTCCTTCCTTTCTACTCAGTGACTGCAGAAGGCCTGAGTACTCTGGGGGCTCATTTCCTCAAGCGTATTGACACCCAGACTTTACTTACACTGCAGAGTTGGCAACTATCAGGGAAGATTTTTCTTTCCAAAATGAAAATAGATGCCGGGGGTGGGGGTGACCAACAACTTGTGTAGATTGATACAGCAGGAGTGGAAGCCATTTATTTAGGACAGGAGCGGTATTTATACATTCCACACAGCTTATCTTAATTAGCATAAAATAGATACAGCAGTCAACCAATAAGGAATCTCCACACTTAATGGCTCACTTTTGTTACTTCACAAACCACTCCCTCTGGCATTTTGCCAGGTGCCATCTAGACTTGTTTACAGACTCTAACAAATAGAGTTATTGTTTCTCATGCTGTAAAAAGGCTACATGCTAACTGTAAGTAATATTAATAATGCATTTCTCAGAAAGTGTAAAGAAAGTTAAAGTGATCTTAGATTACACAATCCAGTTAGACGTATGACTCAAATATTATTTGCCATTTTTCTTTTGATAGTGTACCTCTTCATATGCCTAGAAAGATTCTAATCTAGGAAAGTTTACCAAATATAAGGAGTCAGAAAACTTATATTTGGAAAACTTTCTGAAATTAGATCTGGCCCCTGTTCCCTGCTGTGGCAATTGAGAACTCAAGGAGAGCTGTCGGGTTGGTGTGTCTGTGTCTGTCTCGGCAGCTGACCACATATTGCCACTCATTGGTCCCCATCCTTTGCCCTCCTTGTTCCCACTTGAGTTCCTGTTACAGCTCTCTCTCGCTCGCTCTCTTTCTCCCTCTCACTTCTCTTCCATCCCATTTCAGTTGTCCCTTCCATGCCATCTCCTCTGCCACCACACCTGCAGCCCAGCCCAGTCTCTTTTCCATCTCTATCTCAGTCTCCCCATCCCTATCTTTACCCTATTTCATCTCTATTTTATTGGGTACTAGTCCTATAAAAACACATTTAGTCTGAAAATCCAAAACCTCACAGTGTCATTGAGGTTGTATTTACGTACGTCCTCAAGTTAAAAGGGAGGAAAACACTTCCCTCCCCATTACAGGGTCCTCACTGACTTCAAGGAGTTCTAAGAATGAGAATATCTCACCTACAACAAAAGCAGTCACTTTCATGTATGATCTGGCCTCTGGACCTTGTGTCACTTTTCCTGATGCTTTGTGAGAAGGCTTGCTGCCAACACCACTCGGGATGCTAGAGCATGCTTGGACCCTTCACTTTAGCATACATGGACAGTTGCACTAACCACACATGCATACACACACATACACACACACACACACACACACACACACACACACGTCAGCTAATTTGCTAATTTCTGTAGGAGCATGTGCTGGGTTTTACTAAATCTCTCAAGGATATAGCTTCTTCAATTTTGGGTTCTTGTCTCTTGATCATCAGCAACACCCTGAAATCTCCCCCCAAACAATAGGATTTCAGTCACAGAGCAGGCCCAAAGCTATGTTTCAAAACATTTCTCTTTAGAAAAAATAATCCACAAAGAAGAAGCTTGACTCATCTGACAGTCTTTCCTGATTTTCCAGAGCTTTTTGGAGTCTTGTTTCCCTCATCTTGCTTGTTGAGTAACCAAAGCTGTTGGCTTTTAGTGGACCTGGGGTACCAGGGTTGAGGATCAGCTTGAAGTCTGCTCTGGTGTGTTTTTCCTACATTTCTAATTCTCCATTGTCTAGTAATGACTCAGCCTGTTGGGTCAGTGAATTTGGGTCCTGCTTAGTCAATTCAACCTGTTGTAACAAAATACCAGAGGCTAGATGGCTTAAACAGCAGACATTTATTCCTTATAGTTCTGGAGGCTGGAAAGTCCAAAATGAAGGCACCAACAGATTTGGGTTTTGACGAAGGCTCATTTCCTTGTCCCTGTGTGTCACATGGCAGCAGGAAAAAAGCTATGGTCTCTTTTCCTATAAGGCCACTAATAAATCACACCATGGGGCCCCACATTCATGGCTTCACATAAACCTAGATACTACTCAAAGGCCTCACCTCTAAATATCACCATATTGGGGTTAAGGGTTCAACATACACATTTTGTTGGGAATACAAGCCACAGACCTTTAGTCTATAACAGGCCTCAAGTTCAGTCTGAAGTCTGACTGGAAGCAAATGAGAAGTTCTAAATCTATAACGCAGGGGTGGGAACTCTACCCTGAAAACATTTACCCCCATTCCTGGTGGATGTTTTCTTTGGAATTTTTCCAATAACCTGACATTGAAACCATTGAGAATGGTTGAGTTGCAATTCTATTCCTTGGTCTTATTGATTGTCCCCTTTCCTATAGTTTTCTGTTTACATTTACTAATAAAAGTAAGAAAGTGACCCATGTTGAAAGTATACTTTATTCTGGCAATCAGAATAATAGTTTCAAATCACCTGTTACTTATGCTACATGATGTGCCAAGTTATTTTATATCTAAAAACAAGAAAAAAGTGTCAAATTGACTTTGACATTTTTCTGGAATGCAACTTGTTAATATTTCATAGGATCTCTGTTGTCTGAGAACTTTTGCATAGTAGTCATGGAAATTGGTATGCATTTAAATTAGACTGGTAAATCATAAATTCTTTGACAATATTATGCCTCCTTTAAGTTTATGAACAATCTAAAGATAATACAATTTTATTTTTTAGTTTTTATTGATGATTTTGTGGTGCTGGGGATTGAATGCAAAGCCTCATGTTTGGCAGTCCACTGAGCCATATGCTCAGGCCCCCAATTTTTATTTAAAAGAACAATTTGAAAGACTGTCTTTGGAAAGCAAATGTATCTATTTTCTCAAAATCTTCTTTGCAAATTGACTTCCCAAATGGCATTGATAATAGCTAATGGCAGGATTAAGAGATGGGGTGTTGAGACGAAAAAAACCTCCGTGCTCTTGTTCTTCCCAAGGTCATTAAATCGTGGGTGCATCTGAGACTATTGGAAATGATTATGAGAGTGAGTTTGAAGAGGTTTTTTTAATAGGAAATTTTCATTTTGTTATTGATTGCTTTTCTTGGTTTCACATCAATATATGACATTAAATAAGAAACTCTTCTACTGATGACATTCTATTCTATTATAGCAATTATTTATAAATATTATGACAGAATCTATGAAGAGATAGAATACAAACAAGAGTCCAATATGTTTTTATAAAATATATTTTTCTTAAACCAAATATTTTATTAAAAATAGGGGGCAAACCTAAGGATTTTCCCTCTGTGGGTATTTTATATCACTCTTAGTACACAGATATAGATTATTCAAATTTATGGGTCTAATTATCCATTCATTTTTTGATGTTTGCTTTGTTCCTAAATGGAAGTTTTTATGTCTCTGCAATTATGCAAAGAATCGAAAAATCACAAATTGTCAATATACTACAATATGACATTCACAAAAATTAGCAGTTATAGTTGTTTCATATATTCCATCATCCGTTTCAGAGATGGGCTCCCTTTTTAGACATGAAACCTATAATTTTCTTTTTATCAAGAAGAAACATTATATTCTGTTAGTTCTGTTAATGAAAGAAGATGAAATATTTCTTAATTAGCCCAATTTATTTTGAGTGGTAGTTTTTCAAAGTTAGGTTCCTGATGCAGGTCTAACACATTAGCACTCATTGTTAAGATGCATTTCTAAATTGAAGGGATGCTGTTTATTGAGCACTTGCCATGTGCCAGTTATGGTGCTTTAACAACTGTATCTTATTTAATCCTAACAGCAATCAAATGTATCCTTTTTACTCTTTTATAAGTTATAAGCCTGAAAAGTTAATTAATTAGCTTAAAATGTCAAAGCCAGGTTTCAATCCCACCACTCCAGAGCCTGGGCACTGTTGGTCAGCTCAGGCTGCTATGAGAGATGCCATAGATTGAGTGGCTTAAACAACAAACTATTCCCACAGTTCAGTGGCTGGGAAGTGCAAGATCCAGGTCTTGAAAAATTCATTTCCCTGGGAGGGCGCTTTTCCTGGCTTGCATATGGCTGCCATCTCTTTGTCTTTAGTTGGCAGAAAGAAAAGGAGTCCTGATCTCTCTTCCTCCAATTATAAGGCTATTAATCAATCCCGTCATGGGGGCCTCACCATCATGATCTCATCTAAACAGAATAGTTTCCAAGGAACCCCAACTCCAAATATCATCACATATGAATTTTGGAGGCCTTCAACCTCTTAGTCCACAGCAGGCATCAATCACTGTGTCATATCCCCAGGCTTCATTTATCTATTTAGTCATTCATTCACCAAGCACCTATTTTGTGGTAGGTGTTGTGGATACATCAGTGAATACAGACATAGCCCATGCCATCTTGGAACTAGTGGTCGAGCAGAGGAGACCCACAATTACAATGAAGTGTGTATGATGAATTCTAGGAGAAAGAAAGTTCAGGGTGACCAGGAGCACATATCAATCATAGCCAGACACACAGATGATCTCAGGGAGAGGTCTGTAGGCTTTCACAGGAAGAAACATTTAATCAGAGGCCTGAGAAATGTCTCAGGAGTGGGTAGGTGAAGGGAACAATGTTTTCAAAAGTGGAGAGATGAGAAAGATGATGGTTCTAAAGTAAAGGGAATAGAAGAATTTAGGAATATCTGAAAATGTTCCAGGAGTGAGTTGGCAACATGGAAAACAGAATTGGTCAAAGGCCAGTCATAAAGAGAGTTTGGACCCATACCATGGGCAGAAGGCCCAAAACAAAGAATCTTATGCAGGGGGAGAAATGATTATTTGGGCTCTAACCCTTCCCCTTCTCATGAATTAGAGCAGGAGCAAGTAAGATTGGAGATGGAGTAGCAGTAAGTCAGATGAGAGCTGTAGACAGGTTGGACTAAAGTCATGGTGAATTGCACAGAAGATGGAAGGAGACCCTCATTGTTATACAAATACATGTATGACGATGTGAGGAAAAAGATTAAAAAGAAGTGTGTCACATTAGATTGGGTAGAGAAAAGTGATGGGAGGGGAGGGCTGGGGAAGTGGGGAAAGGAAGGACAGCAGAATAAAATAGACATTATTATTGCCGTAGGTATACATGACTGCGTGACCAATGTGATTCTGCAACCTGTGCACTCAGAAAAATGAGAAATTATACCTCATCTGATTCAAATGTATGATATGTCAAGATCATTGTACTGTCATGTGTAACTAATTAAAACAAATAAAAAAAATAAAGTCATGGTGGGAGAATGAAAAAAAAAATGGATAAATTAAATAGATGTTTAGGGGTGGACCTGATGGAACTGAGACTTAATTGGAATCCCAAAGGAGAAAATTAAGGATGACTTTTAGATTCCTGACCTGAGAAATTAAGATCAGTCATATAGATCAGAAATTATAAGAGGCTTGGGAAAAAGGTGTACTAAGTTCTGGCTCAGATAGAGAAATTACTTGATTTCTCTGAGAGATGAATCCATGTGATCTGGCAGTTAGGACGCATGGTCCACTGTTGGGAGTGGAGTTCACATTACAATAGAAACCAGATTCAGGTTAACTGATGAGTTGATGAAGGGTGAGAGAGTTAGGACACTCAGTACCTATGACATGTTCATGAGATGGAATCTTAGCTAGTGCTGAAAATTGGATCTGTTGAGAGACTTTTTTTTTTTTTCATATAGCATTCAAAAAATTTTAGTGAATTATACATAATAGTGTTATTTATTTTGATATACTCATAAATGCATATGATTTAGTCTTCTCCATTTCAATCCCCAATACTACCTCTTCCCTCCCTCTTCCCTCCCCTGGCTCCTCTTCTTCTACTTTATTGGTCTTCCTTTTATTTATTTATTTGTTTATTTTTAATGGATGCATTAGAGTTATATATAAATTGTAATACATTGTGATATGTTCATACATGCACATAGTGTAATTTGCTCAACATTATTCCACAGATCTTCCCCTTTGCCTCCACTCTTCCCTCACCCTTGGTCCCCTGGCTCCTATTCTATTGCTTTCCCTTCTACTTTCTCAAGAGTCTCATTTTTTAAATTTCTGGGTTTTGGTCTCTAGCTTCTGTATATATTGTGTAGACACACCACATTTTCCTTATTCATTTTTCTATTGATGAGCTCTGGAGCACCTAGGTTGACTATTGTGGATTGTGCTGCTATACACACTGGTATGCATGTATTATTACTATAGCCTGCTGACTTCATTTCTTTTGGATGAATAGTAAGTGCTTTTTTAACCCAGGGTGGTCTTGGGTGTCTGTGAAGAAGGGAATGATCAAGAACTAGTAAAGAATGAGAGACTGGAGAACAGAAGGAAGGTTAGTTTGAAAGGTACAAAGGGAGGCAGAGTTGGGACAAAGAATCAAGAGCACTTGGTGGGGGGTGTACGTTTGCACCGGAGGAGAGAAATCTCTTTCCTTGAGACCAGTGGAAAGAAGGGTATGGATGTATCTAAGCTGGGGTGAGGTGAAGACATTAGAAGACAGATGGAAAGCACTTGAGTTGAAGGGGTCCCACCTAATGGTCACAGATGTCTCAGATTTACCAGTGTGATTATGCGTTTTTGAACAAAAAGATTCTATTAGAAAAATATGTTAAATTTTGACAGTTAAAATGTTAGTTCTTTCATGCTTTAAATTCCCAAATTTATTCATGATCCATAGCTATTATAATTGTATGGTGCTACCCTGGCCATCCAAAGGGTACAATTTAAATATGTCTTTCCCAACAAAATTCATAAAATGTTTGATTTTTTAAATTGGAGAAATATAGTATAAATACTATTAATATTCCTATTGATTGTATTTGTTTGCAATTTCACATTTTCTCTCATTTTTGTCAAGTAGAATAAACTGTATTTAAACCCCATTGGTTCAATCTTTATGATATCTAGCTGTAAAATAGATGGGTTGGAACTAGGCCCTTTGAGGGGGAAAAAATAGGTCTCAGCCATTTTTTAGTGTTTCTATAAATGTGTTTCTTTTCAATATGCAATGAGCAATCCTTTTTCCATCTGCCAGCCTTATATTTGTAGATCTCTCAAGCATAGGCACCAAATATTTCAAACACTGCCTTTGGAATGACCTCAGGCATAATATAGGCATCTTCTTACTCTTTAGAAGAACTGGTTAAAAAAAGAAAAAAAAAGCCTTAAAACATTATTCAGGTTTTCTATTAATTTCCAGGGCTACTGTAACAAAGTACAGTATATTGACTTGAAATGAGAATTTTACTCTCTCACAGGAAGGAAGAAGGCCATGTTCCTTCTCAGACTCCAGCAGGAATCCTTTCTTGCCTGCTTGGCCTCTGGAGGTGGCCTGCAGTCCTTCATATTCCTTGGCTTGCATCTCTGCAGTCTCTTCCCCTGTGCATGCCTGTGTCTGTGTCCAGATTACCTCATTATATAAAGACACCTGTCATAGTGGATGGGGACCAATGCTACTGACCTCCTTGTAACCTGATTACTTCTCTGAAGACCCTCTTTCCAAATAAGGTCACATTCTGCAGTACAGGCATTGAGATTTCAATATATATTTGGGAGGGGGTCATTCCAAACCATAAGAGATCCATTAAGAGCACATTTTGTTTTAATACAAAGTTAGATGCATAGCCTTTAAAAGGAACACAGGATTTTCCTTGTTCTTTTAAAAAGCAACCCTTAGTAATTACAACTTGAATGATGTCTGCACAGTCATAGAAGATCACTTTCCTAGTTGCTTTCATCTTCTCCAGTTATCTTTTCACCAACAGTGATGAAAGGTAGCATGGAAACACTTTGTGGATTGAATTTCTCTCCCATCTGTTTCCTTGCATACACTTTGGTGGAACTGCTAGTGAGCTAATACAAGATAATAAGGGCCAAAGAGGGAAAGGCAAATGTAATTATTCACCCCAGAAATCACTATTTAGTTTTTTTTAAAGCTACATTAAACGTGTGAGGTGATGAATATGTTGTTAGCTTGATTTAATCATTTCACAATATGTTAAAACCTCATGTTTTACATTCTAAATATATACAATTTTATGTGTCAATTATGCCTTAATAAAATCAGGGAAAACACACCTATTTTGATTTTGGTAACCCTAAACATACTGATAAATTAGTTATTTCCAAATATGCATTTAAAAATTAGAAAGGAAAAATCACCATTTCAAGATGAATAGCATTTATTAGTTTAAAGGGTATAATTCATTGATAACATGGAAATAAGTTCTACAAAATTTATATAGTTAATAAACATTTAAATAATATTTTTAAAAATTCCTTCTTTAGAAATATATCTTATTTATTCATACATTCATTAATAAGTATTTTTAAATGCTATTTAATCAGGCAATATTTGAGGTACTGAGCATGTAGCAGTGAATAAAATAGAGAAATAATCTATGTATTTTGGATCTTACATTCTAATGGGGGAGATGAGCAGAAGAGGAGATGACAAAAGTGTTCTGTTGAGAAAAGACTGAAGAAGGGCAAGTTGAGAAGGGAAATAAGTCGGGGGTCATTGAAGTCATCCAGGCCAGGGACTGGTGACTTGGACCAAGATACTGGCAGTAGAGGAGATAAGAGATGGCTGGATTCTGGATAAATTTTGAAAAAGAAAACAAAAACAAAAACAAGATTTGTTAATGAATCACATATTTTGTGTGAACA
This sequence comes from Callospermophilus lateralis, assembly GCF_048772815.1. Classification (NCBI taxonomy): domain Eukaryota; kingdom Metazoa; phylum Chordata; class Mammalia; order Rodentia; family Sciuridae; genus Callospermophilus; species Callospermophilus lateralis. The sequence continues at coordinate 14,799,083 of NC_135310.1, forward strand.
AAAGGTATCAAGGACAATACCAATATTGCACAGAATAAAGGAAATGACTTGAAGATTGTGCTTCTTTTATACTGCATAGTGAAAATAACTTTTGTTATATCTGAGAATTATTAAGAGCAGAATTTTCCTGAGCTGATTGAAAGCTGGGCTAAAGGGAAGTTATTGCCTTTTGAGATATTTATTCAGAATTGAATTAAATAATCAAGGAAGTGGAAATGATTATGCTATCCATCATGGAAAATGAAAAAGAATGGAAACTATATTCCTACCTTTGCCAAATAGAGGTGGAAAATAATCACAATAGGTCTTTCCTAAAGGCACTGGCAGAGAAACAGATGACACAGAAAGTTTTAAAATTACTTCTCATTTCCAGAGATATTGGGAACTTTCAATTCGATGTTCTGAATAATATAACGAATCCTTTTAGACATCAAGTGGATTTTATTTGGCCATCATCTGTGGTTATTACTGGCTTTATCGATCTGGTCCTAGACTGTGTTAGCTTTCTGAGGCGTTTCAGTGTGGTGGGTTGTTTGCCAGCCTCTGGGGAGGTGACTTGCTTCACATCCGCTGGTCAACCTCTCTTCCCTTACTACCTCCTCTCTGTTCCTGCTGTTTGGCTGTTGTCCCCACCCTGCGGATGACCATCAGAACATGGAAAGGCTCGAGACTGGACCTGGGGTGGGAATTCTCCTCCCCCCTTCTCTTCTGGGTCTGTGTTTCTAACTGAACTTTAGTTAAATGGGAAGTCATGGTTTATCTGGGTCCAGAAGTGAGGCACCACAGTGCACACAGGGCTCAGAGATGCTCAGAATGTGTCCTAAGAAGCAGCCCTTGCCTTAAGACCTCCCACACAGTGCACAGAGGGACATTTTGTGTGCATCTGAGGCAGCACACAAGCCTGATAGTGCTCAACAGTGAGCGTCTCACCGGAGGTGGTTTTCAGTGGGTTGGGCTTTCTGCTAGACATTTTCTAGTTCCATTTTATTGGTATCACAAGGTATCCAGCAATCACAAATATTGAGTCATAGGATGTGTGTTTAGTATTTTAAAGTACATAGCTTTCTGTGCTGTGAAATGTTTTGAGAGTTCTTCCCCCCAAAGAAAAAGCATTTGGTAGAAAACTAAACAAGATGATGGTGAGGACCTGGATTGTTCTGGCAGAAGAGAGGTTGATTTTACTCTTTTGGTTGCTAAGGGCTAAATCTTGAATACTGAAAAATCTACTTTATAGCTGTGTGGTTTTGATTACTAGGAACTCTAAGATGGTAGAAAATGTATAGATATTCACTGATGAAATGGTGATATACTAATAGTGTTTCAAAGTAGGTTTTTATTTTTATTTTTGCATGATAGACTCTGTTGAAAACTATGGTAGTTTCTGAAAAAAATTAAAAAATAAAATTACCAAAGAACCCACCAGTTCCACTTCTGGCTATATATCTAAAAGAACTGAAAATAGGGCGTTGAAGAGATATTGATACAAGTATGTTCATAGCAGCATTATTCCCAGTATCCAGATGGGAGAACACCTTGCATCCACTAACACAGAGATCAATACAAAAAATGTGGTATCTATATACAAAAAAAAAATGCTATTTCAACCTTAAAAAGGAAAGAAATTCTGTCATCTGTGACATGATGGATGAACCTTGAGAACTTTATGCTAAATGAAATAAGCCAGTCACTAAATGACAAATCTATATGATTCCACTCACATAAGGTATCAAGAATAGTCAAAATTATTGAAAAGAAAGTAGAGTGTTGCTTGCCAGGAGCTGGGAGGAAGCAGAAATGCTGTCATTCAATGTGTGTAGCCTTTCAGTTTTGCAAAATGAAAATACTTCTGGATATGGTAGCACAGTAATATGGAAATAACCCACTACTGAACAATTACACTAAAAAATTGTTAAAATGGTAAATATTTTTAATGTGCATTTTTTGCACAATTAAAATTTATAACTTAGAATAGCAAAGACATACAATCAGATTCCTTTGAAAATGCTCATTCCTGTCTTACAGAATGAATTGATTTTGGGTCACTTTTGGAATCTCATCATTGGATGTGGGGAGGTTCTGAAATATAGTTTGACTCAGAACAGTTTTTCATACTAATAAATTTAGACATGTGTCAGTCATGTTCCATTTGTGAGCAAAATTAGTTTTAGATGGTTTAATCCAGAGGAGAGGTCTATTGAGAGGATTCTAGGTGCTTCAGAGTATAAGAAAAAGATTAATTAGCAGGAAAGGGTTAACTCAGAAGCCCTGTGTTGTTTAAACTATGCACATTCCAGAGAAAGGCCTATCTTAGTAGTGGCTCTTGCTGGCTATGGAGAGATAACCACTGAGCACTTGGTATATTTTGCTTCTCTATATCTGTGACCCTATGCCATACTATGTTTATATAGTGAGTATCTGTTTCTGTGTTAGGGGGTTTGGCTGTGCTGTACCACTTTGAATAGATAGTTTATATTACCAATCTGATTTTGGTTAACATTTTTTTTTTCTGGGGTTGGGAGTGAGAAAGAGGGCTAGAGTCTGAGTAGCTGATGCCCATCATACTGGAACTGTGTGTACCCAATAAAAATCCCAGACACTTAGGTTTGGCTTAGTTTCCCTGGTTGGCAACAATTTGTGCTGTCACACATCATTGTTAAAAAAATAAAGTGCATCTCCATGTGACTCTGCTTCAGAAGGGGCAGGTCACTCACCTTGGAAATTGTGTGAATGCATTTTCCTGGACTTCACTCCAGGGGGAATGCACCTCTCCCCTTTGCTGATTTTCATCTATATCCTTTTGCTATAATAAACTTTAGGCGGGAGCTTAATAGTTTTCTGAGTTCTCTAAATCCTAGAGAATCATAAAGCCTAAGGGTGGTTTTGGAGACCCTAACACACTGGGTAACTCAGTATTGAAAGCGTCAGACATGGAGTGGTTTGGGACCTCAGTACCAGGAACCTGATGATGAGCAGGAGGCAATTTGGTCCCAGCCATCTTTTAGGTCCACGCAGAGAATGTGACAGGCCCAGGTCAGGGCAGAGTAGAAACATGACCATTAGGAGACATGATAACCATGCTAACATATATTTATACACATGATGTTTTCTTCTTTTGATTTTAGTATTTCTTAAATCCACATTTAGAAGTGGCTTTTTACTATTAATCTTTTTGTTTCTAGTAGAGTGGAAGGCACTTGATTCGATCAGTCAATAATTTTCTTATTGATATTAAATAAAAGTCATGTTCATAGGTTTCTGCATTGTTCTGAAAAAATTAAAGTGAGTGCCTGCATTTTTGTATTAGGCTTTCTGTCTAAAAAGGAGGCTCAAATTATAATAAACCTGGGCTCAAATCTCCAGTCACTTAATAGTGTTGTGATTCCTGGCCAATACCTTAATATAGCTGGGATTCAGATTCTTTGCTTTTAGAGAGAGGGAAGCATTCCCACATGCGGTGGTGTGAATATGAAGTGAGATAACCCGGAGTCCACACAACAGTGCTCAACACATTTAGACAGTCAGCTAATTTTTCTTTGTTCTCCTTCCCCTATTCAATCAGCTACTAAATTTGAGTGAATAAATATCTTAGCCATAGAAATATCTACTAAATATTAGAATTCATGTATGTAGTTTATATGACTTTTGCCTTCTTTCCCTATGCAACAGCATTGTTATACTTTTTATTTATTTATTTATTGTACTGATTCTTGAACCCAGGGACATTCTATCACATTCCAGCCCTTTTGTTTGTTTTTAAAATTTGAAAGAGGGTCTCACTAAGTTGCAGAGACTGGCCTTGAACTTGTGATCCTTCTGCCTCAGACTCCTGAGTAACTGTGATTAGAGGTATGCAATACCATGTCTGGCTCATTTTATTCATGATTTTTCAATGTGAACATTTCTTAAGTTTTCATTTCATGCCAATAGTTATTTCTGAAATCTTTTTTCATCAAATAATTCTCCTAACCTCTTAGGGAATGTAATTATTCTTCAGGGCATACAACTAACATGTAGGATAACACATATGGCCATCCTTTCACAAATAAAATTATAAAAGCAGGTGGCAGATAGGGGCTAAATATATGTTGGTGCTTACAGACCAGTGAATAGACACATAAGGTATGCACACACACGCAAGCACAAACACACAGGAGGAAAGAATATTTCCCCAAAGACAGGAAGCTGTCAGAAAAAATGTCTAAGATACCTGTGGCTTCAGATTTCACAAAGTTCAAGGAGAAATCTCCTTGAAGTCCTCAGAGAACACGTGTGAGTTCTGTTATGTGTCATCAGGGGGCTGCTGTAGTAAGAATGAAAGGGGAGGGGAAATAGAGAACATGGAGCTGTGAGGTCTGTTCCGGTCACAGATGAACCACAAGGGACTCGCCTGCAGCACCAGCCCTCAGAGGCAGAGGCCTGCAGCCTTGAGTTTGTAAGGTTTTTGGGGTCACCTAGTCATTTTAGAGCAAAATGCATGGTTTAGACATGATTTGATGAAAGCTTCTGGAAGGGCGGCACTGAAGGGAAGTTCTTCTCTTGTCTCTCTGTCTTCCTCTGCCCTCACGGGGACAGGAGGCCAATCCTGGAATGACGTCAAGCCCAGCATGAATAGATGATAGTTCCACCTGCTAAGTATGATTGCTATGGCCGTGGGGGTGGAAATTCTCCAAATATCTCCAAAACTTATCACAGTTTTACAATGATTTAAAAAAAGAAGAAGGAGGAGGAGGAGGAGGAGGAGGAGGAGGAGGAGGAGGAGGAGGAGGAGGAGGAGGAGGAGGAGGAGATAATTATGATCTTGTAAAGTGCTCAACTGTTTGCTATCCAGTGCTTGAAAGCAATAAGAACAAAATCATACTGTCCTTATTTTCCATTAAGCTGGGCTTCAATCAATTATCTTCATTTCTATCTTTTTTTTGGTCTCTAGCCCTATGACCTTCATTCAACCAAAGCAGTCATATTGATACAGTATTTTGTATGTGACAGGAGACAAAGTTAGCTGGAAGATTTTCTATTACAATGTTGTTCCAAAGAATAGAGATAAACTAATCACGACAAGAAAAAGCTCCCCAATTGTTCATGCAGTATGTATAAACAATGCCTCAGGCAAAGTGGCATTGCCCAAGCACCTGCTACATATTAGACAATGTGTAGGAGAGGGCACTTACCTGGAAGGAGGGACTCAAGTGTCCTGTCTATGCAGGCAAACTTCTGTGAAGAGCAAAGGACTTAGGATGGAATTGGCCCCAGCTCCAGTACCTAGCCAGCTCCTGTGAAGGAGGCAGTCTTGTCATAGGCAGAGGCCTGTGGGCCACTGACCTGTCTAGCTGTAACTGCTGATCTGAAGGCCAGTTCAGCCAGCACTATGGAGCATGTGTTCTTCAAAGTGGAAGAGATCTGTGCATGTTTAGTGGCATGGATACATGCATTCAATCACATTTTTGGGGGGTGTCAGATTTCTTTGAATATTTATTATTTCAAGGAAATTTCCTGTTTTTAAAATTCCTTTATATATATAAAAATATTATGTGAAAAACTTAAATTGCAATATTTACTGCATATATCATAAATTTATGAACTTTTCCCTCATTGTTTTATTTCATTTAAACTATATGGAAACTTTGAATGATAGATTATATTTGTAATGACTGTCTATGGTCATTGTGATAATTTTGATTCTTATTGCACCAAAGAGTTTTCATTGTAACGGCTCCTTTTGTTCTAGATAACTTTTATTTATATGCTTGGGCTATAAAATCACTCTCACATTTTTGCTCTATAAGTAAGAAGCAGTGTGAGGGGTGGGATCCAAGAGGGAATGATTGAAAATGAAAACTGTTATTTTTGAACATGTATTTCGCAGCATGAGAACAAAATGTGTTCAGCTGTTCATTTTATAAAGAGAGAAAAATACTTTTAAAATTAGAATTATACCACTCAGAGTCTTTAATTCATGCAGTCAAATGAGAAATATAAATGCTCCATATGTAGAGAAGAAAGTCAATTTCAACCAAACGTGGTGTTTAAATAGCTCTCCATAGAGCATATTTATTTAAAGAAAGGAATACAGTTGATGGTCAGCAGTCAAGCATTAAAGTCTGTGACTAGATTTAACAAGAATCAGACAAGAATGGAGCTGGAACTCAGAATGATGAAAGTGTTCCAATTCAGTGAGATGTCTGTGAGCCCCTCCCATCTACTGACCATCAACCTTAGCATCACCACCTCTTTGCTTCCTCTGAGCCAGGCTCTAATTCCTGGTTCCATGAACTCCAGCGTTGACTTTGAATGACTTTCTTAAAAAAAAAATGAAAGACTCTCATGAATTAAACATGGGAGTTGGCTTATTTCTCCAGCAGAGGTGATGGGTCTGCTCTGATCAGCCTGTACTTTTGTACTTATGCTCCTTTGGGTTTTGTGCTGTCTCAAGAGAAGTTTTGCTAGATGTGCAAACAAAACACACCAGCCTCCTGACCTCAGGAGTATCAATGAGCCTGTGACCTTGGCAGCCCCAATAGCACTATCACAGCAGGTCACTGAGCTAAGAGTCGCCTTGGTGGGAATGTCCCACAGAAGGCCTTCATCTTGTTAAGCCCCAGTAAGTGGTGAGGTTGGTCCAGTTTGTCTAGGATGCCCCCTGCTGTCCTTCAGGTCGGCTTTAATCTTTCTTACAGGCTGATGGTGACTGCTTTTCTTTCCCTTTTCTTATACCATCCCATCCTGTAAAATATCTCTTTCTACAGAGCAGTCAGTATTCATGTTAAAGCCCAAGCATTAAATCTTGAGGTTTTGGAATGTTGAGTTTTATCTCCACTGGATGGTTTTTCTTCTTGCAGTTATCAGAAGGTAGTGGGCAGTTACCTTCAAAATAAAGAATTAAAGAGCCTGGTGCATTTCAAAAAAAAAAAAAAGAAAAAGGCATTAGTGTTTATAGAGATTTCTCCTACAAGATCCCTCAAAAGAGCAGGAATGGAACCACAATATGACCCAGTTATCCCACTCCTTGATATTTATACTTAAGAACTAAAATCAGTGTACTATAGGAATGCAGGCACATTAATATTTATAGCAGCACAATTCACAATAGCCAAGTTATGGAACCAGTCCAGATACCCATCAACAGATGAATGGATAAAGAAAATATGGTATATGTACATCATGAATGTTTTAGTCCACTTTTTTTTGTCACTATGACTGAAAGACCTGAAAGGACAATGTAGACGAGGAAAAGTTTATTTTGGCTCTCAGTTTCAGAGGTCTTAATCCATAGATGGCCGACTCCATTGCTCTGAGCCCAAGGTAAAGCAGAACGTCATGGCAGAGGGCATAGTGGAATAAAACAGCTCAGGATATGGCAACAAGGAAGCAGAGAAATCTCTGCTCACCAGGGACAAAATATATACCCCAAACGCATGCCCCAGTGTCCCACCTCCTTCAGCCATACCTTACTTGCCTACAGCTACCACCAAATTTACCATATCAGTGGACTACTCCACTTATCAGTTTACAGCTCTCATAATCTAATCATTTCATCTTGAATGTTCTTGTATCATCTCACACATCAGGTTTTGGAGGACACCTCAAACCTAAACCATAAATAGCAATGAAGTTTTAGCCAACCATAAACAAAAGTAAAATCTTGTAATTTGTGGGTAAATAGATAGAATAGGAGATCATTTATAATTCAGGCTCAGAAAGTTGAGGATTAAAATATTTTCTCTCTTATGTGGAAGCTAGAAAAAAAGGGGGGATGACGTGTGGGAGATCAGTGGAGTGGAGGAGGAGGCTTGAGGAGGAGGGGAAGAACAAGAAAGGAATGGAGTTGACTAAACTATGCTAGGTACAGATGTGAATGTACCTTTACAAATTCCAGCATTTTGTGTATTTTGAAGTATTAATTTGTAAAAATAACATATAACCAGGTACAGTGGTAAATGCCTGTGATCCCAGTGATTTAGGAGGCTGAGGCGGGAAGATCATAAGTTTGAGGCCAGCTTGGGCAATTTAGTGAGCCTCAAAATAAAAATTTAATAGATCTGAGGGTGTAAAGCACATCTGGGTTCAATCCCCAGTACAATAGATAGTTAGATAGATAAATAGATAGATAGATAGATAGAGGAAGGCCAGTAGAAGAGTGGAGATATAGGTGGGGAAGAAGGGCACAGTGTTGGGAGTCGCCCCAGCTCCAAAGACTAACTTCCCCATCCCCCGAGAAGAGCCGTCCAATGGTGAGCCTTGCTGGCTCACATGATCCTTACTCACCAATCAGACTAGCCCTGCTGGCTCACATGATCCTTACCCACCAATCAGACTAGCCCTGCTGATTCACATGATCCTTACCCACCAATCAAAAAGCACCCCATCCCAACTGTCAAACCGTTCAACCATTAAACTGTCATAATTGTAAAACCACCCCCGGCTCTATAAATATGCAGAGCTGTTCCTCAATAAACGGGCATTTTCTCCGATGACAAGCCTTGTTCGTTCTTTCACATGGAGTTGCTGGGGACTGAATAGGGCAAATGATATTCCATGCATGGATGATTATGTCAAAATAAACTTGACTATTGTGTATAGCTAGGATGCACTAATAAAAACATAATTTCTTTTCTCCTACAAATTTCACCATGAGCAGCATTTTGATTTTACAGCGGAAGCCCCCTATGGTGGTGGATGATCTTTTTGAAGACATGAAAGATGGTGTCAAACTGCTTGCTCTCCTAGAGGTCCTGTCTGGTCAGAAACTGGTAAGATTTTTGTTGTTATTGTCTTTTTTTTTTTTTTTAACCAAACTTGTCAATTAGTTTTATTTGGAATTTGGGGATTGCAGGGTTGAAAGAGTAGCGGGTCCTGCCCACAAGAGAGAAAGTTCTCTTTTGTAAATGATAAGATACTGGAAACCCTGGTTTATTGGTCATTTCTAGGAGCAAGCAATAAATTTCTTTTCGATCTTGCAAATTCCCAATGGACTGAAAACATATTAGTAATGATAACTTGAGAAGTAGGAATAAAGAACAGAATAAAGAATAAAGAACCTTAGAATCATAGACATGGCTAACTATTGCATCTGCATGGTATCAGGAAGATTTGCTGCACGTTAATATCCACTTCACTTAAATGTTTGCTTTTCATTGGGAAAGATTGTTAGTCCATCTTTATGTATTTATACAGTTGTTTGTTGAAAATTGAGCTTGAAAGTAATGTGGCATTTTTCATACTCTTGTTAACATCCTCCATCATCAATCATTTGTAACAAGAACAGCATGTTCACAGTCATTTTTTTAATATGCCACAGAACAAACAGAGTGAAAAACAACATTGGCAGTAAGCTATAAATTATATTTTTCAGGACATTATTTAATAATAAAATATTTATTTTTCTTGCATATGTCTTTTCAGAGTAGAAGAACAGTAAGTAGTTTATTAACATAAATTATTTATAAATTAAGGTTTACTGTAATTGGTAAAAGGAGTTCAGGAAGTATTGTTCAGAATGATCTATAACACACTGAACCAAAGATCAGAAATTGGCAGTACTTTTTTTTCTTTATCTCTCATATCTTGGCAATCATTATTACTTGGATAATTAGACTTTTAAGAGTGTTTTTGACTGAACATAACTTTCCAGGTAATTTTGTGTAGGGAGTCAGTCATCAAAATAACTTAAGAGTATTTGTTGAAAAATGCAAATCGGTACGGTTTTGGGGTCCACCATTCATGTAACTGGTTTCTCACAGTAGCAGATGCATTTGGTGAACTGGTCTCCTCTGAGCTCGTCTTTGATTTCAGCTATGTCAGTAGTGGACATTTCCCCAAACACTTTGACAGCGTCTCACCTCAAGTGCTAGTAGCATCTCTCTGGATTCCTGCCTGAGGGCTTTTATCAAAGCCACAAGTTGACAAGGCTTTCCTGAAGTATAAGAGAGTTAACAGTCCCACAGGATCCTCAACCAACGGACATAGGAGTCTGTGAATAAAGGTTCAGCTTTGAATTTTTATGAGGGGCAATTTTTAGACATGTCTCAGAATTCTCCACAGGCCCTCCAGTGGGACTGAGCTCCAGTTACCCACAGAGGTAAATTCCAGTAACACTCCTTGTATTGACTTTCCCTGCTTTCCATCTCAATCTTCATACATCCACACCATGTTACTAGGAAAGAGCTTGCTAAGTCCCTATCACAAGCTCTGCTTTGGGATGAACCATACAGAACATATATGAATAGACAATTTGGAATATAGACATATTCATGAGCACAACAAATCAAATAAGCACCAGGGTATAAGAGCTATTAGACTGAAATATTGATTATCTTAAATACCTGGCCATCTTCCAAATCTCCTGAATTCAGCTATTTATTTGAAGGTTGAAAGAGCCTTGATATGAGTATTCAAGAAGTATATCTGTCATAGTTTCAAAAATAATTCTGCCAATGTACTTTCCCAACAGTCTATAGAAATCTTGATGGACATTTAAGTGCCAAGCTAGATTATTTTAGAAAAAGTGTATATATTTGACCAGACAATCTTACTTCTGTTTAAATGTCCTACACATTCAGACATAGTTAGAACTGTGGAATCCTAAATCTGGAGAGGTTTTCTGAATGAAACTCAGCATTCTTGTTTAACAGGGAGGGAAACTGAGACATAAAAGGGCAATTTCCAGTGTAATCTTTACTATTTATTTATACAGAGCCCTTCAATAGTTTGTGTTCTGAAATTATAAATATGCTTCAGCAGTGGTGATTTTGATTTAAATTTTATACATGTGAACATTATGGTTCAGGAGCACACAGAGAAGAAGCATTGTATAAAGAAATGAGCATACTGGGCAATCTTTTAGGGTTTTTGAAGGGAGAATGTGAGCAAGTGCATTTCCTCAGGAGTGTTCACATGGTCAGGAACTCTATAGCCACCCAAGGGGCAGAACCATTGTAAACGCCATAGTTAACCCCAGAGTGCACATAGCCCCTGACTCTGGGTGTGACCATGATAATCCAGAAAATGTGGCCAAAGGAATTAGCATCCTCTTCACTGCCCCCATCCCAGGGCGAGTGCAATCTCAATATCTTAGTGCCCTTTAATAGCCTTTTGCGACTCCCTTGTCTATGATTTTATCTAAAATCTTAGGGGGTTTTAAATTTTAAAATTATTATTCTTGTATTTCTCCACATACTTGGAATGCTAATTGTGAAGCATTCATTCTTTAATGAACTAATGATTATGCCTTTATTCACATGTAAACCACGGACTTTAATTTAATTTTGCCTGTGAGATATTTTTAAGAATGTGAAATTTTTTGATAGAAATTGCTATCAAAAAAATAGGAACCATAGAATCAAATGAACAGATTAAGGACCACAGACAAATTCTCCTTTTTATTTATTTTTTTCCTATTTTGGTGATTCCCGAAGTGTTTTTAGAAAGCCTCTAATACCTTGCACTCAAGAGAAGTCTAATAATTCACTTCAGAGTGCTCAATGGGCACTTTTAGGAACTTGTGAGCCTCCAAAGCTCCTTTACGTTCACCAGGTAACTATTAGTCATCAACCACTTATGTAAATAGATAGCAAAAATACTAGAAAGAAAAAAGAAAAAGTTGGATCCTTATTCCATGGCCCACAAAAAGAATTACATCTATGTGAATTAAGGACCTAATGGCAAAACACTTAAATATTTTAGCAGAAAATACAGGCAACTATCTTAGACACTGGGAAAGGAAAAAAAGTCATTCAATAAGACAAAAAAAATATGGCTATATTTAACCATGTTAAATAAGAACATTTAAAAAATCAATCACCTTGAAAAGAAGTGATTATACTTGTCCACAGCATTGAAAATTTATGTTATGAAAGGCTTAGAAATATAATATAAACAATACATAAAATATAGTTTTAAAACAAGAAGGGTACAAATGACCCACAGGAAACCTGGGCAAGAGATGGGAAAAGGCATTTTACAAATTAAACACACATTGCCAACTATCAGAGGAAGAGATGTGCACAGAATCGCTGACTAGAAAAATGCAAATGAAGATCACATGGAAAGCAGTACATACACTTCACATTCATTCCATTCAAAAATATGTTTTAAATATATGTCAAAATAAAGTGTTGGAGAGAGTATGAATCAACAGTGTCACTGGACGAGAGTGAGAAATAGTGGAATTGTTTTGGAAAAATTTAAAATTATTTTGCAAAAGATAAAAGTTGTGCTCCCTCTGACCTGATGGTTCTCCTCCAAGTATTATACATCCAAGACAAACTATGCTTGCACAAAAGGTGGTAAGTACAGGAATTATCCATCAGCATAGATTATTATAGCCTATATAATATAATATTATGGAAATAACCCAGGTTCACCTCAGAGGGAGAACATATACAGGGCACATTATCACTGTCAAAATGCATGAAGTATGGATGAATCTCAGCAATATAATGTTACACAGAAAAGTAAATTTCCAAGGATTAACACAGTGCTGATCTATGTAATGTTTAAAAATCAAGGAAATGTTCATTAAGGATGCATCTGAATGAACTGGATCTATAAAAAAAAAAGAGAAATTTTAGGACTGGATTTAATGTGGTGGTTGTCTTGGGGAGAGAAAGAACAAGAGGATAGGGATAGAAGGATGTGATGATGTGGACTGATGTGGTTTTTTCTCACTGAATTGTGTGTCTTGGCTTTCTTTTAGTTGGCAGATTAATGGGTATTTATTTGCCTTGCAAAAATAAACTAAATAAGTGGGCTGGGCATATGGACAGATAAAAAACTAAGTCATGTATAACAGTTTCCCAGTGAAGAATAAATAAAAGTTTAAGAAGTGTATCTTCTACTTTAATATTTCTTTAAAAAACATCATTACATTATTACCCAATACACTAGTAATTGAAATGAAAAGATACTCCATTTTGAATTTTAATGGGAAATTATTTAGAGCTCTAAGGTGTCAAAAAAGAGAACAGTTTGCAAGTTTTCAGCCTAAGAGAGACTTCTTTGCCTCTGTGAAACTGGTATTGGCTGTGAATGTAAAGAAGGCAACAATATCAACTTCACTGAATTTATTTTGACTTTTCAAATTAATGGTGTGGCTCAGAGAAAGCGACCTTAGCACAGATGACAGAATATCCAGGTGCCCAAACACAATGTTGTGTATAACATCTTCATTCTCACAATCCTGTATTTAAACCTTGGCTTGGCTTCATGTGTTTTTGGTCAATCAAATCAAGAGATGTCAGCACTATTGTCAGTATCCTTGCAGATCCCTATGACTGTAAAAAAAAAAAAAAAAAGTGGTGAGTGACAAAGAGTATGTTTCTTGTAAATATTTCCTGACCTGTAGGAACACCCATCTCCATAGACAGCATGGAACTTCATGAGTTTCTGCTTTCAGGCACGAAGAAGCCCCAAAGGCAGCATTTACAGAGAAACTGGGAACAAATGTCTTTATAAAGCGGGTGCTTCAGGGTGCAGAGGGACAGTGCTCCTTGGCATATTTGCTCACAGTTGAAGAAGTTGAATAATGTCAGTTGCTTTTGAATAGCTGAATAGCCTTCAAGTATAATTTTCATCCATTTAGGTTTTTTTAAATGTGTGCTCTTTTTTGGTCCCTGTTCTTTCCCGTTTCACAGCCTTGTGAACAAGGACGTCGAATGAAGCGAATCCATGCGGTGGCAAACATCGGCACTGCACTCAAGTTTCTGGAAGGAAGAAAGGTAGGAAATGATAGAGAACACTGGAAGAAGGAGGCATGGGCAAAAGAATGCTTCCAGAAGTAGCCAGGGCTTCAAAGCACTGCCAGTTATCTATGCAGCAAGGACACATGGTATTATTATAAAATAATTTTGGATTTATAGTAAAGTTGCAAAACAGGGTTTCACATCTACTTTTCACTCAAATTCCTCTGAAGTTAAGAACTTATACAACCATAGTACTATTATCAAAATGAGGAAACTAAAATGTTGTGATACTGTTAATGAAAGCACAGATGTTAGTCTAATTCCATCAAATTCCTCCCCGTTGCCTTGCTTCTGCCCCAGGACTCAATCCAGAATCACACAGGGCACTCGATCATCTCTTTATTCTATGAAGAGTCCTCATTCTTTTCTTGTCTTTCCTAACCTCTGATATTTTTGATATCGTCGATCGGTTATTTGAATATAATGTCTCAATTTGAGTTTGTATGTTTTCTCATGATTAGATTGAAGCCATACATTGTTGGCAAGAATACCAAGGAAGTGATGTTGTATTCTTCCAGCATGTCATGTTAGTGAGCATAGAATTCTGAAATGCCATTGCTGGTGAGGCAAACCTTGATCACTGGATATATAATGTAATGCCAAGACTATAAAGAACTGAAGTCATTCAGCTCACAGTTCTGCAGGCTGGGGAGTCCGAGAGCATGGTGCAGACACCTGTTCGGCATCTGGTGAGGGCCTTCTTGCTGCATTACAACATGGCAGAGACAGAAACTTGAGTAAGCATGGGTCAACTCAGCTTCCTTTTCCTATAAAGCCCCCAGACCCATCAGGGCCACCCATCCCACCCTAATGGGCTTATCTGATCCTAATCACCCCCCAAAGGCTGCCTCACCAATGCCATGACATAAACTTGAGGATTAAGTTTCTAACACATGATATTTGAAGGCTGCATTCAGATCATAGCAGGTAGTGTCTGCCATGACTTCCATGATGTCATTACTGTTTTTTCTCTTACACTTGATGAATAACTTAGAGGAGATCATTGAGACTGCTAAATCTTGGCTTCTCCTCCTAATTTTTATTCACTGATTTTTGCATCAATTTCTTTCAATAATTATTTCTATACTCTTTGCCTACTGGTGATTTTGTGTTTCCCTCATTCTATCTACACTTATTGAAATTGTTCTGTAGGAAAAAAGATGTTCTTCCTTCTTTACTCTATTTATTGACTTGTTCGACTACTTATTTCTTTCAGCATGGACTCATGTAAATTTGTTTTATTCATACTTATAATCAAATATTGTTATTATTATTTCGTTGCTCAAATTGTTCCAGCTTTGGCCATTGAGAGCTCTTTGGCTGGCTTCTTCAAGAACAAGGAAGTGCTTAAAATGTTTCTGGTAACTACAGGTGATTCAGGCTTATATGTTCCCGCCGCAGTCCTAGAGTCAATCACTTCTCTAAGGAGGCTTTGTTCCTGTTACTGGTGAACGGTGTTCATAAACCTAGATCTAGGGTTTGCTCATTGCTACTGAGGTGATGTTGCTTCTAGACTTTCCCAGCAGATAGGTCCAAAAGTACGTATGCTTACTCATTTCTGTATATACACAGGTGCTCTCCCCCCTACCTATCTGTATGCATACATATATGTACATATATATGTATGGCTTCTCCTGTGTGTGTGTTTGTATGCATATGTAAAAAACCAAAACATTAGTTCAAAATGATACATCTGATTCCAGCCTAATTCCATAAGGCTCATTCTAGCCTCACATGCTTATTTATTTCTGTTTTCTCCAATCATGAGAGCACTGGCTCTCATACACAATATATTTGCTTATTTTTTGTAACCCTGCTATATGCATAAAATAGTTTTGGAATTGCTAGTTCATATTCTTGTCAGAAACAGGTTTACTAACTGGAAATCAGTACTTATTATAGTTCCTTTTCCCTTTAGCATTATATTACCCAGTCAGAAGACTATTTTCCAAATGTACTTTAGTTATTTCTAGTCTTCCACATCCCCTGCAGTGTGCTTGAATTAGCAATTTTTAATAATTATGTTCTATTGTTATTGTGTAACACACATGAGCTCATGTGCACGTGCATACACACACATACACACACACACACACACACACGCACATCCTGCTTTACTTTATTTATTTATTTTTTAATTTTGGGGAGACATTACCATGATTCTAAGAGTAAAAAACACAGTAGTAAAAATTTTTCTGATCTCTTTTCTTCCATCCCCATTCCCTGGCCTCTAACTCGATTTCCCACCTCTCCTAATCAATCTCTCTTGTTTCTTTTCAAATAAGATGTGTGTGCATATGCCCGCTCCTTTCCTACATGAAGGGTAGGATTCCATAGGTGTTTTTTCTGTGTTTTTTTTTTTTTGAAGTGTATCTTGATAATCACCCCAAATCGGTTCATGACTATTTCCACGATTCATTTTTAACAGCTGCATAGTATGCTGTTATCTGGATGTGTCACTGTTTGTTCAGCCACTCTTGTGAGTGGGCACTGAGGTTGTTTCTAAGATTTTTCAAACACTAAGTGGAACTAATAACTATGTTAAAAGTACTTTCATCTTACTAGAGGCATGTATTTTCTAGGTAGAACCCTAGAAGTGTGTTTGCCAGGTCAAAAAGTGTATGTGTATTTTTCTTAGATACCGCCATATTTCCCTCCAAAAGGGCCTCATCAATCCTCTTAGATTTAGCTTTTTCTACCTTGTGGAAATTTAATATGTCTGTACTTGGCAATAGCAAAACCAGCTTTATAAACAGGTATCCATATACTTCTGGAAAAGGGAATAATTTGATTACTTCCTAACATCTACATGTACTAAGTTAATTCATTCACTTTATAAATGTACAAAACAGGAACTTGAAAAAAACTTAGATCCTGACCCTTAAATAACTTACGTTTTGAAAAGTTGGCAATGCAGTGAATTAGGATAAAGTTGTTAGTCTTGCAAACTTCTTGCCCTACACAGATTCTAGGAACTAGGACCATGTTAGAAAAATACTTTTATCTCCTTATACAATATTGGGAAGTGTTTGCAAATCACTCTAACTTCATTATTATTGGAGAGCTTACCCTCTTCTTGCTCACCCTTTGTTAGCTTTTCATAGAAAGCAGAGTAAAGCCTTATGGAACAGGATATTAGAGGCTTCCAGGATATTAAGTCTGCCATTTCCATTGTATAACAAGAATGCTTTAATTCATTCTGAGAAATATTTATTGGTTAGAACGGAAAAAACAAATTTCCTCTTGTTAATTAATATCTTGGAGAAAACTGTGCAGACTTAATCTATGAAAGGCATTCTTTCTGAGGACTCTTCCCATTGAAGATTTTCTCCCACAAGATCCATTTTCACAGAAAAACTGGAGAAAATAAAAAATAAAAAATACAGGAATCATATTTCTAAAGTTAACATTTGCCCTAGACACAAAGTATTACAGTTGAATATATGATAAACATTTTAAAAAGTAAACAATTCATAAACTTCTGAACTTTATATTAATCACACACCTCATGAAATCTTAGCTTAGCTACATGCCTGAGGAGTATGTCATTATTTTTTTAATTCATAATTTGTTTATGAAAAAAGATGCTGAACAATTATTTCTTATATGCTATAGATATTGATGGATATAGAAGTTCATTTTGCTTGAACTTAAGAAACAACCTTTTTAATAATTGAGAGAACATAAAAAATGAATAATTAAGGGCATTTGTAGACAGATTGGAATCTAAGAAAAATGCTTTATAGTACATTGCCCCCAAACTAAATGCCAACGATCTCTATTTTACTATTTCTTGGCTTTACTTTGTTTTTTGAAATTTATTCTCAATGTTATGCTCTAAATTTACTATCTTTTATTCCTTTTGAACAAATAATGCTGATTTTGGAAGGTTATTTTATGTATGTATATCATCTTCTTCCTTTGTTTTACATGTCAGTCCATGTACAGAGGATCACCGGTTAGTACAAATTTTAGAATTTTTAATTCCTGGTTTTTATAGGTAAAAGAGAACATAAGTTTCATGCTATTTGGTAGAAAACTTAAAAGTAAGTGCATCTTCTTAAGCTACTCTTCATGGTTTCTTTTTAGTCAACCTTTTAATGTAAAGAATAACCATTTTTTTTTGTTCGGAAATTTTTGTTGATAATTCCTTGCATGATGTTATATATTTTTTTAAAATTTTAAATTTAAAAAGTTTTTGAAATCAGTTTTTTAGTTGTTACATTTTGTGCACCTAACAAATGCACCAGAAAGTTTCACTGAAACCATGTGTGCATGTGTGTTCACGGCTCACCCTACTTACTCTTGTGTACCACCTCATGACCTCAAACCTTACTGGTGTCTAATAAAGTTCTAATTATTGTGTAATTAAATGGGTTGTAATATTTCTAGTACACTACTAATGCAGTTTTTCTTTTTAAACAGATTAAACTAGTCAACATTAACTCCACTGATATAGCTGATGGCCGACCATCAATAGTTCTTGGATTGGTGTGGACCATTATTCTATATTTCCAGGTATTGTGCTACAGTTTCTTTTTCAGTTGATGTTATATCACAGAAGGAAATGGTAGTAGACATTTTAATAATGTCCTCTTTTCCCGTAGGTTAGGGCAATCCTTAGCTTAGCAGATATGTTACCTTCACTCATAACAGGGTGTTTGGTTGCAAGAGAATTTCCTCTTCTCTCTTGAAACCCTCCAATCCAAAATACTCCAATAGAGGTACCCACTCTGAAAAGTAGGTCAGTCTCAATGGAGGTGGATATAGGCATAGAAGGAGTTCGGGAATTTTTTTCTTTTTTTCTATGGGAGTAGTTCTAAGCTCCAGGGGGGGCATATTAACCACCATTCCATGCAGAATAATTGTTCTAAACATTAGGTTTTATTTTATTAGTTGTATCAGTCATTTTCCATTTTTACAACAAAATAACTGAGGCTGGGTAACTTATAAAGAAGAATATTTAACTTACACTTTGGGTAACTGAAAGACCAGTTCTGATGACGTCTGGTGGCTGTATCACATCAGGGCAGATGGCATCATGTCTTGTGCCAGAGGGAGAGATCACAGATCACAGGGTGAGACAGGAAGCCAGAGAGACCAGGAAAGTTCCAGACTAACAGTGCCCTCATGAGAACTAACCAACATCCTAGTGCAGCTCCCTAATGACTAGGCTCAAACTCCTAAAGGGCCAGCACCTCCCAAAATTGCTACACAGAGGACCAGGCTTCCAACATATGAATTTTCAGGTGACAAGCTCAGATCACATCTAAACCAGACATCAATTCATTCATGCATTCAACAAATATTTGTGACTGTAAGATAGATATAGGGGCACAGTGAGCACAAAGAGGGATAAAATGTCCTCTTGTGCCCTATAAGAGCTCACATTTCAATGTCATTTTTTATTGGGAAAAGTATATTCCAAGGATAGAAAATCAAAGATGATTCTTATGTTTTTGCTCTCTGTTAACTCGTAATTAGATTGAAGAGTTGACCAGCAACCTGCCACAGCTACAGTCTCTGTCCAGCAGTGCCTCTTCGGTGGATAGCATCGTCAGCTCTGAGACCGCCAGCCCACCAAGCAAGCGCAAGGTGGCTACCAAGATCCAAGGAAATGCCAAGAAAGCTCTATTAAAATGGGTGCAGTACACAGCAGGCAAGTAAGTATCAATGGTTTGTTTGAATTTGGAACCCTGTGATAATTTGAGTTATCGATTTATCGCTTATTACACCTTCTAATGGTTGCAAAATTTGAAAAGATATTTGAATGAATGACTTTTGCTTTAGCTCTTATTTCACTGTCCTTGAACTAAAATGTAAACATAAGCTCATCACTGATACTCCAAGAAAATGCTGTAATAAAATGAATTCTTTCTTCGTTCATGTGATTGGGCCTGATTGATTAAACTGATCAATTTTTCACTTTTGATTAGTGGCCTGAGGGCTAATTCTAATCAGATCATTATTTAGATTTTCTGTTCCTATTAAATAATGTTTGCACAAATAAAGTACAAGCTCAAACTTGATTATCTCTTCAAAATACTCTTGAATTTGATTTAATAATAATGTTAAGAAAGGTCCACATTCTGAAAAACATTGTATTTGTTTCCAGTCCCTGAAATTTTCTAGCAATTTTATTTTTTAATTTTTACCCTTTGTTCTTATGTCTATAACATAGATTCCTTTGTCAACTCTTGCTTTATGAATTGAACTTTAAATTTATCTGTACATACATTTTGTTATGATGGTAGATGGAAGATTACTCTCTTCAAAAAAGTACCTTCTCATAGCAATTCCAATGGGATATCCCGTTGATCATAGCAATATTTTGTGGTCTGATGTGGTCACTGTCAAGTTTCTTCACATAAAAATTGTGCATTTGTTTGATTTTCTTAAATAGCGTGAAATATTAACTAACTTTCTATCTTGTTTTACTTGATTGAATCTAATCTGAATATGATTATCTACTTTGGGAAAACAGTTGTAAATAAGTACTTATTATAAAATACTGTGGTGCTAAAACATAGAGAGCTCTATTTTTAAAATGTTTGAAGAGCAAAAATAAGGAGAGAAAAATCAAAAATAGAGAAGATGTAATTAGTATTACTAATTTATGTAGGTTTGTTTAGCTTTTAAAGTGTGTTAGTTGTTTTCTAATTTTAGGTTTATACTTATGATTCAGTGCAGCCAAAAATATTCTGAAAGCAAATTTGTGTGACTCTTTAGACTCTATAGTAGAAATTAAAATTAAAAATCCTTCCCATAATATTGGTGCACTATTTGATTATAAACACATTGGACCTTACTAATCTTCATTGTAACTTAACTGGACAGGGAAAAGAAATGTCCTGGGTGGAAAACTGATGACCACTTGCTGACATTTGTCACAATGCTATTGCATTTACACTTTGTAATAATTTAATGTGCTCTTCTATTGTCCATTGCCCCACACAGCATTAAACTAATAAAAAATAAGTTGATTTTTATTTAATAACATAGTGGCTTGAGGTTAACTCAAATTTAATGCTGTGGGAGTCATCCTAGATCGAATTTAGTTTCACACATACTGTGTTGGGTTTCTAAGATATGCAGAGATATGCTAACAGTGCAAAGTCATTCCTACAACTTATATGTTTGTGACATCAGTTTAAGTTGTATTTTCCTTATCTGTATAAATGTCTAATATCATGGTCCCCAGGGGTGTCTACCCATCAATATACCAATCAGATCCATTTCTGGGGTAACTGTGTAAACTGTAGAGTTTGGAAAGGTGACTCTTTGTCATGAAAATCTGTAAGGACACATGACATTTATGCCACCAAATTGTTGATAATTGTTGTGAAGCTTCCTTTTACATGCTCCCTGTGTACACTTTTTAAGCAACTTCTTACCTGACATGGATAGAAGACTTTAGGTTCTGTATCCATTTCAATATGTGCATGACAACTTTCCTGAAATTGTTATTATCTTATGGGGGACTCTGTAGTCTGGATCACTCTCACAGGACTCTCACAGCCAATGGGAAGTGGGAAATTAGAAAATATTTAGAAAGCACCTGACTGATTGCTAGAGTGTATTCACTATCTTCACACGAAGTTTAAAGAGATTTGAGAAATGAGTCAAAAACTGTGTTAGTAAAACAAAATCATGAAGCCCTTTCTATTTTCTTAGCCAATTTCATGGACTGCTAGTACATATTCTCAGAAATAAAAGCACTAAGTTAAACCATTTGCATACCTATTATTAACTAAGAAGAACGATTATGTTTTAACACAGAAATAAATCAGATAAACAAACAAATGAAGATATGAACACCCCAAATCATTCAAAATTACCTGAAGTAAATGTAGAGCTGTTTTAGTCAGCTTTTGCAGTGTTGTGAACAAAGCACCCAACTAGAACAGCTATAGAGGAGGAAAAGTTTATTTGAGGGCTCGTCATTTCAGAGGTCTCAGTCCATAAACAGCTGGCTCCATTCCTCAGGGTTCAAGGTGACTCCAGACATCATGGTGGAAGAGGTGGTGTAAGGGAAGCAGTTCACATGATGATCAGGGAGCAGAGAGTGAGACTCCACTCTGCCAAACACAAAATACATACCCCAGAGCCACATCCCCAATTCCAACCTTCTTCAACCTCACTCTGTCATTTTGGTTGCCACTCAGTTAATCCCTATGCAGTTATTAATTCATTGATTGGATTAAGACTGTCACAACCCAGTCATTTCTCCTCTGAACCTGCTTACATTGTCTTACATGTGAGCTTTTGGGGGACACCTCACATCCAAACCATAACATAGTAAAGACCAGAATTGCCTGTAAACTGACCACATTTCATCACTTAAGTAATACACAAGTTTTCCTTGGGTTTATAAGATTCTAAAAGGAGAAGTTTGAACTAAAGCCAGAACTTTTGAGAAATATTAACTACTACTTTGATGTAATAAGAAATGGTGTGTATCTTTACACACACACATACACACACACACACACACACACATATTATACATGTATATTTATTTCAGCAAATGCAAAAGGAAAAATGCATTGAAACATTTTATTGATTCCAAGATAGTAAATATTTAAGAAAACATTTTAAATATTTCTTTTAAAATATCTGAAACAATAAAAAAGTTCAAGGAAACATTAAATAACATGGTGATTATTTATTAGCTAGATGTTTATTTGTGCCTTGTTTTATTATGTTAGAAACTAATATGAAGTGGCTTAAAGAGTCAGGAATATTTATAAATGAGAAAATGTGAGCGAGGAAAAATATAGGTAGAAAAGTAAGATGAAGAGGAAATATACAAATGAAAAGATAATAAGGACAAACTTTTCAACCTGTATGGATATTAGATGTCTGCTCAAAGAATTTGTATCCATACTGCCAGAGACACAAGCTCTAGAAGAACCAAGAGCAGATTCGGGATTACAATTACTAAAGTTTTGGACACAGTTTTTAAAAAATATTTATTTGTAAAGCCAATGATTAGGTCCAGTGATGCTATTTTCAGCACATGATATTTTATGTGAACTGAATGCACTTTAGTAAAATGTGATTTAGAGTAAATCTAAAGTGTCCTGAGATAAATTTAAGGGAACTTAGCAATTTATTAATGAGTATGGTATAGTATTTTTTTATGGAAATTTTGAGAATTTGGTAAAACTCAAGTGATTTTTTTTAGGAACAACTATAAAGTGAATGACTAATTTTTTAAAAAGAATCTATTAGGTGACTTTATCCATGAATATTCCCTAACCAAGTAGTCGCATCTATAGGTTCTATATATAATCATGGGGTCTCACTGATGTTCACAATCATCTTTGCAACTCATTTTTGGAACTCCCTTTATAATTGAGAAATTGTATGTAGAAAAATCTCTCATG
Organism: Callospermophilus lateralis; assembly: GCF_048772815.1. NCBI lineage: Eukaryota > Metazoa > Chordata > Mammalia > Rodentia > Sciuridae > Callospermophilus > Callospermophilus lateralis. The sequence continues at coordinate 14,822,208 of NC_135310.1, forward strand.
ATTTTGCCTCATTTTTATTTCGAATCATAAAGTATTATTACCAGCTTGAACTGCTTTCCTAATTGTAACTGGCTTTGAACTTATCAAATCCATCACCAAAGAACAAAGATTTGTCTACAGAGTATTGCTCTCAAGATAATCCTAAAAAGAAAATTTTAAAGCAATTTGATTGGTGGGGCAATGAAGTTATCATCTGGAATTGTGTCAATTGTGGCTCTTTTGTGACTACTTTGTGTATCTGATCACATCCTTTTGCTTTTGTGTGCTCTGGTGTATTGGATATGATGTAGCCACATCATCTTAGTCTGTTAGAACCTTGGCCTATATGACGTACTGTTGTTTATCATTAAAAATGTGTTGGATAGAATTTCTTAAAAAACACACACTGGTTAATTCTTGTCACTTTTGGTGTTTTAAAAATATTGTCACACATTTTCCTCTAAATGTATCTCCCTTTCAAAAATAAATGTGAATTATGATTCAAATGGGCCATCTCAATTACTGAAAAAAATCTCATTAAAAACTATAAATTTTATTATCCTCTAAAATAATTTTTTTTGCTAAATTCCCCCTTCAAGGGAAAAAAATCATTTAACTGATATAGTGCATAATTGGCAATGAGCATTGGGTTTTGCATAAGATCTTAAAGAAAGTACTTGTGTCTATTCAGCATGTGACACTGTTTCTGTGTTTACCACACTAAGGCAGATCGGAATAGAAGTGAAAGATTTTGGGAGAAGTTGGAGAAGTGGAGTTGCCTTCCATTCCGTTATCCATGCCATTCGACCTGAGTTGGTGGACTTGGAAAAGGTGAAAGGCAGATCTAACAGAGAAAATCTGGAGGATGCTTTCACTATTGCTGAAACACAACTGGGCATTCCAAGACTGCTGGACCCTGAAGGTATGTTGAATAATTAATGACTGTTGCATACCTCCCTGTAGGCTATTTGTATGTATTAAACCCACAAATTGCATGACTCCTAAGGCTCTTTACAAGACAGAAAGCTGGAGAAAAGCAGCAAGAAATACTATCTTTCTGCAATAATTTTCTTCTGGATAAACATTTGCCACTGTATTTGGAAACAGAATATGGTACCATTGCTCCAAACAGCTCTTTGACATGGTGTAACAGCCACGAAAACTGAGCTTACTCAACTACCAAAGGGTGAAATGAAGGTGTTGGAAGTGTATGCAGGAGCAAAAAGTTACTCTAAAACCCAGAAGAAATAGATCATTACTAATCTAAGACCATATATTCAAAATGTCAGTCATTAGATACTTAGAAATGAAGGCATTCATCCAATGTTTTGGTGAAAGTAGCAGACTATCCAAACGGTTGACTACTATTTTCCATTCCAATTCTTTTGCATAATTTTTGTATGATTGTGAATTTTAAGACTTTTTTAAAATGAAGTTAACTTTTGTAAGTATTCAAAAGACAGTTATGATAAAACTGTAATAAAGTAGTAAGTTATTTTCATATTGAAGTAAAAGTATCAAAATGAATTTTCCAAATGTCATTCATAATTCTCTATTTGTGTTGGAAATTGTGGAAATTCCCATTAATGAATATATAAGTGTAATACACGGTGAAAAACAAGTTTTTCTAAAAGATTAGCTTTCAGAATGAATTCTCACAGCCCTAAAGCAAAGATGATGCCCTGGCATTTCCAAAAGAAAGAAATAGAAACCTGAGTGGGTTTCATCTGAGATGAAAGGCCCCATGGAGATCCCTTGCCACCTTAGGGTGCTGATTTGGGGCCCTACATTCACTCAAATAATTATGGAATTTCCATCTGTTTCCATACAAGAATGCCAAAGGGGAAACTACTATGCACACATCACAGCCATCAGCTGCAAGAGAGCTGAATCTCTTCATAGTGTAGGATGAGAGTATAAAGCATTCTTTGATGTCCACTGGAATAGAAGGTCTTAATACTTCTACTAATTCTCAGAAACGAGGTTGCTCAAATGCAAGGTTATCCCAGATAGAAGTAGATCTTCTGTTTTCCTAAAGAATTTTCCTCTTCAAAAGTAATTTAGCCAACTTGAATGTATAAACTTTTAGACATACAGAATAAATAGACCAATACCTATTGTAAAAGTTATTTTATAAGTTAGGCATATGTATATTGAATGGCACATACTATGTTATTCATATTATCATGTATTAAATTTTGCTTTTCTTTCCATGTTTCCACTTCATGAAATAGTTTCATTCCTTCTTCACATACCTCTTTAGTATTAGTATCAAGTATGACTGATCTTGTCACTTCTAAAATCACTTTTAAGTCATCTAAGAAATTCCAGGATCTTTGGGTTTTTTTTAGAATCCTACATTGATTGTCCCTAGAAATTACATCACAAATTAAAATAAATATTCATCAATTGTTATGTGTTTTAGGTTTGTTTGGTTTGGTTTTGGCTGTATACATTGTTCTTCAAAATGTCATCGCAGTTATTGACTTTTAAATGGGTATTTTAAAGATTTGTTTATAACATTTGGTACATTTTATTTATTCAGTCTTGTCCCCACATACAGTTACTGAATCTGTCAAAATTTTGGTGCCTTATTTATACCAATTTTATAGAGCAAATATCTGTAGATTTGAAACCACATGATTGAGATATTTTTCAGGCTGTGTCTCCCTCAAAAAGTACTTGATTATTCAAACTATTATAATTTATAATTTTTATTTTTAATTGCTTTTATTTTTTAAATACATGACAGCAGAATGCTCACTCTCCCTACCAGAATATGAGTCAGTCACCTTATATCAGAGAAAACATTCGCCATTTGTTTTTTTGGGATTGGTTAACTTCACTTAGCATTATCTTCTCCAAATGCATCCATTTACCTGCAAATGCCATGATTTTATTCTCTTTTATTGCTGAGTAATAAAAATATTATAATTTATTTTTAAAGGAAGAAATAAAATTGTCTTTGTTCAGCGATGACACAAATGTCTAGAAACAAAATTTTAGACCAAGATTGCAAGTCTAAAATTTTGTATCTAGACATTTTGTATCTAGAAGGTTAATATACAAAAGTGGATTGCTTTCCTATATACCAGCAATGAATACTTGGAATATGAAACTTAAAACACAATACCATTTATATTACTATGAAGGAAAAAGGTTCAAGTGCAAATTTTAAAAAATATATAAGATTTCATAAGGAAAACTACAGTGCAAATGAAGAAAGTCAAAGAATATCTTAAGAATGAGGAGATATTCCATATTCGTGAAGAGAGGAAGACTCAATTTTCAGATGTCAGTTCTTTTCAATTGTTTATTTATTTATTGTAACAAAAACTAAAAGTTTCAGCTTAATAGAAGTATATATGGCAGAATGGTAGACCAGAGGAAGTAAAGAGGTTGAGGTGGTGTGGGGGCTGTTGATAGCAAAGATTTCCTGAGGATTAGTCAGGAAAAGGGCAAGGTCACCACATAGCAGGAAGAATGAATTGATGAAAGAAATAACATTTCAAGCGAAAGGCAAAGGACAAAGGACAGACATGAAACAGATGGGGAAAGTAGTTAGATATTCAAGAGTTAATCATGATTTTCAGATTTTATGAGAAGAAAATTATTAATATACAAAGATTTCAATTTTTTTCTCTGTAAGCCTTCCAAGGAAGTCTTGCCTTGCTGTTCTAGTTGTGGGACTACTATTTTTATTTCTTTTTAGATATACATGACAGTGAAGTGTATTTGGGCATATTATATATACATGGAATATAACTTATTCTAATTGGGTTCCCATTCTTGTGGTTGTACATGATGTGGTATTTCATTGATCATGTAATCATATATGAACATAGGAAAGTTATTTCCAATTCATTCTACTATCTTTTCCATTCCCATCTCTTCTCCTTTCCCTTTACTCCCTTTATTCACCTTTGTCTAATCCAAAGAACTTCTATCCTCACCACACATAACACTTATTGTGTCTTAACATTCACATATCAGAAAGAACATTTGGCCTTTGGTTTTGGGAGACTGGTTTATTTTATTTAAAACAATAGTCTCCAGTCCCATTCATTTACTGGCAAATGCCATAATTTTACTCTTCTTTATGGATGAGTAATATTTTATTGTGTGTATATACCACATTTTCTTTATCCATTCACCTTTTGAAGTCATGAAATTCATTCGGGAAAATAAAAGGCCCAAAATATCCCCAGCTATTCTTAGTGAGAAAAGTGAAGCAAGAGGCATCACAATACCAGAACTTAAATTATACTACAGAGCTACTGTAACAAAAAAAGAATGGTATTGGTACATAAAAAGATATGAAGCCCAATGGTACTGAATAGAAACACAGAGACAAACATATATATATATATATATATATATATATATATATATATATATATATATAGTGTATACACACACACACACACACACACACATTTATCTCATGCTATACAAAGACACCATAAACATACATACATTGGAGAAAAGATAGTTTTCCAACAAACGGTGCTGGGAAACTGAACATCCATATGTAGTAGAATGAAATTTAACCCCTATCTCTCACCCTGCACAAAACTCAAAGTAGACCAAGGACTTAGGCATTAGACCAGAGACCCTGTGCCTACTATAAGAAAGGAAGGCCCAACTCTTCATCATGTCAGCTTAGGAACCAATTTCCTCAACAAGACTCCCAAACTGCAAGAAGTAAAATCAAGAATCAATAAATGGGATGGTATCAAAGTAAAAAGCTTCTTCACAGCAAAGAAAATAATCAAAAACATGCACAGAGAGGCTACAGAATGGGAGAAAGTCTTTGCCACCTGCACCTCAGATAGAGCATTAATCTCCAAGATATATAAAGAACTCAAAAAACTTAACACCAAAAAACCAAATGCTCCAATCGATAAATGAGCTAAGAAACTGAACAGATACTTCACAGAATAAGAAATAGGATCAATCAACAAAAAAGTGAAGAAATGTACAACATCTCTAGCAATTAGAGAAATGCAAATTAAATCTACACTGCGATTTCATCTCACTCCAGTCAAAATGGCAATTATCAAGAATGCAAGTAACAGTAAATATTGGTGAGGACATAGGGGGAAAGGCACACTCAAACATTGCTGGTGGGATTACAAATAGGTGCAACCATTCTGGAAAGCAGTATGGAGATTCTTCAGAAAACTTGAAATGGAACCACCATTTGACCCAATTATCCAGCTTCTTGGTATATACAAACGACTTAAAATCAGCATACCACAGTGACACAGCCACGTCAATGTTTACAGCATCTCAGTTCATAACAGCAAAGTATAGTAATTTAGAAAGAATGCCTCATAGTGAAAGGACCAAGAAATTAGATATATGACATGTCCCATTCTTCTCAAGCAAAGTTTAAATGGGCAGGGAAGTTGTCTGTATTTGTCCATATATTATGGTCTACAAGCTGTCATTTAACATCACATCTGCAAACATTTTTATATGCCCTGCTCTCCATAATTCTAAACTTTACATATTATTTGTATTTTATTAGCCAGACAGAATATCTGAATAACCATACAGAGTCTTTGATCTCTACTAAATTATTGATGAGACTATATAAATGGGACATCTATTACTTTTTTAAAAAGCTGTTTGTTAAAACACACCATCTTGAGTTATAAAATTCTTAACATGTTTCATTCAGACTAAATTGGTTTCCTTTCTTCCCCCAAATTTCTTAATAATAATTCTATTTTCTTTCTGCATTTAGGTCAGTTTTCTTGATATAATAGCTAGATTTTAAAACTTGCATTATTAAACTCCAGTGAATGCTAATTAATTTCTTCACATTTGATCTTGATTTTTCCAGATGTTGATGTGGATAAGCCAGATGAGAAGTCCATTATGACTTATGTGGCCCAGTTTCTGAAACATTATCCTGACGTCCACAATGCAGGCAGTGATGGGCTAGAGAACGATGTGAGTATCTGTTCCAAGTATTGCTGGTGTGCTCAGTGACAGTGGCTCAGGTTTGCATGGCTACTGTTTTCAAAAAGTTAAATTGGAATGCATTTTAATATGAGACCAATCGAGTAAGGAATAGATATCACCAAATGAAAAGGCAATTAGAGGAAAAGGTTTTGCTGGTTTGTATGTTGCTTATTAGAGCATTACTAATAAGTGCTAGATTTGCAATGCTGATGAATTAAACTGAGGAAAGCAGTATTGGGAACTCAGTTTTAGTAATTTGAGGATTGAAATAATTTTATGTCTATCACATTTGTACACATAGTTCTTGAGTCTCCTCATTCTGTCTGATCTGATGAAATCTAATTTTGACTTATAGATTCAATGTTATCTATTTACAGCAAGCATATGGAAGTAGGGCATAATTTTAAAAGTTGTAATTATTTGCTGTGGTTAGACTTTTCAGCTTTCAATAGTTTAAGTAAAATTTATATTTTTCTTACTGATCAAATCACATATGTTCAGCATCATAATTATTTTACATAAATTTGGGGAAAAAAGGAAAATTACCTTTATTTGACTTTCTAGATAGAACCTATGCTGGGAAAACATTAACATGTCAATGTTAATTCTCAACATTTTTCTTTGTCTATGTAGATTCATGATATTTTAAGAAAAATAGAATAATAATATCCATTCAATTTTAAACTTATTTTTCCATGAACATTATGAAGAATTAGGAAAGTCATCATTCATCATGTGTATGATTGCCCATGAATGGGAATGTAATGCAAAAATCCTCAGAGATGAAACATGCAAACTCCTGACACAAGCTGTCAGTATTTAGCCAAGTTTATCTGCTGGAAATTGTTAACTTCTCAATATCATAGATAACACTTTTATGAACAGTCTTTTTTTAATTTTAAACAATTTATTCTAATTAGTTATACATGATATGAACAGTCTTAAAGCTCTGTTATAAGATTCGTTCTTAGAAGTAGAATTCCTAGTCTAAACAAAATACAAATTTTAATTTTTTTAAAAATTTTTTTGAATTTCCGAGTTGAAAGTTTGCCCCATATTGCTCTCTATGCAGGAAAGCAAACTACTTATTCTCCCATTCTATAACAACTATGGTAATGGCCATTCTCCTAATAGTTCTGAAATCATACTCTATTCCTTTTAAATTATAAAGGGGTGGATTTACAGCTGAATTTATAATGAATCATAAAGCAAAATGACTGCAGGGAAAATAGCAAAAGGAATTTTCAAGATGTACCTCTCTGTATTGCCCTTATCTCAGCTAGACTTTGGAAACAGTTTGAGATCATGATGAAAGACAATAAGAAAAACAAAACTTAAAATATGTTTCCTAAAACCTCAGAAAAAGGTCTAACAAAGGAAAGGTCAGGGACGTATAAGGCCATATTGTCAAGCGGAAACAACCATTATACTAATAGAAATCAGTGGCTTCATGAAAGAATTAAAACACAGTTGACGTTACTATGGTTTTGGATACAGGTGTGCTGGTGCCTTAAATCTATAGTTTTAGAAAATGTTTCTTGTGTCTTGCCAGGATTCAGGCACAGGCACTGACTACCAGAGTAACTTATCCATAGTTAGTAAAGCAAACATTTCAGAGAAGTACACGAAAGGCTAAAGCAAAGACTTTGTGCATGCCAGCATTTTGGAGTCATTTGGGGATTTCAGAGTTTTGGCCATATATTTGGACCATGGATACTGCTTGATGAGTAAGAAACTATAATAAAACATATTAGACTCACCTCATCCAGCACAGAGAAAATCAGATTTCTATCTGATTTTTATATCTAAAGTTCTTGTATTACTCAGGTGGATTTATATCTGATTTGTTTTCTGTTTTAATTTCTCTGACATTTGTCATCTCAGATAAATACATCTTATGACTGAAAACATCTGAGAAACACAAGTAGTTGCTTTAGTGATTGCCTGTGAATAGGAATGTAATGCAAAAATCCTCAGAGAGATGAAACATGCAAACTCCTGACACAAGCTGTCAGTACACTTCATTAGAGTCTTATTATTAGGAGTTTAAGTTCATTATCAAGAAAATAAGTTTTGATCCTTTAAAAAAATATATCCCTTCCAACTTGTTCCTGAAGAAAGAATCCGCATGGCTTGTGTGTGTGTGTGTGTGTGTGTGTGTGTGTGTGTGTGTGGTGCTGGGGATTGAACCCAGGGCCTTGTGCATGAAAGGCAAGCACTCTACCAACTGAGCTATATCTCCATCCCCTCTACATGTCTTTTTTAGGGTTATTCAAAAATCAGTTTGGGGGAAAATAGATTTTAAGCTTTGTCTTTTTATGTGGTATTTGTAATGTCGGACATAAGCTTCTAAAACTGAATATTCTGAATAATTTTTAAAAATATTCTTAATGATGCAGAGCTTATGTGTGTTAATGTTGTTAATGGTCCCCTAATTGTATATTTAGTGAATTTTTAAGATTTTTATAGACCATGTATATTAGTGTGGCTAATACCATCTCCTTAAAATACTCAATATCTGCCTATTCAGGACTAAGAAAATCTCTTAGTACACTTTGAGAATCTTGGCATCAAGATACCTACCAGCATTCCAGATTTTTGTGTGCATTTGATTTCTGCATCATCTTTTATGAGTCTATTTGCATCAGTTATTTTGTGGCTATAATTTTAACTGTAATGTTCTATCTGGAAATATGTATTGTTGTGCCCTGCTTCAACCAGTAAAACTTATGAAGAAGCTTTTGAGATATTGCTTCAGTAATTAGTACTTTGTCATAAGTAAATGAAACAGTCCTGCTGGCTTATCTTCTGGCCCAATGAACTTTTATTTATTTTTTGCCATCCATCGTTCCATTGCAGCAGATACTACTGATGACTCTTAGAAGCAAACCACAGTCAACTGTGAGAGAGAGACAGAAACGTGTGTGCTGCTGGTTATCTATAGGGAGAATAAGAGTCCGTGTACCTCTTACTTACCTAGTTCTCCTAAAGTGTTTTAATGTTATTTCAAAACACATTGTGAACTGTATGTGTTGCCCCGCATAGCCATTTCAAGTTTTTTTTTTTTAATGCCATTTGCCACCAGATAACTACATTGACTTATTGGAAATTATAGAAAAAAGTCCTGAAGTAATTATACCCTTAAAATTATCAGCTATTAATCTATAGAAAAGATGCTTCTTCAGTGATTTTATTCTTGTTTTCTGTATAATTTTTATTCCTAATTTATAGTATGTTTCTATGTATTATTTTTTTCATATTGTTAGGAAATATTTCCAGTTTTCCCATCTTTTGCAATTTCTATCCAAAGTTTTAAGGTAAGATTTAAGTAACCTTGAATGAGTGATCTATTTTAAATATTCTACATTCTGTAGCTTGTTAGCCATTCCTTTGCATGTGTTGTCCTTATGTATACATTTCTTTTACTACCTTGGTCAATGTTAGTTCTTTTTCTTTCTAACAGAACAAATAACATGCATATGTTATTAAATATTAGCGACAGTCTAAATCACTCCCATGGATTTTTCCACTAATCTTCAATTATGAGACCACATCAATTAACTTCTTTTTAACACTTAACAGCACTAATAAAAAGAATTATATTAGCTATGTTTGGTTTCTTGAAATAAATCTTGAAACAAAGATTTATTTTTATGCCTTATAATATTAAGTAGGGAATAATCAAAAAAGGTGAGTATCACTTCATTTGTCAGTCTGAGGTTCCCCACATCTCTTTTTGCTCAGTAGTGAATTACATAGTTTAATAAAGGACATAATAGGTGCTAAAAATATTTGTGGACTGAATCACTTTAAATTCTTGCTTACATCTAAATTATTGAGTATTTATTCTACACATTAACTTTTTCAGATTTTTAAAAATATTTTACTTGGGCCTGGGGTTAACATCTAAGAGTACAGAAGACTTTATGTTAACATTGGAGTAGAAAATCAGAAGTACCAATTTCATGTCAAATATTAAATTAATTTTATTTTATGCTTCATGAAGCATAAGTTTGTGTTATTTTTTGCTTATTTGAGAGGCAGTGGGGAGAGAAACAGAGGGTAGTGGAGAGAATGGTAACTTAGCTCTTGGAACTTAGGTGATCTTTTGTGGCCAAATAGACCCCAGGTCTTTTGAATGCATGTGAAACTTACCAGTTGAGGAGAAGCCAGTAGACTAATGATTTCTGGGACTCTAAATATTGTTTTGGACTTCATTTTCCTCTTAGAAAAGAGAATGTTGAATGTCTAAATAGCAACATCTCTCCTACCTTTTGCAATTTGCTTGATAACTTTCCTACCACCAGAAAGTCATTTGCTGAATGGACTGTAATAAGTTATTTTAAGGACATAATCCTCCAATGACTGTGTGAAGTAATTTCAATTAGTAACAAACAGCTGTGCCTGGGGCCAGTCCCAAGTGTATTTTAGATGCAGAACCTAATAAAAGCCTGCCAGTGAAGTTGCACACTCACATCCTCAGGTTCAGGTGTAGTGAGTGCTTCCATTGACCTCTGGTATTTGGGAGATAGACCAAGAATATTTATTTGTTCCTCTGAGCTCATTATAATGCATTATCAGTACTTTTCTAGGCACAAAAAAACATCCTATATATAACTCTGATTTTTTTCACCTCATCACTCAAAAGAGCCATCATGGGAAGAGGCAAAACTTTGCAGTGTCCGGGTCTAGTCTCATTTCTTTCTCTTAGTAACTATGATATCAATTAATCATTATTATATAACCATATGTTGCATGGTACTGAGGACCAGACACTGTTAGGCACTGGAGACAAAATCATAGGTGATGGGTTTGTAATTTGGGGGATAAAGAGATAATTAAGGAGACAAACACAATGGTGTGTATTTGGGTGCTGCACGGGATCCAGGATCATAGGGAAGTGTTCTCAGTATGTGGTTCCTAAAGCCGCATATCAAAGTTCACCTGAAAACTTGTTAGAGATGCAAATTCTCTTGGATCTTGCTCAGATCTACTGAGTCAGAAAAACCTGTTTGTGTGTCTAGTCCAGCCATCAGGGTTATCACACCTCACGATTATGTAGTGCCTCCTAAAGTTTGAGAACCCTTAGTGTAGAATAGAGACCTCCTGTCCCCAAGAGGCAAGACTTTTTCTGAGTCAGGAAAAACACACCAGAGAATGTCCAGGGAAAACTGGAAAGACATGTATTCAGGCAGAAGACAGCTACCACTGTAAGACCAGAAAGTGAGACAAATTAAGGACAAAAACATTGTTTGCCAGTCTCTGTCCTTGGGTGTCTAACATAGATAACCTCCAGTTGTCTCCAAACTGTAGGAAGGATTGTGGTAATTTTTCAGATGATGATGCAACATCAGGGAAAGTAAAAAATAAAGAAAGATGTGCCAAGGTCACAGAGCTCATGCACTGCCAAATCAGATGCCAGTTTTGCCTGCCTGTATAGAGCCTGTATACAGTTATTTTAAGGACAATCCTCCAATGACATTTGACCTCTCCATGAGGAAAATCATGTTACCTGTGTCATAGGACTGAGAGCAGCAAGTGAGATCCTATAGTTAAAAGCCATTTGCAAGTGCCAAAAATCACACTAAATGTTCATTATCACTTGTTATGAAATTAGATGATGAAATTAAATGATGAAAAATTAGAATGTTTTTCCTAAATCAGTGCTATAATGCCTCCTATTATTATTTGTGTAACCAAACGTACAAATTAAGCTAGATGTATTTTTTCAGCAGATAACTTGGTAACTCTCTTATGGGAACTATGCGGCATGGATCTAGGAATATGATATTAAACAAGATAAATATGTTTTATATCTACTTGAAGCTTATGTTATATTGAATATAGGCAATTTATCCAACATTATTCTAATTGCCACTCCTTGAATTTGGTCAAAGTTAATCCTACCCAGAATAGTCCACTGGGTAACCAATAGCTTGGTTTGGGAGGTAATCCACGGGCCTATGTTTTCACTCCAACTATTGTTCTTTCTGATTAATTTTGGATGTAGGACCTTCTCTTTGGATCACATTTTCTTTGTTAGCTTAGTGTTACTTGAGGGGAAAAAATAGAGTTGGATAATTTTGGTATTACCAAGATAATTAAAATATTTTTCCAGAATTAATTTTGCTTCTTACACTTCGGAAGGAGTGGGAGCAAGGAGACAGAAAAATTTTCAAAGACAATTGGGATGTATTACATATTAAGTCTTATTGGTAATTGAATAAATACACAATTAGTAATAAAATTGCAATGTTTTCTGGTTTTCAGAGAGAAGACAGACTAATTTTGAAGGAAATGAAAGTTTGGATAGAACAATTTGAAAGAGATTTGACGAGGGCACAGATGACAGAATCGAATATGCAGGATAAGTATCAGGTATGATATAGGAAAGAGATTTCAATTTTTAAAAAACCTTTCATGGATAAGATTTATATGCCAGTTAATCTATATAATGTCTCGAGTTATATTGAGAAAATACAATTAGGAAGTAATGTGCACATAAAATATATTTGTACATAATATAATAATTACATTTCTATCTGTTTAGGTAGCTTTAAGTTGAGTTGTGTCCACATTCCATATGGAGCTCGGAGGTGTCATCGCTTGCTAGATACAGAGTCTTAGAGGTGGCCCAGAAAAGTACCTCGGAGTCATTGTTTTTGTAAAACTCATGGTTTTACAGATGTCACATAACATGAAAGTCCACCAAAAAGAAATGAATAAATAAGTGACTTGAGTCAAATGAAAATTACACTAAGATAGGCTGAATTTAATAAGGGATTGCAACATGAATATTTGGAGTGGGTTCATTAAGGCAATCAATTTCAACACTAGTTCAACACTATTGCACTCCAGTTGAGGTCAGAGTTGTTGTTTCACCCAGTCTCATTACACTGTCATTAATTGGACTTCTGCTTCCAATTTTCACTTCCAAGACACAAAGTCTGTAGCAGGTTTTTCCCATTAAAAAGTTGTGATTTATTCTATGCAGCATTGTCATTTTCCTTCTATTTAAAATGCCACTTCATTTTAGTGGAAAAACTAATTTGATGTATTTTGGATTATATTCTATAGTATGTTCTACTCTATATTTTAGTCATTTTGGCTGCATCAAAGGGTACAATGAGAGGCTCAACATGTCATACAAAAGATTAATCTATGATGTTAGTATGTCATTTCAAGTAAATATGCACAAATTTAAATGGATTATAGTATTATTATTCTATTTATTGAACTTGGCAAAATGATAAATATGTGCTTATTATCCATGTACTATTTGGCTTTGAAACTCAATGTAATCTTTTAAAACGATAAAATTTGGGGGCATGAGCTCCCCTGAGAAGTGTTTGAGTTAATAAGTTGAGAAAAACAGACTGAATACACTTATTGAATCCATTAGTGAGTTTAATTTGAGCATAAAATATTAAAAAATTCAAGTTACAAAGTACCTGTTGTACAGATATGATTTTGTGAGAGGAAAACAGTTGCTAAGAAAAATATAAAATCCAAAAATCAGCACTTCTTTTGAGCCACAGATGATTGCTACGTGTTTAAAAATGGATAGTGACCATCTGAAATCTATATATCAGGGAAATTTTCTTACATATCTGTATTATATAATCAGCACTTTCTTTCTATTTCAAGATCAATAAATACTATATTTTCCATGCATATGCTTTCATAGATTTTGTTCATTTGTTTTGGCATTTTGTGGTGCTGGGGAGCAAACCCACCGAACTACACTCCCCAAAATGCTTTGTGTTAATATTTAAATTACATTAAGTTACAGAGAATGGAAGATGAAACTTGTAGTAAAATTTTTATTCACCATCTCCCCCCAGTGTTCTGCGTGTGAATTTGCACGTTTGTTTATAATTTTGAAGTTTTTTTAAGATGTGTCATCTACTAGATTCTCTAGGGCCTTTCTTCTGCTCTGTAACATAATTGCACATTTTAATGGCATATTCAATTCATAATTTGGATTTAGAGTCACACTTTGGGGTATGATGGTTTAATGTAAAATGTAGAAATTTGAAGATTTTTTATGTTAATATATGGGTAAGCTTACATATTATAAGTTCACTTTAATCATTCTGTGATATATCTGATAATACCATAATATTAAAGGATTATTATATAAATGAGATCCCCTAAAGTAGATCTACTAATTCAGGCTTGTTTGAACTCAAATTTATATATCTTTAATTCACTGCTATTTTCATATATGCAATTTTTTCTTGTAAATTGTTTTGCACCTTGGAATAAAACACTGGTCTTCTTGATTATTAGCAATGATATTTATTCCTGTTTACTATTCTTTCTTGAAAAATATAGAATGGTATAAAAATAACTTAACTAGCACTGAGAAATCTAGCCTGTTGTCCGACCTCTACTATGTGGCTTTGCCAAGTCACTTGTGGGCTTCATACTGGTAACTAGTGTCTATGATGTAGGGTTATGGAGAGACCCAGTGAGCACAATATGTAGAAAGTATTGGGAACAGGTTCAAGCTCTGAGTACAGAATCAATGATCACTGCTATTACTTGTATCAGTGCCTATTATCAATAACAGACATGGAGTGCTCTCCAGACATAAAGGATGACTATTTAGGAGGTGTGGTTTCCTTTGCTTTTGCTTTCTTTGACTCATTGCCCTATTTTTTCTGTTTTTCATCTTTTTAGTCATTTAAACACTTCAGAGTCCAATATGAAATAAAAAGGAAACAGATTGAACATTTAATTCAACCATTACACAGAGATGGTAAATTGTCACTTGACCAAGCATTGGTAAAACAATCCTGGGACAGAGTGTCCTCCAGGGTAAGTTTCTCCATGATTAATCTTTTATCAGGGCTTTTGTAATCTAGTGTAGAATATGTTCATCATCTTTTTCTACCCAGCACTGTTTCACCAGCCCTGCTGCCTCTGTCTGAGGCTGGGAAGGCTGAATTGCAAAGCATCTTTGCTTTGTCAGGTTTTTCTGTGCACTAGGGGGAGCCCTTGGGTCAGCAGCTATTTTCCTGCCTGGCTTATCCTACCCTTGCTAGCTTTTCAGTATTGGTAGACTGAGATCCTGGAAGAGCTTCTAGATTACTTCTTACCATACAAAACTTAGTTCTGGGTTGTTTAGAAAATGTGCCTTGTTTTGTAAAAGATTTCCAGGGATAGATAGTTGACTACTTCTCATTCTATAATCACCTTCCATCAATAGTTAAGGACCTTACATGCTGACATACAACCTTACATGCTTGAATGAGAGCATTTCTTCTTATCTGGTCCCTTGTGAATCTGAAGGAAAACTATTCAGTATCTTCATAGCAACATTCTGCATGCTTAAAGGCCAAGATTTCAAACCCCTGGACTTCATCTACCATCTGTAGGAATATTTGACTTAAATTTGCCATATGCTATTAATTTGGATAATCTCCCTTTTGACCATTAACTCCATCAAAGAATAGTGCAGTTCCCAAGTACCACAACCATCCTACCTGTACAGATACAGTACACTAAGAAATGGTGCTTGAGAATCAAGTAAAATGGAAGAAATGAAGAGAAGGTTAGAAAACCACAGACTTCTAGAAAGAATCCTCACATCTATGTCTAAAGCTGTCTAGATAACCTTCATTTTTCTAGGAGGTTTAAATGAGACTCTCATTCTGATAACCAGGGATTTCACATGCTGGTGTATAATTATTGCTGTTTTTGAGCATGTTGGCAAACCTAGTACCTTCTCTTTCTGCAAAAGCCATAAGAGAATCAGTGGGTGCTTTATGCTATTCCCACAAGAAGAAACTTGCTTACATTCATAATTAATATTCTTCCATGTTTAAGGTGTATCTTAAGTTTCCTCAAAAATTGTTTGTGTCAATATTTTTCTCCCCATACCCAAAATATCACACTCAGAAATAGATGTTTGTTTAGTTGATATATATTAAATAAACCTACAATTATTAACTTAAAAGTTTCTGTAGACTTTAAAATCATTTGGGGAAATTTTTAAGAATATTCTTCTGTGTAGGAGATATTTTACTTTTCTTATTTTTTTTTTAATTTCAGCTCTTTGATTGGCATATACAGCTTGATAAATCTCTTCCTGCACCTCTGGGCACTATAGGTGCCTGGCTGTACAGGGCAGAGGTGGCCCTGAGAGAGGAAATAGCCATTCAGCAAGTCCATGAGGAAACAGCAAACACAATACAACGGAAACTGGAGCAACATAAGGTAAAAATTCTGGTTGGAAAACTTTACAGTCTGACAGAAGCTGCAGTGGAGCCCTCTGAGACATCCATCAGAGACATCCTTCTTAGAAGTTTTCTAATTTACACTTTCCTTTCTTGTACTAAGTCATGAAAATTCCAGTAGGTTTATTTCCTGAGATATTTCCCACTAGCTCTGGGCCATATTTTCAGCCATCTTTGTTATTTCTGCTGCTATGTTATGTTCTAAAAGATAAGCTTACAGGTAGTATGAATTTACAGGTGATTGGCTCTTGACTCCATCCTCCAAGGAGACCAGGCAAGATTTCTTGGGTCCTGGTACTGCAAGGTGGGGTGAGGGAACCTTCGGAAGTGGTGTTGCTAGAATTGAAAAACACCTTAGTTATTTGGGACATTTTCAGTATTGTGCATGTTCAGTTGTATATAAGTTCCAATGTACTTCTTTTCATTTTGTGATAGTAAAGACCCAGCTAAAATGCTGTTGTTCATTAATGTAGTCATGCAATTTGTAATTGAGCTTCTGTTCCCCATTCTGTGTCATGGTGGTGAGGTTTTACTGAATGTCCTGAAAACTAACTGATCAGCAGAAATTTCTATTCCTGACCACATACGGGAAATTTTTAGATCATGTATATTTTCTGCCAAATTATTGATATTTGTGTGTGTATGAACATTTGGTTTTTATTTAGTTACCCCAAGGAAATAGACTATTATCTATTCTAGACTAGATCAAAAGGCAAATTCATGACAAATATCATTTCATGCCTCTCTGGGACTTTATTTCTGGAGCTAGAGATGTAGAAACACAGAAATCCCATGCCATTTACACTTCTGGTCCTTTCAGATCAGCACACTCAAACCCAGATTAGCCTGTCCAACATGACTGACAGCCAGATCCTGAGTCAGCTGTAGGCCACACTTGGGTCCTGCCTTCATTTATTATTGGCCTTTTGGTGCCTGCAGAAACTCCTATTTCTTTTAATTTAAAATAATTTTTAATTGACACAATAATTACATATACAATTATAAGTACAATGTGCTGTTGCAATACCTGTATCCATTGTAGAATGATCAAATCAGGGTAGTTAGCATATTCATCAACTCAAATATTTATCATGTCTTTGTGATGAGAAAATTTAAAATGCTGTCTTAGCCATTCTGAAATGCATAGTACATGGCTGTTAACTGAGGTCACCATGTCATGCTAGAGAACACCAGAACCCTCCCCGCATCTAGAACTTTGTTCTCATTGTCCAGGTCTCCCTTTCCCCATCCATGTTCTCCACCCGAGGCCTCTGCTAACCACCATTCTACCCTGTAGTTCTATGGGTTCAATTTTTTTAGATTCTACCTGTCATTGAGATCAATTATAAAAAATCATATGATATTTGTCTCCCATCCCCGCTCCTCCCCCTCAATCCCCTTCATCTGGTTCACTCATCTGTCTTCTGTCTTGATGGAATTCCCTCCCTACCTTTTTCCTTTTTCTTCCCCTATTTTAAAGGCATACTTGTTTCCTTGCCATTGTCAAGTTCATTATATATTTCAGGTGTTAGCCCCTTATGCAAAGTATGATTTGAAAATATTGTCTTCCAGTCTGTGGGTTGCCTTCACTCTCTTGATTGTCTCCTTTGTTCTGCAGGAAATGTGGAGATAGATATGATCTCATTTGTCTGGTTTTGCTTCTGCTGCCTGTGCTTTGGGGTTCATATCTAAGAACTCATTGCCCAGGTCAATGTCATAGAGCTTTCCATAGGGAAGTTTCTTCTAATGGTTATACCATTTCCTTTCTTATGTTTAAATATTTAATCCATTTTGAGTTGAAAATAAGGGTCCATTTTCATTCTTCTGTATGGATATCAGCTTCCCCAAGACCATTTGAGTTCAGGCTTTAGATGAAATGGAGTCACAAGTTTTCCTAGTTTGGGCCACATTCAGACTTCTCAGAAGCATAGAAATATGAGGCCATTTTGAGACTCCTGGTATATTAAAAATAGAAAAAAATGCCAAATAATACCACTTAATAAATTAGCAATTAAGCATATGTAACATGTAATAATTTCTCTTCCTATGAAACATGTAATAATTGAAACTATTTTAATCTCTGTGAATATTTGATACAGAAGAATTCACTTTTAAAATGTACTATATGTACTAATTTTGAGTTGAATGTTAATTCAGCAAAATGTATACCACGGATTAGCTCTGTGCCAGATTTCAGCACAGGGCAAATGGGTGCCCGTGACAGATAAGGCCCTGGTACTTGTGGTGCCTTTAAACTGAAGGTTTGAGAAACACTGGTGTGCTTGTTGTTTACATAGTAGATTTATACCAAATGGAAAGTGCCCAGCAATGCAACTGCCCTACTTGCTAGATAACTGTAAGGTTTTACAGGAATATCAATTCAAGGTTCACTATAGGTGACATCGGCCCCTGACCGGAAAGCTTTAAGTTGGATGATGTGTGCACTAATCTGTATACTTAAAAGACTGTAGAATTTGAAGCCCTTTCCGAGCCATTCTGGATCCCAGAGAGAGAGACAGAGGTAGAGACCGAGACACAGAAAGAGGGACAGAAAGAGAAGGAGGAGAGACACTGTGCCAACTGCCTGCATTACAGGTAGAGGAATCTCTCTACTGGAGTGTAGTAAACAAGCCACATTAACCAGAAAAGAAGTGGAGCTGGGAAACCCAGAAGGACAGTAGTCAGAGAAGATGTTTATCTGAGACTAACAAAAGGACAGAAAAAAGAGAAAACTGGGCATGCAACAGAGACAATAGGAAGCAAGCAAAGGCAAGTAGGAACAAAGGCCAGGTTCAAGGTGAATCTCTGAATCATTATTTTATTGAGACAGAAACTTTTACTAGGCCTGGGCACAGTTACTTAAAATAGCACAATCCTGATACAGTGAAATTATCAACTACAAGATCAATTCTAGTGTGTTCAAAAATACATTTATTGGTTAAATGCCTCAGATAAGCTAAATTTTAAAAAGTGAGACATTTAAATCATTGCTGAGACAATTTAAATTCTAGGTTCCCTCAATAACATTAAATCAGTGTATCAGTTTGAAGCATCTACCCTATACCTGATCAGAGATTCAATAATTTGAGAAAAGAACATTATAGAACTTAATTCAGAAAAAGTAATTCCAAGTCTTGTCAAGAAAACTTAAACATGGTGTAATAATTTAGAATGTTTGGTTTTCTGCCCTCCTCACACATTTTTTAGAAATATAACACCATTTCATCACTTTTAATACATAGGCAGTGTTTGTAAATTGGATTCAGATCATTTCTAACATGCATGTTTCCAAGAGTTCACTTTGTGAATGGTTCTGCCAATTTTTTTTTTTTTAGTATTTTTTAAAAAGTTAACTTACATTTATATCAGAATATATTTATATTGCAAAGTAAATTATACCTATACTATCTTTTCTATCTTCCAGATACCCCAGGGCTCAGTTATCTAGTAAAATAACAATGAACATAGTTAACTATGAGGGAGGATTTAACCATGTTTTTGGTCCTAAATATTTAATTTTTGCTGAATCCATAATGAGATATTTGAGATAGGTAGTATTGTTGTCTTATGCAAAAGGCAGAGAGAGGTTAAGTGACTTTCCCAAGGCATCACAGCTGATAATCTCAGTTGTCTTGAGCATTAAGATTAAAACATGCCTGCAGAGCTGTTGACTATAGCACATGTAGAATGAGGTTTATTGGGAGTCTTATTGCTTTAACAAAGTAAGGCTTTCAAGTCTTAAGGAATCATGAGACTGGCTCATAGACTCCATTTTTCCCAGGGTGATCTACCCTACCTAGGTCACTCTTCCTCCTTTCTAGATGGTGCTTAGTGTTTAGTGATCTCAGGAAGCCCCAGGTGGTTCTCCCAATATCCTGGCCTCTGAGTACCTTGACCATCTCCTCCTCATGACCGTGTCCTTTTTCCCACCTTCACTGCCCACTCGTGGTCACAGCTGGCAGTGGTCATCATCAAAAGCTGAAACCTCCACCCCACTTTGCCGAGCATCTCTTCTGCCACATGTGACTTCACCCTCGATGACCTATAAGCCACTGATGCTCTGGCTTTTTCTGGCATCCCACCCTCTTCATTTCACCCCTGCCCTCTGGGCCCTTCTCTCAGTGTTCAAAAGAGTCACCCCTTCTCAGTCCCTTATGGGCATATCTCACTTTGTCCTACTATCCTGGTTAAAAAAAAAATAGTGCTGGCGCAAATCCACCTCTGCCTGGTTCGTCCCACACACATGGAGCTGACTGTGGCTGGAGAAAAACACTCCCTACCCCTGCACAGTGACTAACCCACCTGGGCCCTAAGGCTGGTTGGCTCTCCCAGGGCATTTCCCAACACACTCCTCCATTTCTGGGACAACTATTTTATGCTTCCTTTCCCCAAGCCTTCCACACCTCCTCCCCATCCTCATTCTTAGCTGTTGACATTGCTTCCTATTTCTCTGAGAAAATAGAAGCAACCAGAAAAGAATTTCCGCAGCTCCCACGACCACATCAGCCCACCTACTTGCATCTGTGCCTGAATACTTGGTCTCCACTCCTGTTACTATGGTTGAACCATCTGTGCACCCGGCTCAGGCCAATCCCTCTATGAGTGCCTCCAGCCCATCCTCCCTCTCCCTCCAGGGGAGAATTCCTGTCCTTCTTCACTCTACTTTCTTCCCCCTCAATCTCTGTTGGATTCTTCCTATCCACATATAAATGCATGCCATTTCTCTCATCTTAAAAAGTCACTTTCTTAATTCTACTTTTCCAACTGCCATTCAATTTTTCTTCTTTTTACTGAAAAGCTTTTAGAAAGAATTGCCCGTTTTAGTTTCAAAATCTTCTTCTCCCATTCTCTGTAGAACCTATTCCCAAACAGGCTTTTCTTCCCCATGTTACCCAGGACAAGTTGACCAGGATGTGTCTTGGTCCTCATGATAGTCAGTTCTCAGTCCTTATCTTTCCTCACCTGTCAGAAGCACTTTACATGGTTGTTTCTGCATTCATGAAATTCTTTCTTCATTCAGGTTTCTACCTATACCCCTGGCTATACCTTTCTAATCTTAACCGAATTTTTAATAAAATTTAAATGAGCATTTGTTACATGAAAATAGTGCTCTAAGCATTTGTGAAATACCCATAAGCAATACAGACAAAAGACTCTTCCTTATATAACTTGACTTCCGGTGGGAGAATGCAAACAAAAATAATAAGCATAATAAATAAAATTAGGTTAGAAGGTTCAAAGCATAGAGAACTGGGTATTGTTGCAATTTTAAATATGGTACTCAGAGAAACCTCACTGGAAAGGTGGCACCAAACAGGCAAACACATTCCAGGGCTTGGCCTTTACCATCCCTCTGGAGTAATCTTGTTTTACCAATATTCCTGTTTCCTTCTGCCTCATCTGCTTTGACCATCACTAAAAGGTTCTCTTTTAGTCAGACTTTTCCTGGCCTCCTTTTTTGAGATTACAGCTACCCCCAACCCTCTTTCCTGCTTGATATTTATCCCATCATCTCAACTATTATCTGTCTTAATCACCTGCTATTGACTGATGGATTTCGTGCACTCTAGTGTTCACTCCATAGAGACAAGGTTATTGGATTTGTTGTTGTTATTGTTGCTGTATCCCCATATTTGGACTTACAAAATTAATTGAGTCAATATTGCTAATTCAGACTTTCTATGAATTTATTTCTTTGACTATTGTCAAAAGTATTAGCATAAAGCTGGTCAAAATATACTTTTCCAAGCTGGGCATGGTGATACAGGCCTATAATCCCAGCTACTCAGGAGACTGAAGCAGGAGGATGGCAAGTTCTGAGCCAGCTTGGATAGTGTAGTGATTCCCTGTCTCAAAAAAACTAAAATAAAATGATCACCTAATTCATTATTTTAACTTATTATACATTTAAAATTCTTTTTGTGATCTTTCCTGTGCCTGCAGTTAATGCCCTGTTTTTTTCCCCCCAATCCCGTTTCTTTGTATCTTCTCTCTTCCTCTATCCCTACTTAGGCACTTGGTTTTCTCTGTCATGTCCTAACCATCCTTTCTCATCCATTTTCTTACTATAGAAATGGCAGTGTTTTTACAAGATGCTGTGTGAGAATAGAATAGAATAGAATAGATGGAGGACAGAAGCCAGGACACAGTTTCAATAATCCAAGTTGAGTGTTTTGAACCAAACTGGTAGCTGTAGAGCTGGTGAGAAGTGCTGAGATTCAGAATATATTTTGAGCATCAAATATGGACTGTGAAGGAAGAGGAGTCATAAATAAACCTATGATTTTTAGACTGAGCAACTGAAAAAATGGAGTTTCCATCAATTGAGATGGGGAAACACTGATGCAGGTTTAGGAGGCAAGATCACATGTTCAGTATGGGGCAAGATGAGGTCTCTTCTCCTGCAACTTGACCTGTGGATTAGGCAGTCGGGGATACCAGAAAAGACCTCTGGAAAGGGGCACAGACTGGAAATAAAAATGCAGTCCTTGACACATAGAGATTTATTTAAAGATATGGGACTGGAAATGAAATACAGAAGTGTAGACAGGAAGAGGAAAAGAATCAAAGACTGAGACACCATACTAAGAGATCAAACGGTGGAGATGACCCAGCAGCGGAGTTCCCACAGTGGGTGGGTCTGTCCTCTCCCTGTAGTTCTGTTAGCTTTTGCTTTAACTGTTTTGAGACTTACTAGGTAATTTAAGTTCAGGATTAATATGTATCTTCCAGTAAGTTGCAAGCTACATCATTAAGCAATTAACTCCTTTTAATGATTTCTGGTTCAAAATCTATTTTGGCTGATGTCAATACATTTATACCAGTTTTCTTTCAGTTACTTTTTATCTGACGTGTGATTTTCCATCCTATTAATTTCAACCTATCCATGATCTTCATGGTTATGTGTCTCTCTTTGTAAAAGGCAAATGAATCTATTTTGTTTCTTTCTTCAATCTGTCAATTTCTACCTTTTTTTTTTTTTTTTTTGGAGGGGGAGTATACCAGGGATTGAACTCTGGGGCATTCAACCACTGAGCCACATTCCAAGCCCTGTTTGTATTTTATTTAGAGACAGGGTCTTACTGAGTTGCTTAGCACCTCACTTTTGATGAAGCTGGCTTTGAACTTGCAATCCTCCTACCTTACCTCCTGAGCTGCTGGGATTACAGGCATGCACCATAGCACCCAGATCAATTTCTACCTTTAACTAATAAGTTTATATCACATTCATACTTATTCATGAGTATTGATACATTGAACTTGAATTTGTTTTTATCATCTCACTCTGCTTTCTATTTACCCTGGTTGTTTTCTTCCTCTTTTCCTCTTCTACCCTCCTCTAACTCCTCCTTCTTTTTCTACATTCATGCTATTTAAAAGTTTATGGTGGAGGTCTTGTTTGTTGGCTAACTGGTTTTCTTATTTATTCTATGGTTTTCTATCTAGTGGCTTCAAAGTTATTTGTTTTAATTGCATAGTACATTTTTCCTTAAAATTTGGCCATATATATTTGACAAAACTGAAAGTTAATCTCTTAACATCCTCTTAAATAGTATAAGAATGAAGAACACTTTAGCCAGATCATTTTCCCTCTGACTTACATACTGTGTTGTCCAGTATAAAATGACTGGCATTTCTCTAGTGCTATTAATTTTCTATTTCTGCTGTCTCTCACTCATGGTGGCTTTTTCCCTGTGGTTGGTGATCTTTGCTTCTCTCCTTATTGTATTTCCTGGCAGTCGGACCAGCACATTCACACTGGTCAAGAGCTCTGGTTACATGGAGGAAATCCAGTTTCAATGTCTCACCCTGTTTATTTTTCAAGACCCAATATCATGAAGCAGTGTCTAGCTACTTTCCCAAGACAATCTCATTTTTCACTTTTATTTTGCCCACAGCTGTGTGATCATTTGGTGTCATGATTTACTAAGAATGGGAGACTCTTTTTTTGCTTGCTTGCTTGCTTCCTATGAATTGAGTAAGATGAATTAAAATCACAAGGTTCATTCAACATCTAGAGTTGTTTTAGAGTGAAAGAGCCTTTCAAAGGAAGTTGTAACATTATGCCAGCCGTAGACGTTCATTTATGTTATGTGTGAAGATGTTTTTGTTTGTTTTGATATCTTGTAAAGACTTTTTTCAATGTACACGCTATTAAAAATTGTCAGGTATAGCAAATCTGAGCTAGCTGCGGTGACAGTTCCAAGTTTGCCCTGCAGTCGCTTGAGGAAATTAGCCAAGATAATAAACCACAGAAATGTGTCAGTGTGTGATAAAGGAGAAGTGACTAACTACTTAACCTCAGGGCTGCTCTGAGAGTAGGCCTCTGGCCCCTGTCCTCTTGGGCTCAGGTCTTGGCTGCTCAGGGGATCCTCTATCTGGCACCAAGACTCATGAGTCTATCTACAGTTATCTATAGGCTTAAGTCAATGTGATCAAAGGTTGGCCCTGAGATTTTTGATAATGTCAAGATGTCACTTAAGTGGACAACCATTTTAATTTATAATATAAAGACATTGCTTGTTTCTTCCCTCAACTGTTTTTTGGTTTGGGATATATTGTGTCTTTTTTCTCCATTGGATCCACAAAATCTAACTTTGAGAGAAATAATATTAATTTTAGTTTGTCATTTTGGTGGGCTATGTGTCTTAATTTTCAATGGGTGACACACTATAGGGTATTTATTCTGCTGATGGGAAACTAACTAAAACTACAGAAAATATGGCAGAAATCTCTTTTCACCTCACTCTCTCCTTGTGTATGCGGGACAGATTGGTTAGGGGTTCTGGAAAAACAAATATTCTCTTTATAAATAAGTTGTGTATGGTAAAAAAATTCCACAAACAAACCAAGAAGGATCAAACCAACCTAAATAAATGATATAAGATATCCCCTGCACTTGAAAAATTTCTAACCAAAAGGATGTTTTTCAAAATATATTGTAATCTTATCAGTTTACATGAGATGGCAATCAAATATTACTTAAAATAGCCTGCACACATTCAAAGTAAAATAACAGTAGAAAGCCTATTACTTCTAGAGGGCTGGGGCTATGGCTCAGCGGTAGAGCGCTTGCCTAGCATGTGCAAGGCACTGGGTTCGATCCTCAGCACCACATAAAAATAAATAAAATAAAGGTATTGTGTCCAACTACAACTAAAAAATATTTAAAAAGGGAAAGCCTGTTACTTCTTACCATTAAAGAGTTAAATATGTTGTGCTCACTTTTATGCTTTTTAAAAACCAATGAATCCAAAATTTCAGGAAGGAGAAAAATACTGAAATTGTTGTTTATAGCAATAATTACATTTCCCTTTGGATCATGTACCTTTAAAATGTCTGAATGCATTGCTGTATAAGTGTCATGTGTGTTTAAAAGATGCCATAATTATTAGACACAGAGCTCTAGCACGGTGTCTTATGCACAAGCCCCGGGCTCCTGCTCAAGGTAAAAGCCTGGGGTAGGCACCAGGCTGCTTATGAACGTGGCAGCAAGATCAAATTGTTGAATACATTGAGTCATCTGTGCAGGCTGAAAATTATGCTTCCCAGCCTCCTGTGAACATGTTTCCTCATTTTTTATTTTTTTAAAACTGTATCTTAGGATCTGCTTCAAAACACAGATGCCCACAAAAGAGCATTCCATGAAATCTATCGAACCAGGTCTGTCAACGGGATCCCAGTCCCACCTGATCAATTAGAGGACATGGCTGAGAGGTAAGAGAATTGTCTGGTTTTAAATGAAGTCTTTTTTTAAAATGCTAGGAAGATGATTTTTTTTACATTTCTTTTCTTTCTAATCAATCATTTGTTTTGTTTTTTAAAAGCATAGATGCTTGCATTTGGTAAATGAAAAGTAGGCTCCTATAATATATGCTAAGAATGCCAACATTCTAATATATTATTAACTGAAAAGACTCAGCCTGGATGTACCCACAGCCTGAAAATCACAGGCATGGTTTCTTCAGAGCCTGTATTTTTTACTCAGTACTGTAAGGAACATTATGTAATATTGCAAAAACAGCTTATAAAAGAAACAGATGAGAGATGTGTTGGCAGGGGAGAGAACTAACTCAAAGACTTCAATCAATAATATTTTGCCTTTAAACCCAGAGCTAGAAAAGGAACCCAATCCCCAGACAGTAGTGATCAGCTAGAGTTTGGAGGACCTTGTGGCTGCCCGATATTTAAGGCTGCCATGTAACAGGTTAAGTAAGCATCGTTCTGTTACTATTAGTTACATTCCCTGAAATCTCCCTGTTTTATTTCTAGGTTTCACTTTGTTTCCTCCACATCAGAGCTGCACTTAATGAAAATGGAATTTCTAGAATTAAAGTACCGTCTGCTCTCACTGCTGGTTCTTGCAGAGTCAAAGCTAAAGTCTTGGATCATCAAGTACGGGAGACGAGAGTCGGTGGAGCTGCTTCTACAAAACTACATCGTAAGTGCCTGCTGCTTTAGCAGAGAAACCAGGGGACTCATAATAGAGTTAGCATTTAAACTTGCTAGTTTAATTGACATTATTGTTGTAATCTTGAATTTAAAACATAAAGTGTTAGTGTGTTAAATGGATTAGATCTAAGGTTATGGGCTTTTCAAAATCATCTAAAATATAAACTTATATTCTTTGGAATCTGTTCTTTAAGACCCCATACTGTAGGCAGGTTTGCTGCTTTAACTATATTAAACCATGTGACTGGGCTTTACTTCTTAAAAACATTTTTGAATTGCATACCCAATCCTTAGATTGGAACCCAGTTGCTCCTTTGAAACTGAATTGCAGTACATAAAGGTTATCTTCATGTCTTCTAAAATCCAGTTGGCAGTAGTTTTGGAACAATTTTCAGTTGTCCACTTGGGAACTGTTTATTTTTAGGTGGGAGCCCATGTGTCTCCTTCTTGGTAATTCCCTGAGCTTCTTGCTCCTGTGTGCACACAGACAGTGTGAAATTTTGTGTATGAATCTCTACCAACTTAATTTTTGAAGATTACCTCATATTTGGGGCTCTTACTAGAGGTAATCCTATATCTACTTGAAATTATAGCCTTTTGTTAATGTAAGAATCAGATTGTTCCATAACCAACAGTTCCATTTGCATGAAGTTAGTGCATTATATTTAAATATTTCCTCTTAGTCCATTAAACATGCCCCCCAGTTTATTTGCAGCCCCAGTTTGCTAATATAATTCATATTAATAGGGTATCTCAGTCCTGAGCTCTTCCATTTATGTTTAAACACAAAATTACAAATGATAAATTGATCAACGTTTAAAACATAAGCCCACTGTAACCTAATCTGTAACAGTGAATTAATAATCCTTGTGCTTGAATACTTTTGGAAATTGTATCTTTATAGAAGCATCTTAAAACCATAATTTATTTTGCAACATAATAATTTTACTTTCTAAGTGATGTGTGAACAACATGTATTGAAACAAAAAGATTTAACTGGTTTACAGTAAAATTTTTTTCTCCAGAATAAAATTGTCTAGGAAACATTTGTCCCTCCCCCCAAAAAAAGGGAAACCTGTTATAGGTTTCTTTATTCATTTGTAGTTATTTCAGAAATTAATGAAAATTTTAATTTTTTTAATTTAAGAAATTGTTAGTGTCTTAAATATTAAATATAGATATGCATTTATATTTTCAGGTTTAGTCATACCAAATGATGCACTCTGAGTCCAGTAGTTAATTATACAGGATTCATTCTTTGTTCTAGTTATTTTTGAACAGCCAATCATATTTAAATATCTAATGGGAATATTTCACCAGGTAAACGTTCCAATACAATGATATTAATAATTCTCTTTGAACTTCTCAAAAGATATATAAATAGAGAATTGTTATTAATGATCAAAAGTCAGTACTTCTTGCCTACTCCATAAAGTTAAAGAGTTCACTAAGCTTCTAATGGCACACTGCTTTGTAATTTTCACAATTATTTATGAAGTTGATAATTACCCTATATCCACAGCATGTTTTAATGAATATTCCCTAATATTTTCATTCCCTTGTGAAAAATACCTACTTATTGTTCATGTTTCTTTTCATAAAGGGTTTGAAGATCTTTTTTTTTGCTTAACAGTTTTAATAACTGGATATTGAGTGTTTCATTTTTTTGTCCCCTTGGTAGTCTTTTGGGCTGGGTGTTTCCACATAGATTTGTACTCAGCAAACAGGGTAGAAGGACTAGGGCCTTCAAAGGCCAAGGCACGGGCTTCAGGAAGCAGAGTTGGTAAGATGTGGAGTTGAAATGTAAATCCAGATCTTTCCCCTTTGCAAGGGTACTGAATATTAATATCTAAATAATCCTTGAGAAAAAAACTAAAGACCAAATCATTGATACATGTTGCATGCTAGTGAACGGAAGAGTGTTGTTCACTTAGACATTGATTCTGTTTTGTATTGGTCCAGATTTGATAGTGTTCCGCACTTGCAAACTATAGCCTTAGCCAGGGCTGTTATGTGTGTGCTAGGCAGCTAGGTGTGGGCTCAGAGCTCAGGGGTTATTGACACTGTGCCATCAGTCACAGAGAGATGTGTTTGAATCATGGTCTATTTAATACCTGTGACTTTGTGAAAGCCAACTTTTAGAAGTTTTAGAAGGTTAGTAAGTTTGTAATAGAAATAACAATAATAATGATAATAGAACAACAGGAGTTAGAGAGGAACAAAGACTGAACCATACTATTTTACATGTCACACCCTATAGACCGTTCAACCTTTCTGGAGTTTTAGGAGAAAATCATTCAGTTTAGCACAGACCATTTCAAAAATCATGAGGACTTTTCAATAAAATCATGAAGGCAGTTGCTTAAATGCTATCCTTTTTTGGCTCCTTAAAATAAGATGAGCCTCATGCTGCTACGTGTCTGTCATAATAATATTTAGGCCGTGAAGAGTCCCTAATTATCTTTTCCTTAGTCTGAATTCTCATTCTTAATCATTTGAAAAACAGAAAGATTATACTTTTTAAGAGCATTAGAGATGGGCTTCCATAGCTCTGGTATGTGGCTGCTGAGTGCTTAGAAATTCTTGGAAAATGCTTCACAGATGCTCATGGTGGATAAGCTTGGCCATATGCTATTGATAAGTGATTACATACTGTGAGGTAATCTGAAGGTACTTAATTTGGTCCTTGCTTTCAGAATTGTTGGCAATGACCATGTTCATTAAACATGCTTCAACTCTAACATGGAAAAATAAGATAACATTGCAATGTTTCATATAACAGAAAGAGCTCTTGGAATTGTGGTCTGTGTGGGTACAATATCAGTAATGTGAATATTTGTTTTATTATTTGTAACTAATTTATTAATATAAATTTTGAATCCTGATGAAACCACTTCTCAAAATTTATTTTAAAAACCTTAAATTATCTGGCTTAGCTTCCATTGAATGAAATCAATGAGCTTTTTATTTATTATATCTACACTCATCTTGTTGAGACCATGTTGGATCAAACTTCACTAATATTTTCAATTTAATGTCATTAAGACATAGCTTATTTTTCTTCAAATACCTTTAACTTTAAAAGTTCCCTGACTAACATAGCTTACTTGTTAAATTTTACATCCAAGTTCCAGTCTAATTTTGAAAGAAGTAAACCAATCCTTTTCTTAGTATTTAAAATATTCATCTTCATATTTACTTATACATTTTTTATAATAGATATGTCCAGACAGCTTTCAGTAAAAAGGCAATTTACTAGTTCTCTTTCTAAAGTGGTTGTAATAGACAAGATAATTCATATGCTCCATATTCAGAAGGAACCAAATTACATAAATCAAAAAAAAATTAAAATAACAAGTTTATCTTCTTTTAAAAGTTAATTATCTAGTTTTCATAGTAAGAGAGCTCAAAAATACTTTAATAAATTTCTACATTTCTAGCATTCTTTAAACACTCCCCTTGGACCAAAAATGAATCCGGAAATAAGGTTTTTCTTTTATTGGTTTTTAGTTAATTTGTAAACTGTTCTAGACTATTTAGGTATTTAAGTCTTCCTACCACTACGGGCACTATTTTTCCTTTTTCAACACTTAGAACAATTGTTTTCCCATTAGCTTTTTGAAATTTGCACTGACTATTTTTAAAATTTGCAGAGACTATTTTCTTAAACTTTGTCAAATATAGTTATTTCTTAAATTTCTTCAACAGTGTCTTGAACATTAGATGTGGTTTTCCAGTTTTGATCAAATCATGACTTGTTTATTTTTGGTAAAATCATGGCTTGCTTGTTTGACTAAATTATTCACAATTTAAATTCCAGTGAATTACTCTTTTCTCAACTGGGAATTAGAAATAGATAATAAGGCTAAATAAGGAATTAACCAGATACTATTGTCTTTTGCAATTCTCAAAGAAAAATTGTAAAGCCTATTAAAGTTATTAAATAAAATATTGATCATGGAACTTCTCATTCCATGTAATTCAGCTTTTTCTATTCACTTTATTCCTGAAGAATAGTTTATTTACAAGTAAAGGCTTGGTAACTATAAAATGATCTATAGTGTATTATATATGTTTTAAAATTATATATGTATTTTATATTTTAAACTATAATTGTATTATATATATATTTAAATTTTATCTTGAAACATGGAAAACATTGGTAAAAATCTAGGGATGTCTATGCAATTGATGTACATTGAGTTTTGTATCTACATACCAGTCTTTTGCATCTCTATAGGGAGCATATATCAGCAAACTACACAGGACTTCAGCTAGTTTGTGAAGGCTAATTTTTGAATTTTATGATAGTGACACCTATCAAGAATTTTAATGAATTAAAATCATGGGAATTCATTATACTCTTAGAAGAAATTCAAGATACTTTGGTGATATGTTAACTATAACATCATTGATTTTCTAGTTTATAAGAGTAAGAACCATCTTTGAGACAGGAGTTATTTTATAACATTAACAATAGTAGGGGCATATACGTGACTGCAACCTGTACACTCAGAAAAATGAAATTATATCCCATCTGATTCAAATGTATTATATGTCATGAGCATAGTACTGTCATGTGTAACTAATTAAAACAAATTAAAAAAACACAAAGACAATTGTAATATTAATCTGAGAATTTTTTTTGCACGTTCTTGGTTTTATTTTATCCATTTGCCAACACTGACTATTGCATATGTAAATTACATACAGATATAGATACCACATGTCTTGTAAATTTTATACTAGGTAATTGAAATATGAGGCCATCAATAACACAGATGATATATTTGATCATTTAAATTTTTCCAGTTTTTATTTTAAGTATACCCTGTCATGTATTTATAATCTGAAGTTCCTCTATAAGTCATTCACCAGGACTAATGTTCAAAGAACAACAGACTCACACAGCTTAAACACAGTGGGACACTGAAATGTTCCTCCAAATTTAGTTCTTTCTAAATGTTAGGCCCAGGTTCTCTGGAGCAACTTCTGTCTTATCAAAGAACAAATCCTTGGGTGGTAAAAAATAGCTTATTTTCTCAATCTAGTGCTGAGTTAGAAAGAGTATAGAATCATTTTATATGCTCAGAATAACCTTATGTTATTTGCAACAGTAGAATTAATTTCATATTTTCAAGAAGAGTGAGGTTGGCAAATTTGGGTAAAATATGCACATATCTATAATGAAGAAAACTGACTCTGCCATTTCTACACTAGCCCCATGTTTCCTCTCTCCTAACCAACCATTCCTTCTTTTCTAGTCTTTCATAGAAAATAGCAAGTTCTTTGAACAATATGAAGTGACATACCAGATCCTGAAACAGACAGCTGAGATGTACGTCAAAGCAGACGGTTCAGGTAAAACACACTGCAGAGTTTGCTGCAGTGATGACTACATTAGCATTTACAATCCACAGGTTTCAATGTGATCAGTTCAGTTTTCTTCTCTGCAAAATCTATGTGTGACCATGCCATTGGCGTTGGAGAGGACATTATTAGATTCAGTTCTCTTGACTTTGTGCAGTGTTTAACCCATGCAATTATACTCATGTGTTGTGTGTGTGGTGTGTATATAGTCATCTTCTAAAAAAGCAAAATAAGCATCATTTTTTTCTAAGTCACAATTTTCATCCTATTTTAAATTCTAAGGATTAAAAGCAAAAAAATGGAATAATTTGAATATCACAATCAGGGAAATGAGAGGTTATGTTAGTGTGAAGATACAATTTGTAAAATGTATTTGTTTTCAATTTGTGAATATGTCGTAATTGTTGGAAATGAACTCTAGCATTGGTGATTAATACTATTGCATGCACACCAATGTGTAAGACCACAGGGAAAAGAGGGCATGGAGGATTTTAATACAAAATAAAAATTGTAACTGGTTTTATCTTTGCAGTGGAAGAAGCTGAGAATGTGATGAAATTCATGAATGAAACCACGGCTCAGTGGAGGAATCTCTCAGTTGAAGTACGGAGTGTGAGGAGCATGCTGGAGGAAGTGATCTCTAACTGGGATCGCTATGGCAACACAGTGGCTAGTCTTCAAGCCTGGCTAGAGGATGCTGAAAAAATGCTAAGTCAATCAGAAACTGCCAAAAAGGTAAGACTGTCTCATACAAAAGGAAAAGACAGGAATTTAGAAGTAAAAGGCTTCTTTCTATGTATGGTACTGGGAATTGAACCCAGGAGCGCTCTACCTCTAAGCTAGATTCCCCAGCCCTTTTTATTTGAAGATAAGGATTTCACTAAGTTGCCTAGGATGACCTTGAACTTGTGATCCCCCTAAATCAGCTCAGGAGTTGCTGGGATTTCATATGTGCTCTGCTATGCCAGGCTATGAGAGACAGTTTTTGTAGCATAGTTCACTAAGGAGTGTTATATATTTGCAAGTTTGACTCAAGAATTCTCACTTTGCCCTAAAAGTTTCACTTTCAGGTTAGTAAATTATTGTAGACCAATAAATACTGGTTAATTAAAGTTCAGTTAAAACAGTCCCCAACCTGGTCAGTTTAACATATGACTTTTATATTCAGATGAGCAATAAATGGATGGGGGCAGTGTCCAGCAGGATCCCCTGAGTGCCAATAACCCTGTGCTCAGCAAGCTCTGTATGTGGAGGGGAATATCTTAGACACCACTCTTGGTGGATTTTCTAATTTAACAGAGGTTGAAAACAACACTGAATAACATATAACTGAATCTGTGAGGTAGCATATACCATCAAGCAGCTGGACCACCACATTTTTAACTCTTTAGAGATTCAGTTCTGGACTTCATTAACCCTCAATCCATATAGAAGTGATTTCTTTTTTCACTGGTTACAAGTGTATATGTGTGTGCACATGGGGGGTTAATATTTCATTTGAATGTCATTTATATATAAATATCAATGGACTGAGTTATGTATATAGGTCTTAAAATGGAAACCTGATATTTTCAGTGAAAAATCAATGTATATGTAAAAGATTAAAATGGTGGTCTTACATATGATACATACATTAAGATTGCTACCAGTTGCAGTGGCACGTGCCTAAAAATCTCAAGTACTTAGGAGGCTGAGGCAGGAGAACCAGGAGTTCAAGGCCAGTCTGAGCAATGTGATAAGATCCTATCTCAAAAAGAAAAAAAAAAGAATAAATTAGTGCTTGCCACCCAAGATTGGATCATCTGTTATTGTTTGCACAAATAAATCTATTGCTTTTAAGTGTTTTACCATTTTTATTCATATGAATTAAACATTTTTTTATATCTACACAAGACATAACTAAGTACCCACACAGATTTTAACTTTTTTGATCAGACCAGCAGTGCCCTGGTAGATGTCATATGTGTTAATTTGATCCAAAGGATGTAACCACCAGAAACAGAAATGTTCTCATCTATTTATGTAGAAAAATCCTCCCACACATGGCTTATGAAATGAAGTTTGAATTTTCCTTGGTTTTTACTGTGATGTATGTGTGTGTGCATATGTGAACACATGCATTTAATTTGAAATGAGTTTGAAACATTCTTATTTGCTTAAGGCTGCAAATTTGGCAATAAATCAGCTTCAAAGGATGTTATTGTATTAAATGTTCTTGATGCAAATATTTAATTTAGAAATGTTTCAATTGATGTTTATCCCCATAATTGTTAATTATCCTAATATTATATATATTATATTACATACACACAGATTTTTAAACAAAAGTAACACTTCAAAAATATATTTAAAAAATTTAAGAAAGCTGTTTATTTCCCTGTTATATATTATGCTTCTTACATTCCCTGGCACTAGTGTTTCCTTGTTTGAATGCTATGCATAGTAAACCTCTGATGCTTACAGAAATTCATTCATTGTTTATTCAACTGCAAAATGGAAATGAAAAAGAATCACCATATTCTGTTTCTTTTTCAGCAAAAGAGAAGGCATAACTATTCCTATAAAAGATACTAAGGGCAAGGAAAAGTGGCATGTACCCATAGTCCCAGCTAATTGGGAGGCTGAAGCAGGAGGATCTCTTGAGTCCAGGAGTTCAGGGCCAGCCAGAGTAACATAGCAAGACCCTATCTCCAAAGACAATTTAAAAATCAATAAAAGAGACTTGGTGCTTCTAGTTCATATTTTGAAATTTTATTTAAAATTTGTATTTTGAGGGGCTGGGGATGTGGCATGTGGCCTAGGTTCGATCCTCAGCACCACATACAAACAAAGATGTTGTGTCTGCTGAAATCTAAAAAATAAATATTCTCTCTCTCTCTCTCTCTCTCTCTCTCTCTCTCTCTCTCTTTCATACTCTTGCTCTTTAAAAAAAAATTTGTATTTTGAAAGAGATTTAAGGCTTAAAATTTACACATACTTTATAATGCAGATATTTCATAGTCTGGTCACTTTTATATCTGTTACGAATATTTGATTTATGTCTTACAATATAACATATTCTTTGTTGTTTAGGATTTTTTTCGAAATTTGCCTCATTGGATTCAGCAGCATACTGCCATGAATGATGCCGGCAATTTTCTAATTGAAACTTGTGATGAGATGGTTTCCCGTGACCTTAAGCAGCAATTACTACTGCTCAATGGGAGGTGGAGGGAATTGTTTATGGAAGTCAAGCAAGTACGTTTCAAATCTGTACTCACTTCAAACGTGTCTGTGTTGTAAATGTGGTGATAAGCAATCTGTTTAGTGGCAGTTTTACTTTTATAGCATGAGCTTATTAAGACAGAATAAAGAAGTGTTTAGAACCAATATATGATAGAGTTGATTATTCCTTCTTTTCCATTTGTAATAGCGGAATGTCACAGAAGTCTAGAGTTTGATTAAGGATTATGTTAACATATGGAACCTACTTGTACGGAATGATTCACTTTCAAATCATACTTCTGCATTGCTATGATGGTTCCTTTTCTCCTTTCAAAGTAATTGGACTTACTTCAAACCTATCTAAAATAAGAATCAGGAATTAGAGGCTCTTACCATATAACAATCCAAGAGCATAAGAGATTATGTCAAAGTGAAGGTTGAGGGTTTCTCGAGTTACAGCTTAATGGCTTTCAAATGCTCTCCCCCTCCTTTCTTCACAGTATGCTCGAGCAGATGAGATGGACAGAATGAAGAAAGAATATACAGACTGTGTTACTACCCTCTCTGTTTTCACAACTGAAGCCCATAGGAAGTTTTCAGAGCCCTTCGACGTCTCTTTTATTAACATCAAGTTGTTAATTCAAGACTTAGAGGTGAGGGGTTTGGGGTCATAAAATGAAAACTCCATCCTCTTGTGAAAATAAAGATCAGCAAGTTTGCAAAATCATTATCAAAGCTGTCTCTCTTTTTCCTGGACATCATTTTGACAGGTCCATCCTGATTTATGCCTTCCATTAAAAAAAAATAATAACTTGAATTTTTTAAAGAGAGAGTTTTAGTCATATGAAGCAACCTCAAAATAATTTTTCAATTTGGAGATCTTTTTTTTTTCCTACAATCAAATTGTAAAACACTAGTCAAAACCAGGAGACATCTATAGGTGGTGCCTCCATATAAATGCATCTAACAAAAAAGGATTTATTACATGAATTGTGGTATTTATGTACTTTGAACAGCCTATAGCTCTCAAAAGTGAAATAGTGGAAGAATACTTAATAGCATGAAAATATTTTATAGTATATTGTTAAGTGAGAAAAGCCAACACAACTTGTCATTTTTGTTCTTGTAAAAATAAAACAATGGGTATATACACACACACCAGAAAGAAACATTAATAATATAATGATGAGATGGTGGCTTTGGCTATTATTGTGTGAGAAAACTATATATATGTTCCCTAAACATTCATTATTTTAGTATCTCTAATTTGTAAGTTTTCTGCAATGACAATGTTTAAATTTTTTAAGAAAAAAAAATAAGTTTTAAAGTTAGAATTTCCCCACATTGGTAATCTACATTTACATGATATAATATTTCTATATTACATTAACATATTCATCAAAAGCATAAAGATTACTTTACCTAGTCCTTATGCTAATGATAGCTGGTCACCTTTAAAGGGAATTTTTTTTCTGTGTAATATTGCCTATATTTTTAGAGCAAGATTGCAATAAATCACCAAGTTGATCTTAAAGCAGGAGATGGAAACTTGATTCACCAATTGGTGGTCCAGAGCCACCATCTGGCGGGCCAAGGGGTAGGCTGCAAGTCTACAACCTTTGACCCCTTCCTGGGATTTGAATGTACCTTTTATAGTCCAAAACCATATTAAAGTATAAGTGGCTGTTGCTATGATTCAAAACCATAAATGTCATGAGATCTAAAATAGTAAGCAGCAAAGAGAGTGGGCCTAAACATCCCTAGTTGTGTAAAAGTTAAAGAATCGTTACTAACATCTAGACAATCAATCTCTGTACATTGTCCAAGAAAAATTGGAACCAGAGAGAGAACACTTTTACATTATATAAGAATTGCCATTTTGTGTTGCCAAACATGCTAGCTAAGCAACTGTTGATGGGTACAGAGGTGGGGCTTTCCATGGGAGAGGGATTTTTTTATATGATGTAGGGTCTCAGGGAAAAAAATGGAGTCTGTTTGGTCATTGCCCATGTAGCCTGACCCATAACAATATATTAGTAATGAAGGAAAAGCAATAACCAGAATCTTGAAAACTTTTCTACGCATATAGAATTTCATAAAGTGCATATTGATTTTTTGTTTTGCCTTCTGTGGAATCTTGAGATTAAAAGGAAATGTGTCATGTGTTAATTGAGCTGTTTCAATGATTCATGCAGGATATTGAGCAGAGGGTGCCTGTAATGGATGCCCAGTACAAGATGATCACAAAGACAGCACATCTCATTGCCAAAGAGAGCCCCCAAGAAGAAGCCAGCGAGATGTTTGCAACCATGTCCAGGCTCAAAGAGCAGCTAGCCAAGGTGCGAGAGTAACACTTCCATGCACAGCATGTAGAGTGGCACCCGGGCCGCCTTCAGCTCCTCTCCTGCCCCCTGACTCCCTGTCAGCAACCCTGCTTTTGTTTCTTATTGGGATTTCTGATTTAGTAACTTGGGCATGAATTTTTAAAATAAAACTATGATGCTGATACCAAGTATTACCTCTTGGTAATTAGCTATTGTTAATTTTCAAGTGCAATAGCTATACTTTATTAGAAAGATATTTTTGGAGAAGAGTCAGATGTGGTAAAACAAAGAGAAAGAAGAGGAGGAGGAAAAAGAGGAAAGGAGGAGAGCATATATTTTAATGAGAATTTATTGAGATTTATTTGCTGTACCCCCATTCTAAGCTTACTTATGCTCTTTCCTGCTAACATAACCACAAATCAATAAAATTCCTCCCCCCTCATTCACAAAGCTCACCTTAGGTTTAGCATATTTCTATTTCTGCCACTTTTGTGCAGGCACTAGATAGCTAAAAAGAGTAGCCATAAGCCTTTTCTACTTAATTGGGGAATTTTCCTTAAAAGCTTAGGAAGTTTCATGGGGGTCTTTAATCTATCTAAATTTTAATTTTAGGAGGATAACATTGTTTGTAAAATCTACCTAGAGTGGGTGATTTAAAGATAGAGAAAGGAGTGATTTTAAAATGAATAGGAACACGATAAGGAATTAGAAAACAAAGGAAAAGAAAATAGACATATCTATTAAGTAGGAGAGGGAAAGTGGAAAAAAAGAGAATAACCTAAGTGAAATCAGTAGTGGAGAATTACTGAAAAGAGGAAGAAAGACAGAGGATGGAAATAGGAACACATTGGTCATGAAAAAAGAAGAACTTGTTCAGTCTAATGTATGTTAGAAAGTTGATTTTCAATTCATGTTATTTCAACATTCAAGTTCGAATTTTTATAATTTAATGGTAATAGATAATAATACTACTGGCTGTCAGCAAAATTTGCCAAAGGGTAGGTGCAATTCCAAGTTGCATTTTCAGGCTGGGGGTGTAGCTCAGCGATAGAGCATTTGCCTGACATGCATGAGGCCCTGCATTTGATCCCTAGTTTGAAAAAACAAAACAAAACAAAACAAAAAAAATCAATCAAAGTCAACACTTTCGAGTTGGTAATTTGACTCCTGGGCTTGCACTGAGCCAGGTGTGGTCTAGGGCAAGACTTGAGAGAGCAAATTGTACCTTTAGATACATTTAAGCCTTTACATTTTCCTATTGCTGGTTCAGATGCAGCATCTTGATGGGTTTTCTGTTGCACCAGGAAAAATCAATAAAGCTCACTGTTTTTTATGCACACTCATTGATTCTTGTAGTTTATTTAGTTCAAGCAAGTTTTAGCAGTCTTGATGCAGAGAGAGTTTCTTTCTTTTGATCCTTCAGGCAGTATATTCTAAAACATGAAAATATTTTAGCTTATACTATTATGTATTTAAGATTATAACAAAATGTTCTCATCTTCTTCAAGGATTATTTTTAGAATATTATTGATTATACTTAGTTTCTCATCTTTGTATTTTATGAAAAACAAAAAAATATTCTACTAATAAATGCTGATTAACCTTTTCCATACCTGTCTGAAAGCATTAATAGTTGCTTGGAATCATAATTATTATAATAATGATGATGATAGTTGGAGGCAACTATAGGTAAATAAAAAGGGTTGAGCAGTTCCTGGAAATTTGCAGATCCTGGAGTTCAGCATCAAGGTAGGCAGGCAGACAGTCTATGGAGCTCTTGAACTTCAGGAGCTTATGGCTTCATCGTGAATGTAATGCAGATGCATAGACTAGCAACAATTATTTTAGAGACAAGTGATAGAAGAAGGCTGGGCCAGTTTCACCTGGAGAGATATCCCTTGGCCTGGGAATATCCTGTGGTTAAATTAGTGGGATGTAGGAAAGTGCAGGGGTATCAGGGAAGCGTGAGTTAGCAGGTGCATAAGTTTGTCTGAACTCAGGGTTCAAGTAGGAGAGTTCCTGAAAATAAAGCTGGAAGACCCAGGTCACAAAGTGATGTCATAATTTGTGACTATCTTGGGTCATATTTCAAAGTGAAAATGAGTTGCATGGTTTATGAAGGGAATTTGATGCCATCTGCTTCCCTGACAACCACTGTTTAGATGGAAAAGTGCTGTCCAGATGGAGGACTCGGATGAATTTTCATGAGAAAACCCCATCGTCATTTATTTTTCTTAGTAGTACAGCAGTATGGATTTCTGACATCAAAATTCAACAACACAGAGGAAATATCAATAAGAAATGGCTTTAGAAATTCACAAACACCAAATGACTATGTCGTTAAATAAAATGTTCCTGAGAGCTATGCATAGTGCCCTGCCCGTGTTGGACTTAATGACCTTTCATGGGATTTTTGTTTTTGTATTTTTAAAGGTCAAAGAGTGCTACTCCCCACTTCTGTATGAGTCTCAGCAGCTGGTGGTTCCATTGGAGGAATTAGAAAAGCAGATAACATCCTTCTACGACTTACTCGGAAAAATCAATGAAATTATAACAGTTCTTGAGCGCGAGGCACAATCTAGTGCTCTTTTTAAACAAAAACATCAGGTAAGAAAATTCCTTTTGGGGAAACAATTATTTTAAAGTACATGTAATAAAATTGCAGTGCTACTTACAGTAAAAGAAGTGCAGTTAGAATGAAAACATTTTTTTGAGAATAATACAGTACTAATAACTCAAAACAATAATGCACATTTTGTGTAAAGATGAAAACCCAGCTGGTGGAGGGGTTTGACCCATTTTGGGGGGCTTAGAGCAGGTGGGGCTCAGAGTGGGGCTCTAATCATCTGAATTAAGAAGTTTCCTGAGTTGAGCAAAATTACAAAGACCAGTGTGTTGGAGTGCCTGCCTCTGACTTCTTTGAACTTGGCTATACTCAGCAGACATTTATGAGCATTTGCTCCTCGCACGCCTCTGCTGTGCCTTCTGAACTCCAAGCATGACAACAAAAGCTCACACTGAAACAAGGAGTATATCTCCAAAGTAGAACCAAGTCCTCTGTTGCCTCTTGGAACAAAACCAGCACCCACGATAGAAGACCTTCTGTTATCCTCTCTGCTTTGTGTTTAATTTCCTAGTATTATCTTTCTACCAATGAATCTAGGGATCATGTTTGACAAAGTTCACAAAAAGTTTGGTGTAAATAAATTCTCCCTTGTACTTTCTAAAGGATAGAAAATATATATTTATTTTTTTCATCTTTATATAGACATTTTTTGAAGGGCAGAGGATCATTTAGTGCTGCTTCCTGCAAATCATCTTTGGTCATTACCTGCTACCTCACTGACAAAATGGAGAATTTCATTTTAAAAAAGTATATGTTTCTCTATCCCTTGAGTCTTTGGAGTTATATATACATTACACACACACACACACACACACACACACACAATATAAATAATTTGTTCCATTTCTATTAAGTGTCTATAGTCTTATATTTTGTGATATCTTTTCTTTGATCTTGGGAATCAATCTGCTTATACAACCACAAACTCTGAAAACGTTTTTGGTGTAATCCTTGATATTTTGTCTCATGTTTAGTGAACAGGTCTGTATGCATAGCCTTCTTAGTGCTTCAGTTAATTGACTGACTTAGTTGCTTTATTATAAATGAGCCCATCTCAGATGAAGATAAAACTAATGTAGGAAAGGTTGCCACTGAACTAATTGAAATGGATTCCTGGAAGAAGACAAATTCACTTCTTAGAAAAAGCAGAGAATCTGAAACAAGTCACCCAGATACTCAGATATTAGGTCTGATGCTAAAAAATTACGAAGCCTTATTTAACTAATGGCCCTGGTCCTTAAATAAAAGTGATGATACCTAATAAAATGTATTCTGTAATTACTAGCATTATTATTGCCATTAGTATTGAAGCCATAATCATCATATCATCAAACCTCATTTTAGTGACACCTCCTCATATGGTAAGGATTCTTTCACTGGGGGACATGGTGCCATTTCCTACATATTGCTGTAAATTGCCATCAAATAATTTTTGCATAATTAGTGTTTGTTTTTAATTATAAGTATTAATAATACTCATGACATATTTTTAACTTATGTTAGCTATCCCTTAAACCTCCAAAGCATTCAAAAGGAAAAAATATGTCCTTTTCTTTTTTGCCAAAACAAAACAAAACAAAACAAAAATATTAAGAGTTGCTAGCTCTTAATATGTGAATATAGATGAACGAAAATGGGATCCACATGAGCAGTTTTATATTTTTTCAAAGTAGTTAAGGATTTTGAAATTCATGTGGTGTCGATTCAAGGCAAAAATGAGTGCCTTGTTGGGATGGGTTATTTCAACTGTATACTGTCAAAATTGCTACAGTGTCAGGCTGGTAGTCAGAGGGCAAGGGCTGGCAGTCACCACTGCATCTCGTCCTGCAGTGTTTGACACTTGCAAGTCTTCTCCAGGCCTAATGGTCAGCCACCTTTTTAAGAAATTAGGATCTAGAGTTTGCTATTTCATTAATAAGGCTGAGATCATGTGAACCTTAGAAATTCAAGTGTTATAAATTTAGTGTATACAAATAATATATTATCTGCTACATCTGATTATTTCAAGAAAGTGATTATTC
Organism: Callospermophilus lateralis; assembly: GCF_048772815.1. Classification (NCBI taxonomy): domain Eukaryota; kingdom Metazoa; phylum Chordata; class Mammalia; order Rodentia; family Sciuridae; genus Callospermophilus; species Callospermophilus lateralis. The sequence continues at coordinate 14,864,401 of NC_135310.1, forward strand.
ATTGATGCTAAATTATTAATTTAAACTGATTAAAACCTGATTATGTAGATTGTGTTTATGATTGTTCTCTCAATACACCAGTTGGATGAATAACAATTTTGATGCTTTGTCATTTTCTTAATGTTAATAAGATGTGCATGAAATATAAAAATCTCAAAAAACTCTTTGTGACATTTAAATGCCTTGTATAAAAAGCACTGACTTTCAGTGATTGCTTAAAATTGAGCTCTTTTGGAAAAAAGTGTTCCTCTGTACTTTTGGTTTTACTTATTGCTGATCAAAAGCCTCCGAGCTATTTAAAGCTGTTCTTGTTATTTGTAATCGTTCCTCCCTCCATCCTTCCCTCCCTTTCATTTTCCTTTTCTTCCTTTATTTTTCAGTCTCTCCTGAGTGTAATATTATTGTGGGTTTCCCTTCCTTGTAGGAGCTGCTAGCTTGTCAAGAAACCTGTAAGAAAACCTTGGGGCTCGTTGAGAAAGGCAGTCAAACGGTTCAAAAATTTGTGACCTTGAGCAATGTGTTAAAACATTTTGATCAGACGAAGCTACAAAGACAGATTGCTGATGTTCATGTTGCTTTTCAGGTAATCTGCTCTCCCTGCCCTAGAGTCATGAGCCCACAAAAATACAGAACAAGGACAAGTAATTTCCATTACTTGCCAAAATCCCTCACCTTCCAGTATTTTAGGGCAAACATTTTACCTCTTCTTTCCTTAATATTAATATTAAAAAGAGTTAATTATTCTTACAATTAAGTATCTTCCTCCCAAGTGTTTTCTTTTTGAAGAAAAAAAGTATATAATGCTACCTGACCAAATGATGCTTTCCGTAGTGAGAAAGCAGCATCCTATTATGATTAGAATCAATTCTCCCTAGCTGTAGATTCCACATCTGCAGATTTACCATGAGTTGGTAATAATTGGGTGAAAACTTGCATTTATCCTGAACATGTACAGCCTTCTTTTTCTTGTCATTATTTCCTCAACAATGCAATATAGCAAGTATTTACATGGCATTTACATTATAATAGATATTTTGAGTAACTGAGAAATGATTTCTCAAATACAGGAGAATGTGCCTGGGTAAGTACTCCACCACTTTATGTAAAAGAATTGAGCATCTGTGGGTCTGGTCTCTTTGGGGGTCCTGGAAACAATCCCCCAAGGATACCAAGGGATGATTGTATCTTTTACATCAAGAATATGGTAAAGAAAACCGGGGATTGGAAGAAGCATGCGGAAACCAACAGTCGCTTGATGAAGAAATTCGAGGAGTCTCGGGCAGAGCTGGAGAAAGTGCTGCGGGTGGCACAGGAGGGCCTTGAGGAGAAGGGGGATCCCGAAGAGCTGCTGCCGAAACACACTGTGAGTCTGCCCCCCGTGGTGCATTGGCCCCAGTGCATGGACAAGCTGCTCTTGGATGAGAATATCCAAAGAGCCAGTGTGCCACCTAACCCAGAGGGGGAGGGGTGGGGAGTTGGGAAGGTGGGAGCATTTTAGATATGAGACTTGAGAAATGTGGGACAAGAAGGACTTTGAGAGAGCAATTGATTCACCTGTGTTTTAGTCAGCTTTTTTACTGCTGTGACTAAAATTTTTCTGAAAAATTTTAGAGGAGGAAAAGTTTACTTAGAGGCTCAGGGTTTCAAAGGTCTCAATCCATAGACAGCAGGCTCCATTCCTCAGGACTGGAGGTGAGGCTGAGCATCACAGTGGAAGAGTGTGGCAGAGGGAAGTAGCTCATATGGTGATCAGAACACACACATACAGAGAGAGAGAGAGAGAGAGAGAGAGAGAGAGAGAGAGAGGTCTTCACTGGCCAGATACAAATATTTATCCCAAAGCCACCCCCTCAAAGCTCACCTCCTCCAACCCCACGTACCACTTCATACCACTTCAGTTACCACTCTGTTAATCCCTACCAGGGGATCAATTCACTGATTAGGTTAAGACTCTCACAACCCAATCATTTATCTTCTGAACCTTCCTGCGTTGTCTCACACAATGTTGGGGGACACCTCACATCCAAACCATAACCACCCTTTTCTGAGACCATTCTTAAACCCCTGGAATATTAAAGAGTCATGATCATTCGGCTTCTCCAAATTTCAAATTCATTATTTAGCTCAGAAATTCTTCTGTAACTCAGGTTTTCTATAAAATAAACAATTTGAGGTGAGAGGCTAATTCATGGTGGAGATGACTTGAAGGCCAGTAGCTCATAACAAAATTTGTCCCAGTCTTATGAGGCCATCTTCATGTTTATCCTACTTCTTTAAATTATATTTGTATTGGGAACATTAGTAATACATGAAATGTCATGTGGATCTGAGTGACATTTTCAGAACATGTCTTTTGAATCCTTTTTTCCTGAAATTTCAGTGGTTATGTATTTAAGCCACACTCTGAAATGATGACCCAATGTGTTTGGGATGCAGCTTTCTGAACTCAGGGTCAAGGTCTGTCACCATAAAGCACAAAGCATCTCATTCAGTTTATATACCTGTATTAGGTGGCACCTCTGTTCAGAATGACTGTTCAAAATGTCCCTGCAGACACACTCCTGAGACTGCGAGACCTCGTCACATATGTCTGTACACACTCTGGGTCTACTCAGACTGTGTGACAAAATACCATAGACTGTGTGGTTTACATGGCAGATTTATTTCTCAGAGTCGTAGAGACTGGAGGTGTGAAATCAGGGTGCTGGAATGGTAGGGTTCTGACGAGGGTCCTCTTTCTGGCTGCCTATTCCATGTCCTTGTGGGAGCACGCTGGCAAGCTCTCTGCTGTCCTCTACAATGAAAATATTGGTCCTACCAAGAAGTTTCTGCCCCCACGTCCTCATCTAAAACTCAGTACCCTGCAAAGGCCCATCTCCAACTGCCACCATATTTGGGATTAGGGCTTCAACACAGGAATTTGAGGACACAGTCCCATCCATAGTGTGTGTGTTCAAGGGTGCACGTGGGGAAATGTGGGATGGCTCATAATGAATCACCAGGCCCCAGAATGCACTGTGGTCAAGAAATGAGGAGTTAAGAGACTTAGTGCTGGCTTTTTTCCTGCCCTTCTGACTTTACCAAAGAGGAAGAAAAACTCTATCACTATGGAATCAAGGTTTCAGAAATTTTCCACTGGCTTTTTAGAATATTCCATTGAATTTGAAGGCTGCAATGATTTTGTTTTTACTAAAGTGCAAAACATAATAGTCAAATTTCAAATATGAAAACTTCTGACTCCTAATGATAGATGCTTATAGTTTATTCCTGGAAAAAAAAAAAACAAGTAGGGAATGTTCCAAATTTTTGAGGAGGGCAGCAGCTGGCTCAGATGCCCAGCATCTTGACCACTTTGGCTCTTCCCTGCCAGGAGTTTTTCAGTCAACTGGATCAGAGAGTCCTCAATGCTTTCCTGAAAGCCTGCGATGAGCTCACGGACATCCTCCCTGAGCAGGAGCAGCAGGGGCTGCAGGAAGCTGTGAGGAAGCTCCATAAACAATGGAAGGTGAGTCAGAACCTGGGGACACCGGGAACAGCTTCAGGAGGGAAGGGAGAGAGTGTGAGGGTGCAGAGATGCAGGGCGAGGAAATCAAGAAACTCATGGAAAGCCACCTTGGTAATTCTAAAAAAACCGAACTTGAGTAAAACATGATAAACCATGGTAGAATTTCGTTATGCCTGTTTCACAGTAGTATCAATTTTATCATCTGTTTTAAGTACTCTTTTTTCCAGCTTGTGTGATGAGGGCATTTAATTTATTCAACTGACATTTAATAAACTCTTCTCAGTTGAATAAATCATGATAGGTCTACTGGTGAGATCACTATATGTGTGTGTGTGTGTGTGTGTGTGTGTGTGTGTGTGTGTATGTGTATAATAAAATCAGTATATGTGTATTACTTATATAAATTATTGTATTAATAATAATATATTACTATTATAATATACTATTGCTACATTAACAATATAAATTATTAAATATTAAATTATATATGTATGCCTATGTGTGTGTGTATATATACACACACACACAATAAGTGTCCTCAAGGATTTTATCATCTAATATAAATAGCTATATTGTAAAAATATAAATAAAAGTATCTATTGGGTAAAAATTCAGAAATGAACAAAACATATTCCTTTTCCCACAAAAAGCTTATTAGATTTCAGTTTGGGAGATAATTAGTCACAAAAGATAAAAGTGTAGTATATAATAAGCTGAAAATGTACAAATGTTATATTTATGAAAGCTTTGAAAGATAGAGGTGGACCCACTTGGAGAATGGAGAAGAGTGAATAGAGTGACAATTTTGAGCTAGGACTTCAAAGAAAACACAGAGATGTTGGGGTGGAGAAGAAGGTGGAATCCAAGTGGGAGGCATCAGGATCCCTTGGAGCCCAGTGTGATCCATGTGTCACATGCTATGGAGGAACTGTGGGAAGCAAGGGTGGGCCTGCCACACAGATCCCTTTGGAAATGGGCACATCAACTTGCAGAGGCTGAGGGCTTTCCTCCCCAAGCAGAGGGCAAGAAGTCCGCCCCAGCTACAGGAGAATACATGCTGCACAAGGTGACAGTTCATGGCAGTATGTGTAGGAGCCTTGGGGATTGCAAGGTTGACAGCTCTCCGTCTGGCTAGGTTACTTTCTAGATTTTTTAGGTCTCGGTAACATGGGCTAAAACATCATCTTTTGTGCATATGAAAAGCACAGTGGAAAGACATATACCACTTTTGCTTTCTAGATTTGAAAATTAAAGTGACTCATTTAAACAAGAGACTCTCAAAGAAATTCAAGGTCTCTAAGTGCCTTTGAAGTTCAGCATACCTTAAATGTATTATGGATCGACACTTTAATTGAAGTGTCCTTGTCTTTCCATAGTCCAAGCTCATTTTTCTCATCAATTAGTATTCTTTCCTAAACTAATCCTTTTAAGTGCTAGAGGATTCAAGTTGGCTAAAATTAATGTTACAGAACTAAAAGTAATAAGGAAGCCTATGTTTATATCAAGAGAAGAGAACATTAGATGGTTATGTGTTGCACACTTGCTTGCTTATTTTTTCAATGCATGGTCTAATCAGAGGAGGACGGGCAGGGGGTCAGCTCTTTTGGGCTTTTTAATCCTTGTTTGTTTCAGTTTTTTTGGTGGGAGGGGGATAGATATTAATAAAATTTCCTCAAGTTTTCCCTTAGTTTTTTCACTTACCCTGGAGCCTCAATGGTCTAATCTGTAAAATAGGAACACTAATTCTGTGCAGCACTAATGTAAAAATTAAACCAAAAGATCACTGTGGAAATACATGACCCACAGCAGGCTTGAAAGGAATCACTGCAGCCCCACAAATTAGAGGAGTACAATATACGAAGTAGATATTTTAAGTCTTCTTGTCACTTCAACTGAAAATGTACACAATCAGGAGCATGAGTGTGTTTTCTTGGATTTTTCTATGGAATCCAGGATCTTCAAGGAGAGGCCCCTTATCATTTGCTGCATTTGAAGATTGCCGTGGAGAAGAAGAGATTCTTAGCCTCTGTAGAAGAATGCAAGGCTGAGCTGGAGAGAGAGACCAAGCTGGTGCCCCAGGAAGGCAGTGAAAATATCATTAAGGAGCACAGGGTAGGTATCCTGCCCTGAATGTGTAATCCTGGGCAGGCGCCTTGTTACTTAAAGGAGGGGCTCAGATTTTGCTTTGAGTATGGAAAAAAAAAAAATGTGTAATTACCTTACAGCTGGTGGTCTACAGAACTCTCCCTTTAGTCTTTTTGTGAAAATTTAAGGTATTATGTGACTCTCCCGTGGATTCTAAAAACCTTTATTGCTTATTAGATTTTCTTCAGTGACAAAGGTCCTCATCATCTCTGTGAGAAAAGGTTACAACTCATTGAAGAACTGTGTGGGAAACTCCCAGTCCGGGACCCAGTAAGGGAAACACCTGTAACCTGTCACACGGCCCTGAAAGAGCTCAGAGCTGCCATTGACTGCACCTATGCGAAGCTTGTGGATGACCCAGACAAGTGGAAGGACTACGCCAGCAGGTAGCCTTGGGGTTGTCTCCAGAGAAGGACCTAATCTATCTTAATTTGGTTACTTGAGAGACCATTAAAGAACAGGAGATGACATATGTTTTATTTCACACAATAAAGAAAATCAAATTGCATGATCTTGCCCATGTTCTTATTAAAAAATATGTCAATTGGTAAAAAAAAATGGGTTTCTGTTAGAAATAGGGTGAGGTACTTTATGACACATGGGCCGGATGTTCTGTCTCTGAGGCCGATTTGGTCAGTCCTTTCCTCCCTCACAGGTGGCCTCCAGCCTCTTGGAGGCACCAGACCTTAGATGGCACCTTCCTTCCTCCAAGGGCTCAGGCCCTGAGACACATCTTTGTCCTCTGCTGAGTCCCCTTCATGTTTCTGAGCTTGGAGGTGGACACCTCTACTCTGAGTGTCATGTAAAAGTTTCCAGAGAATTAGTTCATTGATTTGTTAATCCATTTGATTGTTATATTTCCAAGGGTAAATTCAAAATAGAAATCTAATCTAAAATCTAATCATTCTGAGAATTTTCTCCCTTAATTAGAAAATGCTTGCATTGTTTCAGATTTTCTGAGTTGTCATCTTGGATAGCTGCAAAGGAGACGCAGTTGAAGGCCTTCAAGGATAAGGCCATTGACGCTACCAGCTACAGCGAGGTTAAACATGCCTCAGATGTAAGTTCTGATCCACTGTCTGCCACAGGATGATTTCCAGTAATAAATACAAAATATTAGACAATGTTGTCTTTCTTTCTTTCTAGGAAAAAAAATATTGGTTTTTCTGAAAATTATCTTAAAGATAAGTCTTCCCATGTTATTATGGAGAACTGTGGGTTTTTATATTGAATCAACAGAAGCTTTGAGATCATGCTCAGCCCAGTCTCCAATGCATCTTTAGCTAATGGGGACTGCTGAGCAGGACATTGCATGCATGCATGAGTAACAGCACAGATTTAAGAACTGACACAGAAAATAAGAAGGCTGTGTGCTTTTATGCAGTCCATCTTCAGCCATGCAAAATCAGGGAAATGGTCAAGCTCTCCATGTGTCCTTTCTTTATCATATTCAGGCTGGACAGTTTATTTCAGCCGTGGGCAGAGGTACAGCCTGCTAAGCCCAGCCAGGGTCTCAGAGCTTCAGCCCCGAAGACAGTTAGCTTTCTGCAAATGGCATCCATTCTCTTAGCTTGGCTCTTCTACTTGCTATTGCGAAAACTCTTCCTTTTAAGCATTTTTAATCCTTGCATGTCATGTAATTTCCATTAAGAAGAGAATGTTTTCTTTCTGTTCTTGTCCTCTGAGTTCTATTTTCTTTCTTATTAAATTATGTGGTTGCATCAAAACTAGAGCTGCTCAATAATGTCATGGTGTGCATATAGAAGTATTTTTCTGGTTGCTGTTATGACATACACAAAAAATTACATCCTAGAATGCGGAGATTGGAATTAACCATTTCCTGACTGGTATGCATTTGTCCTGGGAAAATCCTGGGACAGTGTGTTGGAGACCCCTGCCTTTGCACTACACCAGAGATTGTGGTGTAGGAGGGACAGACTGCCCAGTTACCAAGCTGCTGGTCACCAGCCCTGCAAGTGCAAAGCCCCAGAGTCTTTCCAGCATTGTCTTGGCTGATAAACGCTCCCTGCTTTGATTAGAGCTGTGATCCTTTGTATATCTCTTGATATTTGGTGTGTTAACTTCTAAAAGCTAAAAAAAATGAGAGAAAAAGTATAAGTTAATGAAGTTAAATCTTTAGAGCATCTATAACAATATTAAGTAACTAAACTCTTTGATAAAAGAAAACAGCTAATTAAATATGTTAGGAATATCATGCTTTTTCTTTTCTGCCATGTTCTTTCCAGATTACAGAAAGTAAAGTAACAAAGTATGTATATTATAGTGCCTTATTTGGCTATCTTGTTTTCTTCTATGGTAGTTTTAGGCACATCTTTAGAATGCTTAGGAAATATTTGTATCTACCCAATTTAATTATGAAGATGATTTTGGGGGTATAGTCAGAACTTATTTTACCCAGCAGGTATTGGCAATGAAGAATGTTTCTTCTGTGGACTTTGGTTAAAAATTTGTGCTCAAAGCACAATAAGCAGGTGCTCCATCAGGGAGTGAGTGTCTGGCTCTCTTATATCCACCCTACAAGCCTTGGGTGGAGTCCTTTCCTGCTGACAATTGGGAATCACCGTTGCACTTTGCTCACCAAAAGTGTTCTTTCATTCCAGGAGATCAGGAATGATGTTGCCAAAAAAGGGGAGACTCTCAGCTGGCTGAAATCCAGGCTGAAAATTTTGATTGAAGTTTCTTCTGAGACTGAAGCACAAAAGCAAGGAGACGAGCTGGCAAAACTGTCTAGCTCTTTCAAGGCTCTCGTGGCTTTGCTGTCAGAGGTTTGTCACTTTATCCACACTCTAAACAGAGTTCTGGGGGTGAGATGCCTGGAGGGGTCTCTCTTGATAGTAGCTTAGCAAGCAATTATATAAGTAAACTAGTTGAAACAGTTATAAACTAGTTGAAATAGTGATCACATTTATTTATGAGAAGATTTGGAGGAAAATTGGGGATACTTGAATTATGGTCAATGCTATTATTGGATATATTAGTTCAGATTAATGACCTGTATGGAAAGGTTAATGTTTATCAGCCTACATTTTTTTTTCTCTTACTAAGGCAGTTTATTTCTGCTCAGGGCTGAAATAAACTGTGTATAAATTACAGTTATTTTATGGTCACTTTAAAGTATATCATAAAGATTAGAAAAAAGGCGTAAGGGTCAGACAAATCCATGGCCACAGCTTCTGTCTGATGTCCTGCTTCCTATATAACCTTGAGTTTGTTATTTGATGTCTCTTGGCCCCAACTTTCTTACTTGTAAAACACTATTAAAAATACCCCAAAAGGGAGCCACAAGGATTAAATGCAATAATGTCTGCAAAGCATTCACTGTAGAGCCTGGACAGAGTAAATGCTTGATGACCAGTAGCTGGTAATAATAAAATATCCAATGTTTAGTCAGCAGGTCAGGATAATTCTTTTTTAGCTAAAGTCAGCTCATTTTAAATTTAACAATAGGCATTCCAATGTCTGTATATATTTCTATGTACATAAAAATATGCAAACCCACCTACTTAATTTGTAGTAGGGTCTCTTCCACCCTCGATTGTTGTATAGTCCAATGTTTTTTGAGTGGGAAGATAATGTAAGGCAGTAAAGTAGAACAGGTGTTTACCAGTATTTCTTTTACATTGTTTAAGTACAAACTTACATAGAAAATTATCTGTTGGATGACTACAAAATGTCCACAAAGCTCTCTTATTCTGAAGATCTGGAATTCTCTGCAGAGTTCCCTAATAATTGGCACTAACTTTGTAGAATTTTAATCCATGTTGATAGTTCTGCTGGAGACTGTGATGGGAAATTTACACAAACCCCAAATACTTGGGATTGCTTATGACTTTAGTTTGATGTGACAATTTTGATATATAAATTGTATTAAATTACAAATTTGATATAAATATAAAATTATAAATATATAAAAATTACAGTTTTCTTAAGAATCTTGAACAAATTCAAAATAACATTATTGAACGTAAGCTATTTCAACGCTTTGATTCAAAGCTTTGATGACCCATCTTCCATAGCAGTGGACAAGTTCAGTTAGTTACCACTACCATACTCTAGGTGAAAATTTGACCCTTGCCCTCCTGCTCTTTCCTTAGTGAAGACAGCAAAAGGAACAAGAGTTTAGAAAGTTGGAATATGTGAAGGTGATCTTGGAGCCAAGATCTAACAGTGACTTTCAGTGACATCATGTGCTCCTCCCCCACAAAACATGTGGTGACCTTTAAAATTATTAGTTGTTTTTTTGTCAGATTTCATGAAGCAATTTGCTTTTTCCCCAAAGTGTTCTCTTAGTGAAGTCCGTGGGATTTAGCGACAGGCCACCTCTAATATCTGCTTGCACAGAGGTTAATTCTTTGCACACTCATCTAGCTTAAGCTTCTGTATAATTTTTCTTAGCAATCTTTTTTCTACTTAATCACTTAGTGGAAACAAAGGAAGAATGGAGAACAACACATTCTGCTTATGTAAACTTAAATAAGAAAATGTACTGGGCACAACCAGGTCCTTCCTTTGATAACGAACCACTTAATGTTTAAATTAATGCTGAACAGGAACATTTGCAATTGTCTGTGTAAGAAGGAAAGGCTGTGGGTGGATTCATAGGGTGACATGAAGAGTCACTGCTCTCAACAGAGCTGATGATTTAGGCTGAGATCTGGAGTTTATGGCTCTCACAGGTTCTCATTGTGGCTTGTTTAGAGAAGAGCATCCTCCAAGTGACCTTGGACAAACTCAGACCAGATAGGGACAAAGAAAAATAAATAGGAGAAGAGAAAGATGAACTGGAAGGCTTCCATGGAAGACAGATGACCAATCAACTCTGAAACCAGTGATCTATGTGAAGATGGAGAAAACAGAAACTCTTGGTTAATCTAGAGAAAGCAGACATCAGACAGAAGAGGAAACTTAAAACTCAGGAAAATGGCGAGGAAGGGAATTAGCTAACCAACAACAAAATTAGGAATTATATTTATGTTTTATTTAGAAATATTGGAGGTGCATTTTTAACAAATACTCTTCAATTCTTTTTCTTCTCTACAATTGTTTTCTCATTTAATAAATACGATGAACTCAATGTAAAGCACTGTTACAAACAGGTATTAGTCATGAGATTATAATTAGAGAGAACCAGCACATGATATGTTTAATGGATTGTTTTAATATCCTGCTTTGACTGCTAAATACAAAGAAACTGGTTTTTTTTCCTTTTTTTATATTTAAATTAGGTTTTTAATATGGCAGAAAGCACCAAATCAAATGAAACTTGCAGTTTCTACAAGTGGCTATGTGGTTTAATAATAATTAAATAAGCTTCAAAATATGTGAAAGAATAAAATTAGGAATATATGAATATATTTTTATTTATTCTGATCGTATGCATACTCTTAAAATATATAAAAATTCGTGGACTTTAATTGGATGATTTTGATCAAAGGATATGTACTTTAAATTATAAGATGAATAAATTCTGGAGATCCAGTGCCATATGATCACCATAGTTAATCATGTTATGTTATGCCCATGAAATTTTCTAAGAGGATAAACCCAAAATGTTCTTTCACACACAGAAAACTAAATGTATGAGTTGATAGATAGGCTAATTGGCTTGATCATTTCTCAATGTGTACATTTATCAAGGAATTGCTTTGTACATAGAAGATATATGCTGTGTTAATTTGTTGATCATACTTCAAAATAGTATTACATGAACTTCACAAAGTAACATAAGATTTACTCTACTTTTTTTTTTAATCTAGGTTGAAAAGATGTTAAGCAACTTTGGGGACTGTGTTCAGTACAAAGAAATTGTAAAAAATTCCCTTGAAGAATTAATTTCCGGCTCTCAAGAAGTCCAGGAACAAGCTGAGAAGATCTTGGACACTGAAAATCTGTTTGAAGCACAGCAATTACTTCTTCATCACCAGGTAGAAATGCCCTTCTAACCTTGCAGACCAGAGAGATAAGAGTATGTATTGGGCTCGGAGATGGGGAGAAGAAGGAAGGGAAGGAACCTGGCTGAATGGTCTCAACAACACAGCACTTACATTTTCTATTCTCTCTGCTAAATGTTATATAATTCAGAATATCCTTCAAGACAATTCCTAGAAAGAACGATTTGATGACATCAAAAATTTTAAGGAATAGTGTGGAGAGTAAATTGATTTAGGTTCAAAAATTTACATGAAGCTGGCTAAATTGTACTTTTCATAATAGAAGAAATCACAGAGACAAATTGCTTCAGATTTGAGATCACTATTCTCTTGTCATTATGTTAAAACAGGTCTTCATTTTACCACTTCAAACACATTTTAATTTGGAAACATCATTTCTTTGAAGTATCAGACTTTTCAGGAGAATATACACTTATAAAGAATTACAACTAGAAGTTAAGGAATCTAGTATGTATACTGATAATAAATATTGTGTGTGTACGGGGTGTGTGTGTGCTAGAGATTGAAGCCAGGGCCTCGTGCCTGCTAAGCAGCCTTTCTACCACTGAACTATCCCCCCAGACTCTGACAATAAACAATCAACTTATTTCCTGACAGTCTGGTCATGGACATTAAAATATACTCATAAATGGAATGTATTACTTGTCAAACTCAATATAAATGGAGATATGATTGATATAAACACTTTATTCATAAAAATAAAATACTTAATGAAAAATTTCTATATATACAAAAATAGAATTGATTAAAAGTATGTGCAAAATAGCAACCTCTAAGCTTTATAGATTTATTTAATCATTTTACAAAGCCTGAAACTAGAAAACAATGTTTTGTTTTACATTGTCTTCAATGTTGTAAAATTATTTGGTTTTCTGTTTACTTTAATTCAGAGAAAGGTAAGATTGCAGATATATATGTAAAATATCAATATATCTATAATATACATTTTAGTATTTTCAAGCTCTTCTCTTATTTCCTGAGCCAGGTACTTGTTTCTGTGGGCAAGTATACTCAAGCTGTACACTTGAGATCTGTGTGCTATTCTGTTTGAGGATTATACTTCAGTGAAAAGTTTTCTTTTAAAGCACAACTTTCCTCAAAATATCTCAGCACATAAACTATTTATAATATACCCAGAAAGGAAATATCTTAATATCTGCATTTTTACAGTATCGATGATAATAGAAGAATTGGAACTACAGGTTTTTGCAGCTGAAAAGGATTAAGAGTAGTCATGACAAATGCACTGTTTTGACAAATTTTTTTCTGAAGTATCGCCCCAAATGTTAAATGTTGTCCAAATTTCACACAATTAAAACATAAAACCAAATCATTGCTATATTTACCATTAAAAACATAAAATATTTATGTAAAATGTCCACCTTAGCTTAACACAAAGTCCCCATTCTTACTGTTTTAACTGTTCAACTTCACTTTAAAACGCTGTAGGCCTGTGCTGCACAAGGCCTTACTTTTCTGTACTTCTGATAAGTCTGGGTGCTGTGGCCCAGCTTAGCTTAGCTGCCTAGAGAGTGAATTTTACATCCATCTACTGAACAACTTCTTCCAGCAAAAGACAAAGATGATCTCAGCCAAGAAGAGGGACCTACAGCAGCAGATGGCGCAGGCGCAGCAGACAGAAGGCGGGCTGGCTGGCCCTGGCCGGGAGGAGCTGCGGAAGCTAGAGAGCACCCTGGCCAGCGTGGAGCAGGGCAGGGAGAGGCAGGAACGCCGCATCCAGGTAGGGCTGGTCAGTTGGGGCCATTTTGGTAGAGACCTAAGTTGTGTTGACATCCAATTATGTCTCCTATCAGCAGGAGCCAACCTTTGCTTCTGCCTCTGATCCTCCGACATCTGTTAAAATTCTTCACACGAACTGCCTCTTTGCATCAGCAGATCAGCCTTATGAGGCCTGAAGTCAGCACACGTTGCCAGTGTGGATGAGTCTGACGACATAGCAATGAATGAAAATATGGCAGTTTCCTAAGAAGACTTTGGGGACTTGGCCCCATGTCACACAGCAGTGGTCAATGATGAGCCAGGATTTGATCCACACCTGCCTGAATCCAACATCTGATTATGTATTTCACTCTTCAGGCAGTCCAGCAGCTGCTCCTTTAAGCACCTCTGTGCTTTATAGAGATGTAGACAGGTTCCCTTAAAAACAGTTTGAGGTTGTCACCTGCTCACTTCTCTTCCTCCCCACCTCACCCCCCTCCATCCTTCCTTTCTTGAGAGATTGGAATGCTTTTTTTCTTAGTCACTCATCCACATTTAAAGCCACACTGCTAATGGGTAGGATGTTACAACTGATGGGAGCCTCAGAAACCATCTAGTCTGTGTGCCCTGTTTCGGTAAAGACCATGAGGTCCAGAAAAAAAAATTCTTACAGAAAACACTAGGATCCTCTTTTTTGCACATGGTACAGATGCACTCTGCCACTGAGCTTCATCCTTTTTATTTTTTTATTTTGAGACACGGCCTTGCTAAGTTGCCCAGACTGGCCTGGAACTTGCCTTCTCCTCCCAGGTAGCTGGGAGTACAGGTGTACCACCACACTGGGTTTGGAATCATCTTTACTCAGTGAGATTATGTGAAAATTAAACTGAAAATTCACTGGAAGTTGACAGTTTAGAGAATGAATGAAAATATAGCAATATTTTTCCAAACACTTTGGTAATATATGTATGTATTTTTTTTTTCAAATTTAAGGTCACCTTAAGGAAATGGGAGAGATTTGAGACAAACAAAGAGACAGTGGTCAGATACCTTTTTCAAACTGGTTCCAGCCATGAACGCTTCCTGAGTTTTAGCAGTTTGGAAAGCTTATCTTCAGAACTGGAACAGACAAAGGTATATCAGTGGGACCATATGGTTCCTTGGTGCTCATTATTATAATGAACATAGTATTTCTCCTCCATTATTTCTATTATTTATTATTATTTAATCAATAATTGTTATTTACTCTTTGACATATTGGGAAATGAAAACATAAGTAGGATTTAAACATTAAGATCTAGATGAAGTTTTTCAAGAAATTGAGAAATGTTTAGTTCACTAACAGATATGTATATTTTTAAAATTATTGAGGCAATGATATTTGAATCTGAAATGCAAAGGGCAGGGGACCTTAGGAAAGCTGAGCTTGGAGCTTAGAACAGAGAGAAATTCCTAGGAAGGGAAACAGCATGGGGTGTCAAAGTGTTAGACACCAGGATCCTATATTGTGAAGTAGATAAAGCAATGAGAATTTGTCTAGCAAAACTGGGCAATATCATGTAGTCCTAGAAGAGCTAAAACTTTTTTTCTCTAGGAAACATGGAGCTGGAGCCATTGAAGATTTTTTGAGAAAAAGTCACACAACCAGAGCTGTGCTTTGGGGAGATGAGTTTCTAAGTAGATGAAGAAAACTGATTGAAAGGGTGAAAGACTGGGATTCAGTTAGAAAGTTACTACATATAGGCACATGGGAGTTAGAATGGGAATTAAGGTGGTAGGTGGCAGTGAATGCATGGGATCAGGTACACAAGATAAGGTGAAGTTGACACCAATGTAGAGAAACTATCTGGATAGAGCAGAGGAAAAGAATATGAAGCACCAGGTTTGGGGCCTGACCAGATAACAAGAGCAAGTAGGGGAATTGGAAGGAGTGAGTGTTAGTGGGGCAAGATCAACTCAGTTTTGGGCACAGTGAGTTTGATATTCCAGCTGGGTATCAAAGAGAGAGCAGTTAGGAGTGTACTTGGTGTTTTTAACATGGAAGCAAAAATCACAAATACCTTGGGTACTTAGAGCAGGCCAATACATTTGCTGAAGCATTTAGAGGAGTCGTTCGGGCTTTTTTGGTTGCTACTATGCCAAGTTGACGTTTATAGAAAGACTGGGTTAAGGCTTCTCATTTAAGGTGGCTGCCATTTCCCCCAAAAGTGTGTTTCTTGTTTATCCTGAAAGACACCTCACTCTTGCGATAGTGTGAGGTGCAGTTGAGTGTGCAGCTCCTTTCTAAAATCAATATTTTTCTATGTCTTTGGAAAGAAGGAAGAGAAAGAGAGGAGGAGAAAAGGTAAAAGAAGGGAGGGAAAGGCTGAATTAATGAAACCATGGATTAGCCAGGGCATCAGGGAAAGACCTGGCGGCCATACTTTCCCAACCTTTAGCAAGGAAACCCCTGTGCTTCTGTTTTCTTAGGAAAAGCTTCTCTGTCTCATACTGCTAATTTTTTGTCATTTCTCCTATTATTAATTTATTAAGGAGTGTGAAGTTTTATAAGGCCGCAGACTCTTTCGATACTTCAGTTTTCATTAGCCATTTAAAGAGAAAATTGTTTAAAATTTATTTTTAAATTTCAATTACTTTATGTATCCAAATTGTATATTAGATGTCTTTTATAAACACAAAGATGCTTATTGGATTGATTTCCATAGGTGGTTCCCTCCAGGGAAATCCAGCCCTGTGACTTCACTTGTGTCATCCCCGTGGATCAGTTAAAGTGCCTAAAGATGAAACACAGGCCATATTTTTTAGTCTTATTATCAAAATTCTCCTTCATCCTCCATGATCTTCCACACTTTTGGAGAGATTTAATAATTTGCAGTAATGTTTATTAAGTCTGTCATCTATGCGGGCCTAATCACTTGGTGATTCTTAAAACATTCCTGACAAACAGGCCTCATTATTAATCCTCTTGTATAAATAGGGATACCTAAGGCACAAAGTTGTCCCTGACCTCCTGATCATTCAGGAACATTAGGATTCAAACCCTAAAGATCTCTATCCAAAGCCTGCACTCTAAGGCACTATGTTACACTTTCATTCAAAAACCGAGTGGCTTTTCTATGTGTTTATGTCCTCTGCCAAAGGAGCGTGTGTAATCTGGGATAACTGTTCTCCTCTCCTTCTGTGCTCACTTTGCACTGATATTGCAACCTGTATTCTACGTGACAGTCCTGGAGTGGCTGTGCCCTCTAAGTTCCTCAAAACAGGAACCAGTATCTGTTGAGGGTGTCCACAACAAGGTCAGATTGAATCTGCATTACAAGGCATGGCTTTACTGGCCAGGAGCTGAGAATTCAGAGTTTTTCAGGTCTCAGGGTCACTCAGCTAGTGAAGGACAGAACCTGGCTTCAACTGCACTCTCTCTGATGCAAATCATGCTCTCCTCTTGCTTCCCACTACCACTCCTCTGCCTGCTTAGGACTTGGCAATGAGCCTTACAATGCTATTCCATTTTTGCTTCGCATTTTTCTTATAGATGTCATTCTGCTCTTTGAATTCCTCTCCATTGTGTTTCCCCACACATAGTTTGCACAAAATACTCTAAGAACAAAATAAGCATTTTCAAACATTACTTTCCCTGGGTTCTTTCAGGCTTGGGGGACACTATTTTGTACCTCTGATTCTTTTCATGGGAATCGGAGATTATGCTGAGACTTTTAGTCTTTACAATTGTCTCTAAAATGACTGTGAGTTCACAGATGGTAATAGTGGGTTCTTTTAAGTATAGAATTTAATGTTATGACATCAGCAAAAATCATATTTTAGGATACTATAAAGCTCTCTACCATAAGGAGGCGGTGTTTAGTCAATTTTATTCTCTTGAATTACAGGCTACTTCTGTGAAATGACACTGATATTTCTGTGAGGACAATACATCTTTTAAATAGGAAGCTTAAATAGTATTTAGTAGTAACTTTTTTCCACGTTTTTTATTGGTGCATTATGGTTGGAGGTAATGTGGGATTTGTTGTGTTGTAACTATCTTATATATCGTTTTATAATCATTCTGGGAGATGCTGGGTGAAAAATCTGATTTTTTACAAATATTTATATTGGGTTTCAACATTACCTATTTAGGAAGGTAAGTTGATGATCAAAATTATAAAGCTCCTGTGAGTTTTTCTTACATGAGAAGAACTGAGACACTGATTTTCTTCATTCAAGATTATCACTGGATTTACCTTCTCTAATTTAGTATTCCACATTATTTACCTGACAAAATTCAGATAACATCTAAAGTTTACCAGGGCTTCATGCATATTAAATTAACTGTTGAATTAAAATAGCTCAGAATCATTGAAAATCCCTGAATAGAATTAATAAACCATTTTCTTCAATTTTATATGAAGGACATAAAAATGATAATTGGTACCTGCCAGAGTATAGGGTACTTAAAAATGAATTTGCTAATGGAATGCTGAGAGTACCCTTTCAAGACAAGCACAATCATCTGCATTGACATGGAAAAACAACCAGTGATTAGCACATCTGGGATTCTAGCCCAGATTTGAGGGGTTGAAAACTCACCTTCTTTCTGTCATATTGCATATGCATTGGAAAAAAAGAAGATTTAACAGATGGAGATCAGATTATATCTCTTTTCATGGAACTAGTAAACAAAACCTTTCTGGCGTTTCTGGACAGGAAAGATCACTGGTATTCTGCATGGTCTGAGATATTCCTCAATTGTATTAACAAGTTATTATCTGTATGATTGAAGAACTGATCACTGTTGATCATTCTGTGAGCTGGCCTGTAATAAATCAACATACGTATGGATAAGTTAACTCCTATAATATAGCTCAGAATTCTAAACAATAAGTCAAAGGAGGAAATAGGGAGAAAAAAATTTCCAAGAGGACTGCTGGGTAACTGTGAAGATAGAACTGGTTGTTTATGTAAGAGAAAAAATAGTGAAGTGTCTAAATTGACCATATAAAAATCAGTTTTATTGTTCAGAACAACATAAATCTATTTATGTATAAATCCTGCCAGCCAGCTGCCCCTCTATTCTGGGGAAGACTATGCACAATATTGCAATTTCCTTGAGGACAGGGTTAAAGAGTATAAAATGTGGACTTAATGGCTCTAATATCTTTCTCCTAGGAATTTTCTAAGCGGACAGAAAGTATTGCAATCCAGGCTGAGAACCTGGTTAAGGAAGCTTCAGAGATACCACTGGGGCCCAAGAATAAGCAATTGCTTCAGCAACAGGCTGCGTCAATCAAAGAGCAGGTCAAAAAACTAGAAGACACGCTTGAAGAAGAGTATGTGCTTCACCAGTCCTAAGCTTTCTTCTCTGAGATAAAGCATAATGCAGTCTTCCCTGTGTCTTGTTTTCAAAACCGTCTTTTAAGATCTCAAAGTGTCTGTGTATTTCAGCATGTCTTGAGATATGATTCACAGTTCAAAAGAAAGTATCCTCAAAACAGGAACCAGTATCTGTAACAAAACAAAAATATGTAAGGGATGTGGCATTAACATCTTAAACTGATTTTGTTCACAAGAAAGCCATATTGATTCCATTCTGTGGCCTTTGTACATTGTAGACAAAATCTAGAGAAAATGCCAATATTTTACTTTTTAAAAACTCTATTATTCTGCTGTCACCAGTTAGAAGGAAGGGGAGATATTTCGGTAGTGTAGATCTAGGCCTAAACACACATCACATAGACCAAATGTCTCCAATTCAAAGCTCATAAGCTTACTTAGAGTGCCTCGGGATTCAAATTGTCACTGATTGACATGCTGTTTCAGAAATTAACTTTAAAAATCTATTTTATTTTTAAACATTAATGTTACTTTATGTGAAAAGAAACAAATAGCAGTTGAATCTATTAATATCCTGCTATAGATAACAACATATTTTAAAAAGTTTGCAGGGGATAAACTTATGAGGATATGTCCAATATTCCCCAAAATTATATGGCTAAATACTTCTGTGGAGTTTCAAATTAAGGACACATAATCTATTATTCTTAAGAAATAAGACATCTTTCTAATGTGGATTTTAAATGTAAAAATTGTTTTTTAATATTAACACCTTGAAATTGACATTTTACATTTGCCCAAACTTTAAAAATTGATAAATATTTTATCTGAAACAAATATAACTTGAAACATTTTGAGGGCTTTATATTGAATATCTTCCATCAAGTAATAGAAATAGTAAAACTTAGAGTTTACTAGAAAATAAACTACTTCTATTAAGAATGCCCATTTGAATCTTATTTAAAATCTTACAACATAGCATAGTGTGTATTTTCTATACTGCTAAGAGCATTAGGCATACCCAGGGAATAAATTTAAGATTGCAATACCATTTAATTTGACAATCAATGATGCCATTGCTTTTTTCTTCATGTCTTCAAGTGCCTTTGGGTAAACAGGGATGTTATTTGCTTTTTTCTTTTTTTTTTTTTTTAACCCAAGGACTTACAAATTCAATGATATGCTCTTAGTTTCCTACTCTTTTTTTAATCTGAAAGCCATATTCACTTGGTTATATAGGTGTAGCTAATACAAACAAAATCTATAGTTGAAATTTTGTTACATATAACACTTATGTAGTCTAAAAGCAGGGTGCTCATGAAAAAGAGTTTATGAAAGTCTTTTAGAATTAGGACCGTAAAACATGTATGAATCGCTAAAATCATTCTAGATTTTAAATCAAAAGGCGTAGCTGTAATAAAGGCAGCAGTTCCCGCCTGGCAGCAGGGGTTCAGACCACAAGTGCTACCTTGATTCATAGGACACATCTCCTAAAGATCTTTTAGTATAAAGCATTATGGGGGAATCTCTCTTTTACAGGAAAGAGGAACGTGTCCTTGAAAACAGGACTGTTAAAAAATGATGTACACTGGGATCTATTCTAGCATAGTTTATTGAAATAAGTCTTGGCAAGTGCTGGTCACATGCAGCGTTTAATTAGATTATACCTGATTTGACCCCCTTGTACTCAGCAATATTTTGTTCAAAATGCGATTGCGTTTGTAGCAGCCTCCATGATGCCTCCTTAAGAGCTCATTCTCAGAAGAGATAGGAAGACTTGAGACCTGACTACTCAGATCAAGTGTACATTTTTCCTCCTCAAATATTTCCAACTTTGAAAATAGTCACAAATGTCTTCACTAACTTTTCACCTGGTGTTGTTGTGCTCTGTTAAAATATTGCATTTTTTTTTACTTAATTTGGTTAATTTTAGTATTAAAACCATGGAAATGGTGAAAAACAAGTGGGATCATTTTGGCAGTAATTTTGAGAACCTGTCCGTCTGGATAACTGAAAAAGAGAAAGAACTCAATGCCTTGGAAACTTCATCCTCTGCCATGGACATGCAGATCAGCCAAATTAAGGTGACCTGCTCGGATGTTACATTAATAATCTATGTCTCGCTTTTAAGATCTCTTTCTTACATTTATTTCACCAAAACCTATTTGGTCCTGAGACAAATTTTTCATTGCTCTGTGACTCAATTAAAATTAAATTCACACAAAATGCCAACCAAGCTAAGAGATCTTGACTGACACTCGGTAATACTTTATACATGGAATTGTATATTAATATTGTCAGACCTATGCATTCAAAGTCAATATTGTGTGCAATATCATTAAAATATTTTTATGGTTACATTATTCTTTTTCTTGATTTTGCATTAACCTCAATGGAGCGCTCTCTTGATTCTCTTATAAAATATGAAGTGTATCCATTATCTACAATTACTTTTTAAGAACTACATGGATTGTTAAAATTAGTATTAGTGGTGTTTACCCTCGCTGACCACAAGGGGGAGCTCAAAACACTACATTCTGTAGGTGAAGCAATCAGACCTGGTGGCGGTAATGTATTCGTTTATAACCTTGGGTGCGGATGGAGATGTTCTGTTACAGTAGCTCTCCAAGCTCCAAGATAAACATGTGATTAGATTATCATCAAACACTTCACTCAGTTAAAGAGAAATGAGCTGTAAGATGTGGGCTTGGAGTGCTCATTTATCGTTCTTTCTTTTATGTAACTCCACAACACACATTTTTAAAATTCAGGCACTTTTTATCTCATTTTATTTTTTTTCTTTTGGAATGGGAAAACGCTTTGAAGTTTCATTCTATTAAATATAGTAAAATAAATACCGAGGTGAGGAAACATTTCACACTATGGCTCAGAACAAGTTATTACCATGTGCAAGGTGGGAGGGTGCAATGTCACTTAGCTAAGATCACAGGTGGAACAAATCATCCCTGCTCATGGTACATCTTTCGCAATCAAGCACACATGGTGTGGCACACACACAGCCTGCCGTGTCTTCTGTGGTGGATTAGAAAAATAGCATAGTACATTTAAGTAGTACTGTCCCCAAAATTTCCCCTTTAAAAAATTAACAGACTTTTTATTTATCCTTTTAATAATTCATTCCTTGCTATTTTAATTTATATTCTTCTGAAATACATCAATGATCAAATATCATCTTGTTATTCTCCAGGAAATATGAAAATTACATATTTTATTTTTAAATACATAAACAGTAACTTGTGGATTTTCTTACCATCAGACTAGAAATACAATTTAATATGTCCAAAATGGCATTTTGAAAATGACCTAAAATATATTTTAAAATATCAATATCAGTAAAAAATATCTGCTACAAATAAGCAAAAATAGACTGGAAAGATCTATGAAATTTGGCTTAATAGGCTCATATTCAACAGAAGGCTATACTATAGGAAATGATAAATAAATAATAAATGTAAAACTTGTTGTAGTTTTCTCATCTTAAAATAATCTTAAGATTAAAATTAAGCATTTTTATTGCTGTGAAGATAAATGCTGTGAGCTGATTCATATTCATCATTCCACACTGCTCCTGATATTGGTAAATGATAAGAACATATGCTAGATTCATCTTCCAACTTTTCTTGGATGGAATTTCTATTTATTACAATGTGATTGGTTTCCATTTATGATTTTGTTGGTGACATGGATTAGTCCAATAACTAAGAACTTTCTTAGTTCTTAACCAAGTAGTGTTGTAAGCACCCAGAAGAATTATTAGTGCATAGTAGACACTCAACACTTATTTGTTGAATTGATGAGTAATTTTTGTAAGACAATCTTAGAAATCAGCCAAAAGAAAGATTGTATTAATGCTCAAATATTTATCAGATATACCACACATATGAAAAATAAAATGAATCAATGGTGGTGCCTACCTGACAATCCTATGTAATTTATTTCTGATTGCCTCACTTAGAAATCATAAATTTATTCTCCTCCCCCCCCCCCCGCCCCCCAGGATAACAGTATTTTCCATTTAAGTTGTTTGTAATTGAAACTTGACTTGAGTTTTGGGGCAGTATGTTTATTGGACAAGTGTGGCCCTTCTCCTCAGAGAAAGAAATTTCATTGTTTCACACATGAATAAGCCCAATGTTTATGAGAGACACCTTCCCCTGGGTCCGTACACATATGCATGCACATTCTTAGTAGCCATTGGTACATTCTATGCATTGGGTTATATGTAAAATATCCTTTCTGCTTCAAATTAAAATGATAGTATGCAGTTTTTCCTGAAATGAGTGCATAGCTTTTGAAGCAAGTGGTGGTTCTCATAGCAGCAGCAACAGCAGCCCATGGGGACTGATCCCAAGTCTTGGGTCCTTCTTAGCATGTGTGATCCCTGAGGATGGGAGTCAAGTGTCCTGATTCATTCTATATTTGGAAAACACGGGCATGCAACACAGGGGATAGATTAGAAAAGACTAGCTCCAAGTAGGAGTGCAATCAGAAAAGCTTTGTGTCAGTAAATCATGAAATACTCAACTACATTTTAGAAAGAGTAATTGAATGCCAATATTAGTGTCCCTATGAATTCCTAGAACACATGGTTTCCCCCACATCAATTGATTGAAGTGCTTGATCAATGAGTAAGCAGATAAGTCTCTGTGTCTTTGGAGATAGTGTAAAAGGTGCAGCGATATCCTCTTGCTAATCTCACTGCAAGCAGGAGCAGCATTTCCTCTTTATTCCCTCTCCAGTGAACACAGCCACCACAGAGTGGTGTGTGCTGCAGACACTGTGTGTGGGTCCTCCTCCAATAGTCAGGAAGCAAGGTGCTGGTTCACCTCTCCAACCACCCCTCCGAGCATGTTTAGATGTCGCTAAGGAGACTTTTCTATTTTTCCTTGTAGGTGATTTTATCATCTCAGGAAGGCAAGTTTACTCAGCTGCATTGTCATTTTCTTTTTTTTAAATATTAGGTGACAATCCAGGAGATTGAGAGTCAGATCAGCAGCATTACAGGGTTAGAAGAAGAAGCTCAGTCTTTTGCTCAGTTTATTACCACTGGGGAATCTGCTCGAATCAAAGCCAAGTTGACACAGATAAGAAGATACTGGGAAGAGCTCCGAGAGCATGCTCAGTGCCTTGAAGGAACAGTCCTGGGGCATTTGTCTCAGCAGCAAAAGTTTGAAGATGATCTTCAAAAGGTAAGAATGCGTGCAGGCTGAAGTTACACTTTCTGCATTGCGTTTATAGAAAAATGAAACAAAAACTCCTTAAATAGTGTAATAGTGTCTACCAAGTTGTCAGGATTGTCAAGTTGTAAGTTATGAAGTAAATTCACAATTGTTTATAGGGTATATTTTTAAGTAAACGTATATGTCTACACAAACATACACACACAAATATATATATAGGTACAATGAGCCTGTAAATGTCACTATACATTATGTTCAGATCATCATTGAGGCTTAATTAGTTTCCTTTCAAATAATGGGACACATTGACTTTAGATTTTTAAAAATTCATTTGTCATCATATTGGAAGTCATCCATAGATGGTAGGTACGATGCTGTCTCAGTAACTTTCTTTCTCAACTGCTTTCTCAATGTGTATTTTTCCCAACATTATTATATTTCATCTTTTTTTTTTTTTTTTAGATCCAGCAGTCTGTGTCTGAATTTGAAGACAAAGTTAACGATCCAGTTAAAATATGTTCTTCGGCTACAGAAACATACAGAGTTCTCCAAGAACATATGGTAGGAGAATTCATGCACATTTCTGCTTATTTATCCTCTCTCAAATTTGATAACTCCAACTTAAAAAGAAAATAGTAAATATTTTTAGAAGAGTTAAAAATGGAAAAAAATTATGTTAAGGAATAAGATATTAAATGCATCCACTTCATATAACACAAGAAATGTAAGTATGCCGGTAAATTTTCACTAAAATATATATAAAATGAATATTCAATTAAGAGATATTTCTCTTTTACTAAGAACTGATAATATTTTCAGATAGTAGTTTTAATAAAACCTTTACCTCTTGCCAGCATTATAGAAAAATCAAGTGTGCAAAAAGGTGATATAGCATGTTACATGTAGTGATTATAAATTAAGAATTGAATTTAAAAGACTGACATATTTAGCATAAATAAATGATTTTCATGTGCACCACAGATTTCATATTTCAACCTGTTATATTCAGGTGTTATATATATGTGTCCTCAGTGACCTGTTTCCAACAACTGGCTTTTAAAATCTGGTCTTTGCGGTGATCATTGTCAAATCTTTGGCAAGGCTTCAAACAGACAGCATTGGAAGGGTTAGGGGGAAGGAGCAAAGAGGAAGATACATGTTCAAAGAAGTGATAAAATGAAGCAGGTTAAGAATAAACAAAATACAAATATCATCCCTACTTCATATGCATGTGATCACACACGTATATAAATATGGACAAGGAGAAAGGAAATGATTGACAAGGCACATCTGGAAAGGGGAGTGGGATTATATTGTTTGATGTAATGAGAATGCATTTATAATACTTACCCAATTTTTAAAAATACTTTAAGTATTATAAATGACAAAAAGAAAATCCTAATGAAATTACTCCAGTATACAACTAAATTGAAAACAGAGTGCTGGAGAGGATGGTATTCTGTTTTTTCTAATACTTAGATTTCCTAAAGCAAGATGGTTTTCTATTCTGTAAAATGAGGGATAATGAAAGGACATCCTCTTAGGGTTCTTAGGAAGATTAAATAAGCTGATACCTCTAGTGTGCATAGCACAGCACACTGCCTGTCCCATTCTGAGCTGTCTTATTGTTATCACCATTGAATCCTGACATTCAGCCATAACTCTTTCTCTCTGTGTGTAGGGTATCTTTTTAAGTAAACATACTTGTCTACACAAACAAATACCTGAAACACACACACACACACACACACACACACACACACGCACAGACTCATATATATATATATATGGAGTTTTACTATGTTGCCCAGGTTGGTCTCAAACTCCTTGGTTCAAGTGATCCTCCTGCCTCAACCTCCAGAGTAGCTGGAACCACAGGTTCACACTGTGCCTGGCTTCTCTCCATGTGTGTTTTTTTATGGGTGATATAGCATGTTACATGTAGTGATTAAAAATTAAGAATTGAATTTAAAAAACTGACATATTTAGCATAAAATAAATGATTTTCACAAACATTCCGAATTGTTGGGGAACGTGAAATTTATTCCAATCTATAGCAGCGCATTCTTATTAGAGAAAATCTCCTCCCATCTTTTTTTATTTAAAGAGAGAGAGAGAGAATTTTAATATTTATTTTTTAGCTCTCGGCGGACACAACATCTTTGTTTGTATGCGATGCTGAGGATCGAACCCGGGCCACACGCATGCCAGGCGAGCCCGGCCACACGCATGCCAGGCGAGCGCGCTACCGCTTGAGCCACATCCCCAGCCCTCCTCCCACCTTTGACTTTGACATCCATGAAGTCACTCCCTCATTTTCACCAAGTCTTGCTGCAAAACATAGCAGATATTTTTTAGTTCCATTGCCATTTATGACGATGGAGGGAAAATGTTTCATGGTGACGGGTCTTAAAAAGGAAACCCAGGCCTTGACTTTTAGTCAGTGGCCTCTGATGGATGTTCAGCAGTCTCCCATCCAAAGTTTCACTTTCTGTGATGTCAATTACCTGTCGATACCCACAGCCAAAACTCCTAAATGGAAACTACCAGAAATAATCATTTCAGTTTAAATGATTTTTATTCCAGCGGATTGTTGTAGCTGTTTAATTTTGTTATTGCTCATTTCTTGTTGTGTCAACTTTTAAAATTAAACTTTGCACAGCTATCGAGGCATAGGAAAGAGCACAGCATCTGCAGGGTCTGGCTGTCTCCATGGTCTCAGGCATCTGCAGACCATCCAGGAACCTATCTCCTGGGAGTTGGGGGCACAGCCCTGTTCTTTTTGCACTCCCCTCAGGATCTCTGTCAGGCCCTGGAGTCCCTGAGCAGCACAGTGACTGCCCTCTCTGCCAGTGCCCGGAAGGTGGTGCCCAGAGAATCCTGCCTGCAGGAAGCGGCTGCTCTGCAGCAGCGGTATGAGGGGACCCTGGGGAAGGCTAAGGAGAGACAGACTGCGCTGGAGGACCTTCTGGCCCACTGGCAGAGGTGAGCAGCTTGTCTTCTTGAGATACTGCCACTCTTAAATAAGAAATGCTTTATGGACTGTCTTTAAGTGATGAGGAATTAGCATCCAGATGTAAAACTGCAGGACCTCCCATAGGGAGGTGAAGGTCCAGGAGTGAAGAGGATGTGTCTATATGTTTACACATTACACAGTTTGTTGCTGTTGTTGTTGTTCTAACTAGTGATACATTGTACATACATGGAGCACAACTTCTCATTTCTCTGGCTGTACACGATGCAGAGCACACCGTTCGTGCAATTACACATGTACATAGAGTAATAATGTCCATCTCATTCCACCATCCTTCCCACCCCCACACCCCCTCCCCTCACTCCCCTCCGCCCAATTCAAAGTAACTCTATTCTTCCCTAGCACCAACCCCCTTATTGTGAGTTAGCATCCTCATATCAGAGAAAACATCTGGCCTTCGGTTTTGGGGATTGGCTTTTTTCATTGAGCATGGTATTCTCCAGCTCCATCCATATACCTGCAAATGCCATAATTTCATTCTTCTTTAAGGCTGAGTAATATTCCATTGTGTATATATACCACATTTTCTTTAAACAGTTTTAAGTGGTGCAATCCACACACACTGCTTTTTGTCCCTCACATGCAAGGATGACAAAGACTATTTTGCATTGTTTGTAATGGTTCACATTGGCCCTCTGACCTCAGAAAGGTTTAGTCTTCTGGCATGATGACTTTGGATGAATGTGTTCCTTTCCTCTGCTTTCTTTAGGCTCGAGAAAGGACTGTCATCCTTTTTGACCTGGTTAGAGCGATGTGAAGCCATGGCCAGTTCCCCAGAAATGGGCATGTCTGCAGACAGAGTCAAAGTGGAGGGTGAACTTCAATTAATACAGGCAAGTTCAAGGAAGTGCAAGGAAGAAAAATGAAGTGCTCTTTGTCACAGTTGTGTTATTTAAAAATAAATTAATAAGATAGGGGCTGGGGATATAGCTCAGTGGTAGAGGGCTTGCCTAGCATGCACAAGACCTGGGGCTCCATCCTGAACACCACAAAAGAATAAAAAAAAAAAAAAAGAAAAGAAAAGAAAAGAAATCTCTATCCCAAACTGCTTGCTTTGGTTTTGTGATCCTTGGAGCCTCATGTGACATCAAGGTACATATCCTGAAAAGAAGAGAACAACCCTGACCTGAGAGACTAGGGAAT
This sequence comes from Callospermophilus lateralis, assembly GCF_048772815.1. Lineage (NCBI taxonomy): Eukaryota > Metazoa > Chordata > Mammalia > Rodentia > Sciuridae > Callospermophilus > Callospermophilus lateralis. Next base: position 14,892,448 of record NC_135310.1, read on the forward strand.
GGCAGGTGGAACTCTGTGGTGACCTAGTTCCATGGTGCATGAGAAAATCCTGCGATATAATGTCTGGGATGGGATAAAGCTGGTGTGCCAGGGGAGCTGTGAGAAGGATGGCCAGAGAAGTATATGGAATGAGGTTGACTGTCAGTCAGTAATCTCCAAAGCTGGTACAAGGTATAATCTCTCCATTTTCCTATTTATTTATAAGAATTTTCAGTAATAGAAAAGCACTAATAAAGAGAGAAATAATGCTGAAAGAAATCAACAGTCATGATTATTTTCAAGCAAGATAAAAAATATCAGTGATATCAAACATGGATAATAGGTAGAAAGACAAAGAATAATAGTTTATCACAACTTTGAAGAAGACAACTTTTGAAACTTAAAAAAATCACATGGCACTAATGAAGCTAGACAACATTACTGATTTTTGGAGATAAATAAATTACTTGAAGTGATACTTGTCTTTGCCCAAAATTCAATAGGCAAATTGCTTCTTAACAGAGATTGATTATATTATAGATTTATATCCCAATTTTCTCCATCATCTTTTATCACAAGTTTAGGATAGAGCTCGGTTCTCTTCATTTTTATAATTTCTTCTCTTATAATTCCATTAAGGGATATAACAAATTAAAAATTTAAAAAATAATAGTTCCATCAGAGGGCTGGGCATGGTAGTGCATGCCTGTAATCCCAGTAGCTCGGGAGGCTGAGGCAGGAGGATCAGCAGTTCAAAGCCAGTGCCAGCAACATAGTGAGGCCCTGAGCAACTCAGGGAAAGACCCCATCTCTAAATAGAGAACAAAAAGGACGGGGATGTGGCTCAGTGGTTAAGTGCCCCTGGGTTCAATCCCCAGTAAAAAAAAAAAAAAAAAAAAAAAAAAAGAAAAAGAAAAAGAAAGAAAAAGAAAAAGAAAAGAAAAGAAAAGAAAAGAAAAAAATCCATCAGAGGTATCTGTGGCATCTGAACCTATTGCCCATCTTCAGATCTTATCCTTCCTTGACATTGAGGGGCCCATACCCCCATTCTCTCCCCCTTTCCATCTTAAAAAACATGGATGCTCTGCATTCATCTCCTGGAAAGTCCCTTCTCAGAAACCTACAGTGGCTACCCTGAGCACAAGGACAATCAGTCTGGTTCCTTAAATATATATATATATATATGATGGTCCAAGAAGCTAAGTCACATATTTTTTTATTCCTTAAAAATAGCAAAGCATAGACATGAAGATGTCCCCGTACATTGAGTTGGACTCCTCGGTGTCTCCATGTGGAATCTAAGTGCTGTGCATGGGAGGGCTGAGAGGGGCTCTAGGCCTCTGTCACTCCCTTGTCCACACACTGTGTACTGTGGGCTGACCATGAACATCCATTCCCACCTCCTGGCCATCCTGGGCCCCTTCTTTCCTGTATACTGCTAACATGTGTTCCCATTCTGCTTTGGGGTCTTCCCTGTCATTCATAGGCGGATTCTCTTCTGAAATATACATATAGCAGTTTTCCTTTTATAATATACTGGGCTCCGCTAGGAAGGGAAAAAAGCATTTTGATAAGCATCTACTATGTGCTGTCATATGTACTACCCATGTCAACTCATTAACACCTCTTTGTGTTGTTCTCTATCTATATGAGTCTTTGTTAATTCCATTTTAAAATAAGCAGTTTTGTTCATGCAAGTTAAATAAGAGTCCTTCAACCCCACAATTTGGCCTAATGTGGTCTCTAAACAGAGAGAGACACCATGTTCCTGGTGCCTAGAATTGCATCTGTTTTTGTTAGAAGTTCTTTGGTTCTCATCCACCGTACTTTTTCTGTGATTCTTTTTGCTTCCTCAGTTTCTTTGTTCTATAGGAAATTCACAGCTTTCAATTTTGCCTAACTTATAACTCAGACTCCAGAAAACTCATTCAAGTTTCAGTAGCATTTAAAAAATTTCAGTGGTGGTCAAGTGAATCCATTGCTCAGTCAAGTAGTGGTAACTGTCTTGGCCTTAATGACCTCCGTTTTGCAAGAATGTACCTGCAGTGGCCCGTCCTGCCCTCTCACGGGGAGGTCTGTGACGTGTTCTGCTTTCTCAGGCCCTACAGGGGGAAGTGGTGTCTCAGGCCTCCTCCTACAGCAGCCTCTTGCAGTTGAAGGAGTCACTCTTCTCAGTCGCCTCCAAGGAGGACGTAAAAATGATCAGACTACATTTGGAGCAGCTGGACGAGAGGTGGAGAGACCTACCACAGATAATTGGGAAGAGGTTGGTTCTAAAAAGTCTTAAGAGTGTTCATTTATTTTGAATGGTGAACATAAATTTTTAAAAAACCATAATTTTATTTTATTTAACTCAGCCGTCAGGGGATTGATACCAGGCAGTGGAAGAAAACTGTCATTTTAAAACTCAATGTCCTTAAAATAAGCATTGCCGGTGAACCTCAATTCAAAGATTTAGTTTTACCTGAAAGGGAAAATGAGTAAACTAGTTGAAATATATTGAAGAGTGAAGGGTTGCTAGTGGGTTTTTTTTTTGTTTTGTTTTGTTTTTTTTGCTAGTGTGTATATTATTTGTTGATTGAGCTATTTGCATAAGAAAAGAAAATGGCAATTAAAATTTTGCCTCCTGTGATATTTCTCAGCCAGAGGCATTTTGTACACATCATTTCATTTCAATATTGATCTTTGGAGAGAATGAGGGAAACTGTTCATATATTAAATGGAAGCAAAAGTGGATTAAATCTTAATTAACTAGATGAAGAGCAATTTTCATTTATCTTTCTAATTAAAAAGAGAACAGATTTTGTCTTTAAATTGATATTGATTACCCATATGACGATGTGAATCTTGGATAAGCATTTAACCATTCTGACCATTTTAAAAATTCATTCATTTAGCACATATTTATTTAGTTTCTGAAATGAGTAGAGCACCCTTCAATGTGCGCGGTGGATCACTCCACTTTCATGGAGCTTATATTTATTCCATTGCTTATTCATTTGTTCAATCAATCAACAAATGCTTATTGGGTATCTGCCAATTGCCAGGCACTGTATTGGAGGCTGGTGCCATAGAAATAAGCAAACCCTGAACTCAGGTATTTTATAGATTAGTGTGGGAACAACAAGAAAACCATTGAGAGAGGTGAGCATGGAGTATTCAAGGAATGAAAAAGAGGGACATTTGAACTGGCAAGTTCATCAAAGGAAGTTCCACAAAAGAAGTGAGGTCAACTTTCAAAAGATGAGAAATTTTCTTTAAAAATGAGCAGGGTCTGTCTGCTGTCTCTCAGAGGGAAAATAAAGGACTTTTAAGCTAATAATACAAATGTGTGACTCTTTTTTAGAATATGATGAATTCCTGTAAGGATAATGTGTAGAAAAATTTGCAAGGATTAGAATATGAAAGTTAAAAAGTTGAGCTCTCTAATATGTACAATTAATATGTATAAAAATTTTGATAAAAATTTGAAATAGTAAAAGGTTGATCTCTGGATACAAACCATTGTAATGAATATTTGATTGTAATATTATGTTTGGGATCCCAGTTTGGGATTATCATCTCCTATGCCTGTTATTGGCCAGCAGAGGACAAGAGGACGTAGGCAGAGGCAGCAAATGGCCCAAGGCTCCAAGGAGAAATAAGTGGGTATAGTGGGCAACAGACAGGAGGTCAGAGGGAGCATAGGGCATCGTTGCCTCAGATGAGGCCAGAGGAGCAGGTACGTGGGATCCCTTGGGACCACAGTACAGAGTCCTGGGGTGGGGGGGAGGCCTCCCAAGTACAACAGGAAACTGCTCCAGTATAGACACATGACAGAGAATGTTCTGATCCCATGACACCGTTTCTGACTAGTCTAGAGAGTGGACAGTAGGGAAGCAAAGGTGTCAGGAAAGAGGCCAGCTTAAACAAGAGACTCAGAAACTTAGGCCAGGGTGAGCATAGTGGAAAGGTGAAGAGCAAAGCAACAATATATCTGGTGGAGCGTGTGGGACCGACTGTGCACAGGCGAGATGTGGTGGTGAGCAATGAGGGGGACCATCAGGGTGGGTGGTAGCAATATTAATTGAGACAGAGAAACTGTGAGGAAAGCAGGACTTCGGAAGAAGGAACTATCCACAGGTCCAGCTTGTCCATGTAAGACATCATCATAGGGTAAGCTTCATTCCCCAAATCCGTCCTTAACCCATTCTGCTCACTAATGGAACATTTTAACTTTAACCCCTTTCTCCACATAGGATTAATTTTCTTCAGTCCGTGGTTGCTGAACACCAGCAATTTGATGAGTTGCTGCTTTCTGTTTCTGTCTGGATCAAAGCATTTCTCAGTGAATTACAATCTACTTCTGAGATAAGCATCATGGACCATCAAGTAGCTTTTACTCGGCAGAAGGTAAATCTTCTGTTAGGATTAAAGAAAAAAAGGGCTGGGGATGTAACTCAGTTGGTAGAGTGCTTGCCTCACATGCATAAGGCCCTGAGTTCAATCGTCAGCACCACAAAATAATAATAATAATAACAAAATGGAGTCACCTAGGGTAAGTCCTAAACATAAATAAAAAAGATTGAAGAAAAATTTGGTCACAAGGGAGAGTTCTTGAATTACAAAGGAAAACATGTGGCAGTAATCTAACTTTTCATTCATATGAAAATGTTTTAATAGTCGAGTATATGGGTCCTGCCAATTTCTTACACAGATAAATTAAGCAGATAAAACCCGTTCAAGATAGAATAGGGAACTACAACAAGAAACTGTTTATTCATAGTGGAGCAAATTATTTGTAGCATAAAGTGATAAGAATGTTCCTTTTTAGGCTTTTGAATTCGTTTTTGTTCCTGTACTAAAAATTAATAGAAATTGCAATGCTTTAATGATAAAGTTGTTCTGAATTACTACTTAGCTGGAAAGTATTTAAAAAGTCATGGCTTATTTATAAATTATGTGTTATGTCTATTCTGGCACCAAAAAATATTTTTAAATCAGATAATGATTTTCAAGCATGGGGAAAGTGGAGAAGAGTTACATAATACACTTAAAATAAAATTTGATAATAAAATGTTTAGTATTTATTGGGTATGTACTCCTTGCCGAGTTTTGCTGTTTGGCCTTACAAAGAGCACACTTCTGACCTTGGGACAGGAGGTAGTTCTGCAACTTGGAAGAATGTACCAAAGTCAGGCTTCTCCCTCCAAGGAGACTGGGAGAGAGGTGCTGCCTTCTGGGATGATTTTATTTCAAAGGAGGAATGTCCTTGGGAAAGACAATCCTGGGTTGTAAAACTGATCAGACTGTAAAAGGTGAATCTCAACGGGACAAAGAATGAATTTATGATTGGTAAGTCAAATGCTCTAAGAAAAGACAGTTCAGGAACCTGGGTCAGAGAACTCTCTCAATTTCATCATCAGACAGGGGCAGCTGTAAGGTCCTTGTGGTCAGGATTAGGACAGAAATTAGGATTAAAATTTCTCATGGATGGGAACCATGCTGAGATTGTTGGCGGTTTTCTGCTGGATTTTCAATGTGGTTTCTTGTGAGCTAGTCCAATATCTTATACAGCAGACTCACATACAAAAATATATATATTTTATATGACATATGTAGATGAACAAAATGAGAAACTCTGTGAATGTTTCTTAAAGACTCGTTGTAGATGACCTTTAAGCATTATGCTATCCATGGCACATAAAATCCAACTTAACCTCACGAATCCTGCTTCTCTGACTCATGGACTCCAGTGTACCTGAGGGTTCAGCAACTCTCTCTTGTCTTCCAGGATCATGCAGCAGAAATAGAGAACAAAAAGGGAGAGCTGCAGAGTCTGCAGAGTCACTTGGCAAAGCTGGGGTCTCTGGGCCGCGCTGAGGACCTCCATCTGCTCCAGGGCAAGGCGGAGGACTGCCTGCAGCTCTCCGAGGAGGCCACTCAGGTGGTGGAGAGGAGGCAGCTTGCCCTGTCCCAGCTGGCAGAGTTCCTGCAGACCCACGCCTCTCTGTCCGGGGTTCTCCATCAGCTGAGGCAAACGGTGGAAGCAACCAACAGCATGAACAAGAAGCAGTCTGACTTGTTGGAGAAGGACCTCGGGGACGCCATTCGGGACGTTAAAGCGTTGGAATCCACTGCCATCGGTCTCGATGGCCTTCTTACCAAAGCCCAGTACCATCTGAAAAGTGGGAGCGGGGAGCAAAGGACGTCCTGCAGAGCCACGGCTGATCAGCTCTGTGCAGAATTAGAGAGGATCCAGAACCTTCTGGGGACCAAGCAGAGTGAGGCGGATGCGCTCGCAGTGCTGAAAAAAGCGTTTGAAGACCAGAGAGAGGAGCTGCTGAAAAGCATTGAGGACATCGAGGAGAGGGCTGACAAGGAAGGCCTGAAGGAGCCCACCCGCCAAGCTCTTCAGCAGAGGTACTCGGAGTGGCTGGCGCTGAAGCCTGCTGTCCCTTCCGCTTTTCATTTCTTGTGGAGTGAACTTTCGTGCAAAGCTTTAATAGTGCCATAGTTAGCAAATTTTAAAGATTCTGAAGATAAAATTCATGGCTAATTCAGTTGAGAAGTACTCAAGTTTCTGTGGCTTCCTCAAGAATTTCCCTGTGGGTGATATCTGAGCCCCTTTGAGATTGTATCTCCAGGACAGATTAGAAATCCTGTTATATATTTGTGAGACATTTTAGAAGAAGGGGCTCATCTTCTGTAGAAAGAATGAAGACAGAGATCCAAGTAGTAGTAGTGTTGTTCTGGTGTAAAAATTTCAGCAAATTCCTCCCTCTAGGCCTCGCCAGCCCCTCAGTAAAGAGCTCAGCAAGCGCATTGGCTGGCAGTAGGTGGCAGATGTTGGAGAGAGAAGTCAGGGTGAAATAGCACTCTCTCTCTCTCATAGAGAAGAGCTTAGGAAAGTGGTAGGAGTCATCTGAGATCTTTGTTCACCCATCAAATGTGAAACCAGTCCACCTGACAGTCTGTACGGAGAAGGCAGAGACAAGGGTTCAGCACATCTGGGGTTGTCAGTGAGATCAGTAGAGAAGCAAAGGGATCAAGGGTGAGTTTCCTCTGTAAATTTGACGAGTGAGTTTTTTTTTTTTTTTTCTCTTTCCTAATGTTGCCTTTGTTTCTATCTTCTTCTTCCTTCTTAATAGAACCTTACCCCCATTTATCTTCTAAGGCCACTTTTGGGCTCTTGGAGCCAAGAAACAGAGGAAAAGCATCCCAAGATGTTCCCGATTTTGTTAAGAATTTTGCTGTCCCTGCTAAGACCATTAGCATTTGACCCCTTTTACCCCAAATCAGGTGACAGTGGAGTTAATATCAGGACTCCAGCTTGGACTCCTGATTATATCCCTTATGGGCAGTAAGCAATGTGACTAGTTTAATAATACATTCACAAAAGGGGACGGGATCTGGGAAAATAGCCTTTAAAGAGAGAACAAGGTGCCTAGTGTTTCCCACATAGGAAAGAGCAGCCTTACCTTCTGGCCAACTCAGGCCGAGCCGACAGAAATGTTAAAGCTGCAGGAGAAAGGTCAGACTGGCCTCAAGAACTCCATCGGTATCCCCGAGTCACCAAGGACCCCATCAGTATCCCCGGCTCACAAGAAAACACAAACACTGAGACAGTGTAGCAGTAAATTGATGGTTGGTAAACCCCAAACGTCCTGAGGTTTCACTCCACCACCTTGGGCACTCTCTCTCTTGCAAGGTGGGGATAATGACAACACCTGCCTGCAGCCACTCCACATTGGGAATCAAGGGGATACCACATGTGCCCTTGCCGTACACTCCACAGTATGGTACCAGTGTGAAGATGAGCCAGTAGTTACCTCTTTGTGGTCACATTTTACAAATGCCTAAATATTATTAGGGGTAAAGAAACATGATCATTTTCTCATGGTAATCTTTTCAATCAAGTAGGACATTTAAGTTCAAAAATAGATATTTTCCACAGAACTCAGGAAAGCTAGTTATGTTTTGGATGAAATAACTATAATACTTCCATGTCCATTATTCTCCTGGGTTGGACCTCATGCACAGAAGTTTATTTTGTTTGTTTGTTTGTTTGTTTTTGCATGACCTTGTAATCCATATTCACCTACCTTGAGCACAGGGTTAGCCTTAAAAGTCTTATACCTCCAAAACCAAATAGAAAATTCAAGCATAACAGAAGATGGAAAGAAAATACAATGCTCTTCAGTGTTTTCTGAGGTACAGTGTCAGTCATAATGCAGATTTAACTTTAAAAGCATCTTCATCAGTGGATATGCATTAATTTTCTTGCTGTGTTAAGTTCTTCCAGCTATTAAGCTGCATGCTTTCTGGACTCATCATGTGCTTACAAAAAGTAAAATTAGTTCAGTGCCTTAATAGATCAGCAGTGAAACCATGTTTTAACTCACAGGTTGAGAGTGTTCAATCAGTTAGAAGATGAATTGAATTCTCATGAACATGAGCTATGCTGGTTGAAAGACAAAGCTAAACAAATCGCCCAGAAGGATGTAGCTTTTGCACCTGAAGTCGACAGAGAGATAAACCGCTTAGAAGTCACCTGGGATGATACCAAAAAGCTAATTCATGAAAAGTAAGTAGAAATGTCCCAGTTTTACTTTCAATCTCCATAATTTTGTGACATTAGGCCATTACCTAGAGATTTGTGATGATAGGATTATGAGTTGAATACCTTGCTCATGTTCATAGGTATTCTATATCCCTTTAGTAACATTAAAAAAATTTGTCCTACGGAGCTTTATCAAGGATGTTGAGATAACGACATTCAGAATTCAATGCTTTAAAAGTAGTTGTCAGGGTTGGGTTGTAGCTCAGTGGCAGAGTCCCTAGCATGTCTGAAGCCCTGGGTATGATTCCTAGCACCATAAATTAAAAGTAGTTATCAACAATTACAAAGTGCTTGGATAAGTCTTAACTTCTGATTTTCTTTTTGTTTTGTGTAATTTTACTTGTTTGCATTTGAGCTATAATTAAATACAATAAAATTCACCCTTTTTCATATACAATTCTATGAATTTTGACACACTCACATGTTGTATAATCATCAAATGTCATGGTAACTGTTCTCCTACCTGAAAAAAGAAAAAAAAAAATCCTTGATGTCTTATTGTAATTGATATCACTTCCTTTTGTCCAGTTCCTCACAACCATTGGTCAGACTTGTGTATATGTAGCTTCGGCTTTTTTCAAAATAACATAGAAATGGAATCATATATAATGTAATGTCTTGAGTCTGACTTTTATTTTTACATAGCAAAACATAATTGTGTATATATCCTTGCTTTATTCTTTTTTAATAGCTAAATATTCCATTGACTGGCTGTTCCACAGTTTTTCCGTTAACTAGTATATGGATAACTTCCAGTTTGAATGATTATAAATGAAGCATCTATTAACATTTACGTTCAAGTTTTTATTTATACATAAATTTTATTTCACTTGGCTAAATATTTAAAAGTGGGATTGTGTTACATGGTCAAGTATATTCTTATAAGGAACTGCCAAACTATTTTCCAAAATGTTAGCACCATGTTGCTCTCAAACATGTCAGAGATTTCTAGAAGCTCCACACCATTTGTATCACTTGCTATTGTCAAGCATTTTTCATTTATTTGTTTGACATTCTAAAAGATATATAGAAATATCTCATTGTTTTTAATTTTATATTTCCTGATTACTAATGATATTGAGCATGTTTTTGTGTTATTTGCCACACACACATACACACACATGCTTATGTGCAAACTAGTGCAACCATTCTGGAAAGCAGTATGGAGATTCCCCCCAAAACTGGGAATGGAACCACCATATGACCAGCTACCCTATTCCTCAGTTTATATCCAAAAGATTTAAATAAGCATACTATAGGGATGTAGCCACATTTTTAATATTTATAGCAGTATAATTCACAATAGCCAAGCTATGGAACCAACTTAGGTGCCCTTCAACAGATAAATGGATAAAGAAAATGTGATATATTTAATAAAATATGTATATGTTTATATACTATATATAAATATATATTTAACAAAAAAATATATATATATACATATGTATATATCAGAGTATTAGTCATAAAAAGCATAAAATTATGCTACTTACCAGTAAGTCACCAGAACTGGAGAACATCATGCTAAGTGAAATAAGCCAGACTTAGAAAGTCAAAGGTTCAGTGCCGCAGTCTGACTGGGCACAAAATCACGAGCCACTCACAGATTTGCAGATTCAAACAGCAATTCTTTATTCCCGAACTCACACCGGCCGTCTACAATCACGTTCTGGGGAAATCCACGTTCTCTGCCCAAATCCACCTCCTCTGCCTCCCCAAAACTCTCTCTAAATCCCGGGAGAACTCAAGGGGAACTCAGGCAGCAGGATACGCCCTATTCCCAGCAGGAATAATCTTAAACCTGGAACCGCCCTAACCGCCCTGGTCCTTGAGCAAGGTCACCTTACCTGCAATGTTACTGCAAAATGTCCTATTTCCACGAGTCCTTCCACTAAGCAACATGGGGTACGCTGGCAAGGAAATTGTCATACCTACTTGGCTAATGGCTCCCAGCAGTCCAGTGTTTTCTATGATATGGGAAGCTAGGCCAAAGGGGAAAAGAAAAGAAAAGAGGGAGAAAAATACCATAAATATATAAGAGATATCAGTGGAGCAGAGGAAGGGGACTGAAGGGGAGGGAGAGGGATGGGAAGAGGGAGGAAAGATGCAGTGACCCTGACCAAACTTTCCTATGTATATATATGAATATATCATAGTGAATCTCACCTTCATGCTCATAAGAATTTTAATTATTGAGCTGTGTTTTTATTTGCTTTGTTTTTGTTTTGCTTTTCCTTCTTTTTTGCCCCCAATTTATGCCCTTATGAAGTAATTGAAACACCATGAAAACATTTAAAAAAAACAAACATTGAGTGACTCAATCTAAGTAAGTTGGAATTGTCAACAACATGTGCTGTTGCTTGTTTATCATTGAGTTCTCAGATTTTATTTTAATGCCGGTGTGCTTCCTTTATTCATAAAGAACATATTGGACATTATTAAACATTAGTGTTAAGTAGCATTAACCAGCAATAGCAGAGGAAAAATGTGATTTTCTCTTGGTTCCAGCATCTGCCCGTGGATACTTGCACATAGTGAAATACCAGGTCCAATCCTAAGGAACTCTTGTCCTTCCTAATGTGATGCTAAATGATACATGTTCTTCTATTATTGTAGCCAGGGTCAGTGCTGTGGACTTATTGATTTGATGAGAGAGTATCAGAACTTGAAGTCAACTGTGTCTCAGGTCCTAGAAAGTGCCAGCAGTGTCATTGTGACCAGAACTACCATAAAAGATCAAGAGGACCTTAAATGGGCTGTTTCTAAGGTAAAATTCAAATGCATTTATTTTGATATTACTACTATCTTCACCACCATTAATACCACTACCACCAAATGAGTAGTTTTGCTTCTTATAGAACAATTCTCTGAACAGTTTTTTTGTGTGTGTCAGTTCATGTAGATATAGGTAATTTCTGCTAACAGCACAATTTTTTTTCCTAGGAATGCTGATATCCTAGGATTCTAATAATTCAAGAAGCGATATTTTATACACACACACACACACACACACACACATACACATACATAGTGTGTGTGTGCATCTGTGAGTGTGTGTGTGTGTGTGTGTGTGTGTGTGTGTGTGTGTAGAGAATGGGAGAGTTAAATAATACCACTAATTTCAGAATAAGGTCAACCATGAATTAAATTTCTCAGAAGCAAATGGCTTTAAACTCTTATCACTGGTGATTTTGTTAATAAAGGAAACATTTATGTCCACAGCATGAATCTGCCAAGAATGAAATGAATTGTAAGCAGAAAGAATTGGACAATTTTACCAGTAAAGGCAAACACTTGTTATCTGAACTGAAAAAAGTCCACAGTAGTGATTTCGCCTTGGTGAAAACAGACATGGAAGGAACCGTGGACAAGTGGCTGGATGTAAGACCTTTGCTGTAGGAAGAATATTTAGCAATAATACTGTGATATGCAGTCTGTTGCTGCCAACGGTATTTCTTTATATTATAAATGTGCTCAAATTTAATGTCCATTCCTGTTCCTCAGCATTACAAATAATAGTGCTAATTGTTTTACATTGAACAATAAATGCAATAGATGGACCCCAATCCTGTGGAATTCAACCTCATAGTGAATTATATTTTTGTAGATTTCAATAGACCTGTAGCCATTCGTATCCCAATTTATGAATGAAAATTGAGTATCTCAGAAATTCAAACAACTCTCCAAATGACAGAATCAATCAATGTATTGATTGGCATTTGCTTGAATCACATGTGCTAATTAGCTTACAATAATTTTGGTTAAACTTTGTGAGAATATAATTTTCTAATTAAAAAAGCATTCATCAGGGATGAGTCCTTGAAAGCCTCATACTATCAATGACACGGCTTCTCTTTTCTGTCCTAGGTATCAGAGAAAATTGAAGAAAGCATAGATAGGCTGAGGGGCGGCCTGTCCATTTGGGAGGATGTACTTTCAAGTAAAGATGAGATCGAGGGGTGGTCCAATAATTCTCTTCCACAGCTGGCTGAAAATATCAACAACCTGAACAACAGCCACAAAGCTGAAGAATTTCTTAGAGAATTTGAGGTAAACTCACTATGCCTACATATGGAGCTGGGGGTACATCATTGTCTTGAATGTGAGAAAGTGGAGTCTTTTCTCAGTTCGTTCTTCTCAAAGACACATAAGAGAATTACAAAACTCGCAACTCTCTTCTGCTATTTACTCAAAATTTTAATCAGCTCTGGGTAAGAGATTTTTTGTGCATTTCTATCATTTCTTATTTAGGGCCCTTTTTAGAAGTATTTATAGAAAAACAGAAGTCTATAAAATGTATAATTTTCTAGTTTTTCTGAGAATATGACGCCTTCCCATTTGAAAACCAAATTGGAAGTATTTGAATATGTAGTACCTATTTTTTTTTTGTTCAAGAAAAGAAAAGAAAAAGAAAACATGTTTACTACCTGCTTACAATGTGCTTGGTACTTACAATATGTTTGGTACTTGCTTCTTCTACTTCCTCTTTGGAAATAGAAGAAAATTGGAGAGTCAGATGCTTCAGGCTTCCAAGGCAAGTCTCTGACCTTCTGAAGGTTTAGTAACTAATTTATTTAAAATTCATTATATTTCCATTTATTGCATACATTTATTCAGAATTCATCAAATTATTAATGAATGTCTACCTTATATCAGGAAATGTTTTAGTTGCTGAAAATTTAATAGTAAACAAAGTCCCTACCTTTGTGGAATTTGCATTATTTACATTACAATATATGTTATGTGTGAAATGCCAAGTACTAGCTGGGCTAGGATAAAAATTTAAGCAGGATAAGAGGAAATAGAGGAAGGAAAGATACCTATTTCACAAAGCATGCAGCTGACTGTACTCTTGGTAACAACAGTGAATATTCCCATTGAACACTTGTATCTGGCACCATACACAGGAATTGGCAGATAAGTAAATGAATAGTCGCCGTCTGAAAAAATATAGGAAAATGAAAAGTATTACCTAAGCTATTCTGTGATCTCTGACCCAAGCAATGTTTGATAGATTTTATAATCTTAATTTCTAAAGGCCGTCACAGCTGGAAGAAATTATGCAGATTAAAATAACCAGAAGTGAAGGGTACTGAGGTCTCTTTAGTTGCTATTGCTGATGTTAACATTACAGCTCAAATTGTGGTCTGTGCTGGATTCAATTTATAGCAGCTCAAAGAAGTTGATTGTTGAATTTTTAAGAATTTTGTAAGTCACTTTTAAAACTATTAAAATTGAGGGTGTAAATAAATGTGCAATTAAATAAATTCTATTTTAAAAGTTAATGAATACTCAAAATTTGTCCATCCCTCATTGTTCTACATATCACTATTATCTAGGTCCCTGAGTTATTGACATCTGTCCCATCTTTATCATCTATATCAGAGATGGTGGCAATACTGTGGAGTGATGTGCCACTGTGTGTATCTTGCAGGTCCCTGTGCAGTGACATTGTATTGTAGCTAGAAGTGGTGGTAAATGTTATGGCAGTATTTTTAGGGGGACCAGTTGTTGTCAGGCCAGTCTAGAATCTCCAAACTCAGAAATCCAGGGAGCCCATGTGCCTCAGACCTATGTTCAGTGTGACTAGGATCAGGCCCTTACAGATGGGTGGTTTTGCAGGTGACTGTCTGTGACATACTTGCTAACAGATCCTGTTTACTGGAACTGGCCATCACTCATCAGTGCCTTTCCTGCTGTAGGGTGCTAAGTGTGGGTCAGTAGATCGATTCCTTAATTGCCCATCTGGCTTCTGCAGAGGCTAGAAGGCCCTACAGTTAGTTCCCCATCTTACTGTGTAAGTAAATTACTTTCTGAATTCAGGACATCAGAAAGTTTGTTGGTGTCTACAAAGCACCAACATGCCATTTTTAACCTGAGAGGAATAATTTATTAAATGCTCCTTTGTGGTCCCAAATAACAAATGAAGTTTTTATAAGCATGTTTTTTTTCAAAAATGGTTCCTAATTGTTCTTTTTTTCTTTTCTGTGTTGGTGTTCGTGAAAAGAAAAAAAAAAAAAAAGAAAAGAAAAGAAAAAAAGGGGGGGGATAAAATATCAGTTGTCAATGTCCCAAGTAATCCAGTTTCTGCTTTAATAGTCTGACAATGTCTATTTGAAATGTTTCTGCATATTACATATCTATTATATATTATCTACAACCACTAGGCACTCTTGCTGTGTATTTGCTTTGAAATGCTTCTGGAAGAGTTTAATGCTGCCATAGTAACTGGTAAAATAGTCCTCTCAACGAATATAGGACAGCCCATTGGAAATCCCCGCTGACTCAGGGACTGTGGTCAGTGTTTAAATTTTTCCAGGAGCTTTTATTCTAATAAAGGAGGGTAGGGAGAAGGAAACGTTTTGTGTACTCCCTTACATGCCAACTGAATGATAACTGGAACTTTGTCCACATTCATAAGTAATAGCATCCCTCAGAAAATGAAACAGGGCTTTTTTTACACAGCTTAAAGTTGGTATCTTGGCAGTTCTTGAAATTGTGAAATGCTAATTACAGCACATCAGCATTTCTGATTAGTTGTGCTTTTCCCCTGTGTCTTTTATGTTGGTAGTCTGAAGTTAAAAACAAAGCACTGAAATTGGAAGAACTGCATTCCAAAGTTAATGCACTCAAAGAATTAACTAAAAATCTGGAAACACCACCAGACCTTCAGGTAAGCACTCAAATCAGATGTAATAGTCATGGGATAGGAGTCTCTCTCTTGTATTCTCCTCTCTCAAAAAAATAAAAAAATTATATCTCTCCTCATGTTACCATCATCATCATAATTTCAAGCAAACATGTTGCCTTTATCTTATGTGGGGTTAAATATTAATGTCTATGGAATTCCTTGTGCCAATGTTAATGTCATGTTTCCAACTCAAGTATTATATGAGTAGTTCTTCATTCCTTAGTAAATTTTGGAAGCATCATCAGCCAGTTTTTCTCATGAACCATCTTACATTAGACAGGAACAGAACTCCTTTTATGAATATTGATGTTCTTATTGATATTTTTCTAATTCATTTGGTCAATAACTGGGTTTGAAGGGGTCATCACTAAAAAAATCTCCCTACATGACTCTTAGAATGGCACAAACTCACAGGAACCTAGAGTAGGTGACAGGGTGGAGCAGGGCTGGTCAGGAAACCTGGGCTACCTCAGTGCCTAAGCCCATCCTAGTAGGTCTCTTTGGCTCCTGGCATAGGTTCTGCTGTACCCCTGAACCTCTGTTCTTGCTGCTGCTCTCAGGGACTTCCTCTACCTTGTCTTCTTGTTCCCTTGTCCTTGACTTGCTCCTTCTCACTAACCAATCACTACCACACTTTTGCTCTCATTTGAGACTGCATGTCCACAACTCGGTACCATGTGGGTTGATGACCCATGAACAGAACGGTAGACATTTCATTGGTATTAAGAAGCAAAGGAGGTGCTACTTATATTCAAACTAAAAAGGAGCTGTGTAGTCACCTCCTCTGAAGATATCAATGGCAACAGGTGGACTATGCAGAGAAGACTGAGCCTGGATTTTCGGAGCAAGCTACAGTTCTACTCTTCTCTTTCTCTCTGTCTCATGCACTGTCTCACACACACACATCTCGCCTGCAACCTGCACTGATGAGATGAGCTGGGTTCAGAAGAGCTGGCTGCAACATTAAGCTAAGAAAATGGTGAGAAAGCACAGGACACAGAAGTAATTTTCTTATCGAGGGAAGGACAGCTTTTTGACCTTCAGGGGCAGCTTCCACAATGGAAGGTGCTAGAAGGCACTGGAAAGAGAGTGTGCACCTGGAATCCCTTTATTTTTATGGGGGTGGACACACAAAGGAGTTTTGATAGAATGTTCTTCACCAAATAAGTCAGAGGATAAGGTTTCAAAGGGGGGTTGTCCAATCCCATTGGGTAATGCCTAAGTCCAGCACTGAAGCAAACTTCTTTGCCAAGCGAAGGTGAAGAGCATTTGATTTGCACAGGACATGGAGTGCAATGCCAGACTGACTCCCCCTTTACTCAAGGTTGAGAGGGGATGCTTAGCTCATGGGTAGGCGGCCTACCTGCCCCCACCCCCCCCACACACCTATGTATATGAGAGAAGAGCTGTGGAGTGCCTTAACTTGCCTCAAGTGTAGGCAGAAGATTTCAGTTGTCCCACCTAGGGAACAGGATTTTGTTCCCTGCTGCTAGCAGATTCCAGAATTTAGTTCTAACCCTGATACAGACTGGATAACTTAATATATCTGTGGAAGGAGAAGTGACTGGTGCAGCCTGCATCCAAGAGGTAGCTGGGGGTGAATGCCAGAGTGTGATCTCCAGTCCAGAAGAGAGTCAGGAAAAGAGAGAAAAGGAAGAATGCACCAGGTGAGGGCATCTTAGGTTAGCTCAGAAGGCCATCTGGTGGGTGAGCAGACCTCAGCATCCACAAGTTAAAGAGATGGCACAGGCTGAAGGAGACAGGAAGGAGGCAGAAGAGAGCACGCTAGTGCATCCCAAGAACTTAGTGGGAGGTCTCAGAAAGAAAGGGAGTCTCAGGAAAACCCACAGAACCAGGCCTGCCAGAGAAGGAGTGAGTGTGAAACTCAGGTGACAGCTCACAACAGGTGTCACATGTTTCATAACCCCATGCCCACTTACTGCCACCCAAGCCTGCATGGGGTCAGAGTCTTAAAGGTGGGGAAACGGAGTGAAGAAAGAGAAGAAGAGCTCTCCTCTATGGGCTTCTTGCTTATATCAAGTTTGAGTTAGGAATAAGGAATAAAGCCTTGAATTTAAATTCAAAGCTTTGATTTTCAAACAAACCTGAATCTCTCGATTATGGAATTAATCATATTTTGCAATTTACAGTGACTGTAAGTTCTTTTGTTTACTAAAGGGGCTGACAAAGTCACTTCTTCTGAAATACATCATCCTGGGAGAGAATGTATTCAGCCCTATTGGATCACAGGGAAAGTGGGATCCAACAAGAAAAGTGCCTTATCCTACAATCCTATAGGGTGTGGGCCCTGCATAGAGCTCCATTTGGACAGGAAGTGTGTGAGGGCTCCTTAGAACTAAGCAGGGTTTTGGTTGCCTCCTCAGCAACTCTGGGTAGACCTAGCTCAGCTTTCAGAGTGAGCTCACAGGTTCCCTGGAACCTCAGTCAGACCGCCACTTTAACGTCCAGCATTAACCACAGTCCCTACTCTTTCCAGTTTCCCATCTCATGATATGTCTGGCACCCCATGCTCACTAATTTTCCCTCTTGGAAGAGGCATATTAGCATTGGAGCAGCTTCCACGGTGAGGCTTATGTGTTCTTGACAAAGCTGCACATTAACAGAATTCCTGCAGAATGAGTGTGCCTTTGGTCTTCACAGATTTTAATGAAATCTTGCTTTGTATTTAGTTTATAGAAGCAGACTTAAGGCAGAAACTGGAGCATGCCAAAGAAATAACCGAAGAAGCCAAAGGAACCTTGAAGGATTTCACTGCTCACAGTACACAAGTGGAGAAGTTTATCGACGACATCACAGCGTGGCTGGCAAGAGTGGAGGAGTCACTGAGGAGCTGCGCCCAAGCGGAGACTTGCGAAGGGCTGAGGAAAGTGAAGGTGGGTAAAAACCATCACTGAGCATTTGCACTCCTGTGTTGTGTTGACTGTGATAAAAAATATAACATCTGCTTTCAATCATCCATCTTACTGCTGTGACCGACTGATTTATAATACTGGACACAGCAAAGTAATAAATCTGTGAAGAACTGAATGAAGGCATTAAGAAATCAAAGACGAATCTTCTAAAATCAGAAAGCATGCATTGCTGAACGGTTCATTCATAGGCTCTGTGTGTGTGTGTAGATATTGTTAAAGATATATAATTTTTTGGCAAAGAATGAAGACCATAGAAAACAATTTGACATTCTATCCATTTTCAAGCTCAAATGCTAGATGTTTCTTTCATCACTTAATCATTTTTATGGTCAATGTGACTGCTTTTATCCAAAGAATGCTATAATTTTGACCAAAAAAGCAAGAAAACGTTCCAGTTCATTGTCATCTGTCCATATTACTAAGGGCTTTCTTGTTTTGTGTAAACGAAGTGTGTTATTTGCCTTCTCAATAGGAGTAGCCTGTTCTCTGTTGGTGTATTTTCTTTCTATACTTGAGGCTAAGGACATAATATTTTAAAATTAAACTACTGGTACAATTCATGTAGCCCGTGACCCTGAAACAAAACTCAAGTGGTCCACTGAAGAATGTGAACTTGTAAGTTTTTTCAAAAGTGATTCAAGCCAAGATCATGGGCTAAAATTCATAAGGTCTATTCAATTAGCTTGAAATCCTAGACTACAATCCACATTCTGGCCACTTATCAACAGCTCTTTGTTACCCAGGAGAACTGAAAAATTTTATTAATGAATCAATACATATCTATCATCACAATTATTTTTTTTAATCCCACCAACATATATATACTCCTGAGTGAATTTCAGCAGCAGCAAATTCAGATTTAAAAAAAAAAAAAATACCATGGTGGCATGATTGGAGTATTTCTCTTGAATGTGATGAATACTCTTGAAATATAATTTTATTATATGTTATACTTTCATATTTTATTCTGTAGGATATACAAAAAGAGCTTCAAAGTCAGCAGAGCAACATCAGCTCTACCCAGGAAAACCTCAATAGCTTGTGCCGCAAGTACCACTCGGTGGAGCTGGAGAGGCTGGGCCGGGCCATGACAGGGCTGATAAAGAAGCAGGAAGCTGCCAGCCAGTTGTGCTCCAAGACCCAGGCCAGCCTGCAGGATTCCCTGGAAAAGCATTTCAACAGTGAGCATTGAGGGGCCTTAATATGAACGGTTATTTAGGAGAAAGATTCCAAACCAAATGCTGCTTAGAAATTGACAGGCAAAAGTGTGAGGGAATTTTGCAGAAGGTCCATTTTAAATCCATTTGTGCTTTGAGAGTGGAGCAGCAGATGTGCTCTGTTGGGGGAAAGCAGGAGTCCACCATTTTGATGATTCTGAATTTGATCTGGGTTTTCTACATAGGGTCTATGTACGTGAAAAATCACTTGTGCTGTTCAGATGGTCAGCGGCCACTGCTCAAATAACTATGGACATTTTTTATGCTAGAATGAAGTAATAATAAGCTTAGATGTCAGCAAAGACCATACAGTGACTGTTATAGAGTCCAGGAAATTGCCAGTTATGACTCCTTCTGCTCCTGCTTCCGCATGGCTGTGCCTAGGTTGGGATGTGCATGCACCTGGTTCTCTGAATTGGCTTGCTGGAAGGAGTAACTGGTTCTTCCCTGTGCATGCAAATAGCTCCAACTCTCCAGAGCATCTGTCCCCTTGCCCTGTGACATGTTCTTCATCAGGTGAAAGAAAAGGAATGTAAGTCAGGCATTCCAGGAAGACACACTGCTTTTTCAGCCTCTTGTCTGACTCTGCCATGAGCAGTCATGGTTGTAAATCATATTGTATTATTTCTACATTATCACTTTCTTTTATGGAATATTTTCTGAGACACAATGAGATGGGAGGGAAGACAGAGGTAATTCATTGTGGTAATCCTGGAAGCTCATTTAGTGTTTGGGATTTATTCCTTTTTTTGTTGCTTTCAAAAGATTCTATGCGGGAATTCCAAGAATGGTTTTTGGGAGCAAAAGCAGCAGCCAAGGAATCATCTGATAGGACTGGCGACAGCAAAGTCCTGGAGGCAAAGCTCCAAGACCTTCAGGTAGGAAAGACCTTCAGGTAGGAAACCGGGCACCTTCACCTACCCCCCCAACCCATGCTGCGCTCAGGTGCCTCAGGTTAGCCTGAAGCCTTGTCTTTGCCCACCTCATATTATTTTAGCCCATCTTTTCTTCTTCCCTAACACAATTGTACTTACTGAGTCAGAGCAACATGAAAAGGCACTGAGGAAACCAATCCAGAGCATTTCTAGATCCCTTTCCTCTCCATTTTTAGCCTGTTAACCATTCTTTGGATTTTATTCAAAATGAAAGCTCATTTTAATTTTCATAGTAGTAAAAGTACAAATAATTGTACCTATTTTCTGTCACTGTCATGCTAAGAGGGTTTTTATTTGTTTTTTAAGAAGACAAGGGCTTGCCAGGTGCAGTGGCACAAGCCTACAATCCCAAAGGCTCAAGGGGCAAGAAAATCGTTCAGCTCAAAGCCAGCCTCAGCAATTTAGCAAGACCCTAAGCAACTTAGTGAGAACTTTTCTCTAAATGAAATATAAATGGATTGGGGATGTGGCTCAATGGTTAAGTTAATGGTTAACTCCTGGATTCAATTCCCAGTACCAAATAAATAAATAAATAAATAAATAAATAAAAATTACCCATGTCTTTTTTTTTTTTTTTTCTTTTTAAATAACTTGTGGTCTAAACCTGGAGTGGAATATATTCAAATTAAATAATGGCTATTACAGGTTATTTGTATTTTAGTGGCTACAAAAAATGTATGAATTCAGGAAGAAGAAGGTCAACATGAAGCAGTTAAGAAATGCCTTACAAAAGAATCAGTTCACAATAAGTTTTGAGCAAGTCTTCCAAGCAGCTAGTCTGAGCAAAGCACTATGTTAATTATTGTTAAAAATAATGTTGAAATTAACAAGGACCCTGAGGAATTTGAAAGATGATGAAAGTGATATCCCTAACTCATTATATTAGAAATCAGGGTAGGAAGATTGTTATAAGGAAAGGAAGCTGGTTTTACAGGAGATATAGTGAATTCAGTTGTGGAATTGACCCCTTTAAAGCTTGAGACACAGTGGAACTCCATGAAGAAATTTTGGAGTCACAATTGAAATGACAATTTGGAGCTCAGGGAAGAGGAACAGCTAGCCCTGAATTCTGGATTCTTTTGCTTTGTTGAAGCACAGTCATGCACAAATCTTCCAAGGAAGGGGTTCATACTAAGCAAGGCAGTTTCCATTCCTGAGGACCAGACATTCTGTGCAGGGTGAATCAGAGGGTAGGGGAGGACCCCCAGTGGCCAATCAATTACAAGAATGTCACACTTCTGTGTGAGAAGGTAGAACCTGTACTGGGTTAGGAACTGATAATGGGGAGACTCTGAGACCTTAATAAAAACCTCGTTTCCAGCTAGTCATTGTTCCCACTCTGTCCCAAGTTGTTCCCATGTCTAGTACTGGATTTCATGCCTAATTCTCACTCTATCCTTGTTAGATTTTTTTCCTTCAGGTTTTATTTATCTTCTCTTGCTTTACCAACTCAGCATTGTAATGAATGGTTCCATGCACCAGGATCTTTGAATATTAGCAAATATTTAGTATTATTATTGCTTCCTGAAAACAGAATATATTGGACTCAGTCAGTGATGGGCAGAGCAAGCTTGATGCTGTGACTCAAGAAGGACAAACTCTGTATGCATACTTGCCTAAGCAAATTGTCAGCAGCATCCAGGAGCAAATCACGAAGGCTAATGAAGAGTTTCAGGCATTTCTGAAGCAATGCCTGAAGGACAAACAGTCTCTACAAGACTGTGCTTCAGAGTTGGGAAGGTAGGTCATTCTAATAAATGAAGATTTTGTCACACACTGGATGTGTATCCAAAGACATAGATAAAATGCTATGTGAAAAGACAAAGAATAAAATTGTAATGAGCATTGACCTACTTTAAGTGTAGCTTCATTCTAGTGCAAAATGGGTTGCTCAGGCTCTGAAATTATCATTCAACTTCATTTTCTATGTAGGAAAAATGAATTATAAGTCCTAATAAATATGAAAGACATAATTGCATGTAATTTTTGTCTGTTAAGCTAACACAGATTATTAGAGCTTTGATATACCATTTTTTAATTATTCAAGATTTTTCCTAGTGTCCACTTTTCCTGGGATAGACTAATGGCAGAAAACAACTATTCAATTTTCTGGATTGTATTGCAGCAAGTAACATATGTCAGTGGGGTTGAAAATGAAACTAGAAGGAGAAAACTCTCTCATTACCCCAGAGACAAAGGATGTCAGTATGACTGAATTGCCTTTCCGGTGGCCAAGTTATTTTGCCTGAATCTTGTCCATGTTTCTTAGAGAGTGTTCATTGTTATCAAAATTTACAGCTTTTGTGCCAAATTCAAATTCCCCTAAGAAACAGAGACACAAAAACCACTCTCCTTTCTTTCCCCAAGGCTTCTGCTGTCCCACTTACCCACTGGCCCAATTCAAGGGTCTCTATAGTAAGATGAAAAGCTAAGTGCATGTTGACATGGGGAATATTATCTTATAGTCAATTACCAGCTATGAAATCAATTCAGCTGAGAGGTAATTTTTTTTCCTCTTGTAGCTCAAAAAAATACATATATGATGATTTTTTTATCATCACTTTGTTACTAGAATAAGACACAATTTGGACAGGCTTCTTGTTGAGTTGTCTTCTAACTTGAAAACTCATATAATCTTAATTGCTATATAAAATACACTGGACCTCAGCTCTTAGAATTTACCAGTATAACCAGCACATCAAAATTTCTCTAAGATATTTTCCTTTTCTTTAGCTTTGAGGATCAGCACAGAAAATTGAACTTATGGATCCATGAGATGGAAGAAAGATTCAACACTGAAAACCTGGGAGAGAGTAAACAGCACATTCCTGAGAAGAAAAATGAAGTTCATAAAGTTGAAATGTTTCTCGGGGAACTACTAGCTGCGAGGTATGGTGTAGAGATGGAATAGGTTATTCACTTGCTAACCTGTTTTGGTCTTGTGGGCTGGTTATTGGTTTGGTTATTGGGTGATTGCTTGGTTGGTTTCCGGTGATGATTTCTTTCATCTCTGAATGTCTAAAATCCAAAAGATCGTGCAGCATTCTTTATAGAAGTGTGGGATTCTGGAGAGAGTAAGATGGATGTAAGGAGTTAATTTGCATCCCAGGTCCATCTCCCTCTGCTCAGGAAATTTGACAGATCACTTATCACTGTAACTCCTGATGTTAGTCCTTGAACATTGTATAATAAATACTGTACCTTCCTCTATTGGATTATTTTGAGGATTATCAAAATATAAAGCTGGTGCGAAGAAAAGAAAACTAGAGATGCACAGCCACTGTAATAGACAAAAAATAATGATACAGATCTCAATTTCCATATATTCTTCACATTTTTCAGCCTCCAGTTCTATTGCCAGGACTAGATGCTAAATGACCTCAGGCTTGCTTGTTCTCACGTTCTTTCCCTCCAAATTGGCTGCTTCTTCAGATGATCCAAATGTACCAGGCTGGTCAATTGGGCTCTTGCTCTGGGTCACCAGCTTCTCTCACTTGCTCTTCCCAGTCTCTGGATCTTTTCATCATAATGTTCCTAATACCTCAAATATTCTGGGGAGAAGCCCTGTTTGAAAGTACACAGACCTGAGGCTTATTGTGTATTTATCATCCACTAAGCAATTCATCTTGTAGTAACAAGTGAAATATTTTGTCTTGAATTGTTCTTTAACTGACACTGTAGCTTAAGGAACTTCTTGTCTCACCAAAATATTCTAAGTGTACCAAGTGTCTTTTAGAGTAGGAATGTTGTATGACTCTTCATGTAGCTCAGGGTGACTCACAGGATGCTATTCACATAATAGTTACTCAGAAACAAAAGAATAGAGACAGTGGAGAAGGTACGCTTTAAGTTCTTCTTCTAGTATTCACAGAAATTTGTGTTAAGACATCTCCATACTTCTGTTTTTCCCTGATAGAGGTACTCTTAAGAATTACAAACTCGCTAGACTGGTGCTTACAGAGGCTTAAGGGTTAAGGGGGGAGATAAGGAGATGATGGTTGAAAGGCACAGACTCTCAGGAGGAATATGGGGTTGCTTTGTTTGCTTTCATTCTATTGAACAGCATGGTGAATATAGCTAAAAATAGAGCCTTGAGTATTTGAAAATTGCTAACAGAATGAATTTTACATGTTCTTACCACAAAAGGAATGCCAAGTATTTAGGGTAATAGATGTGTTAACCAGCTTGGTTTAGTTACCCTACACTGCCATCATAAGCCATAATGTCACTTTGTACCCTCTAAAGTTATATAGTTATAAATTGTCCATTTATGATTTTAAAAATAATGTAAATGGTTGGTTAAGAAGGAGGAGGAGAAAAAGAAGGACAGAAAAAGAAATCAGAGCTCTGTTGGCCTATAAAATGGGCTAACAGGCCACACCATGATTCTGTTTTTCCCTTGACCTTACTCACATAGCTCTGAAGCAAGCTGAGCACAGGGCTCTGGATACAGCAAGGAAACCAGGAGCAATCCTACAATGAAGGAAACTTTTTCTTTCAAACGTTGGGCTCTGCCCAACATTGTGTTGAGTCTTGGGATTAGGGGATGCAGTGGCCCTAGTTTTCTAGAGTGTCTGCTTCTGGACCAGACAGGAATATTAGGTGACAGCAAGACAAGAGCAGAGGGCACAGGAGGGGGTCTGCGTGCTGCTCCACCCCATCCTGGGGTGCCGTGGGCGTTGCTTGGGAACATGGGGCTGTGCATTTTAAGGGGCACCTAAGAAAGAAACAAGAGAGCAGAGGCATTCACAAAAGAGCAATCTCTACAGAACAACAGAGTATAGGGGCAATTTCAGGGTTTTCATGGTTAGAGTACTAAATAGGGATAGAAAGTTGCTAGGTGGAGAGGGAGCCATGGCCCATTCTCTGGAGTGAATTCCTGGTGAGGTGGTAGGCTACGTCACTGCTCTTTGGATGCAGCATGGTATAAATTGAATCACATGCCCCAGCACAGACACTGACACCACTAAGAGAGACCACACAAGAAGGCAAGCAAACAGCCCCATTCCCAGCATCTTCATTTTAAAAGTCACGTCAGCTGTGAGCTCTTGTCTGGTTCCTGCTCCAATGTCAACAATCATTTGTTACTCCTCTGTGCTCCAGAATGTTGGGATTAAAAAAAAAAAAAAAAATTCTGGTTTTTTAGAGACTCTCTGGATAAGCTTTCCCAGAGAGGGCAGCTTCTCAGCGAGGAAGGCCATGGTGCTGGGAAAGAAGGCCGCCTGTGCTCCCAGCTCCTCACTAGCTACCAGAACTTGCTCAGGATGACCAAGGAGAGACATCGGAACTGCCAGCTGGCCCTGCAGGAGCATGAAGCTCTGGAGGCAGCCCTGCAGAGTATGTGGTCCCGGGTGACAGACGTTCGAGACAGACTGGCCTGTGCCCAGAGCACTGTCGGGAGCAAAGAGACCTTGGAGAAACGACTGTCACAGATACAGGTACCTGCAGATGCTGATTGCTGCTGGAGATGAATCTGATCAGGGGTGCAAGTAGATCCTAATTGTTCTGGGAGCAGCATCAAATGAGGATTATGTGGGCAAAAATGGAGAACTCAGTACAACAAGTCATGGAGGGAGCCTCCCCTTCCCCCATGATGAAACATTGTTTTAGAGTGAGCTATGAATCTGTTTTTCATTTAATTTAATAAATAATCCGTCAACGCTGTTGAATACCAACTCCTCTTTAAGCCTTGTGCAAGCTGCATAGAAATGTGTGGGCCACAAATGAGTCCCTGTTTTCTAGAAGTTCATGTTCTAGTGGGAAAGACCAATGTGTAAATTGGTACTTGTGGTGCAGGGCATGTGTAGAAGCCATGACAGAAGGAAACAAATGTGTGTTGGGAGCACAGAGCAGACTTACCAACCCAACCTGTAGCCATGAAGGTGGCCCTGAAAGATAAGAGTCAGCCAGGCAACAGTGATAGGGCCATCTTAGATTTTTGGCAGGTGTGTCTTTATTTTTTAAAGAATTTCCTCTCACTCTTTGAAACCAATCAACGAAATTATCATTTCTGGGCTAGTGACCCAAATTTCTTAATAATTTAAATGGGAGTTGATGTTTCACTCCCAGGCGTCCCTGCCATCTCTAGCATGTGGGTATTATATGGCAACAGAGGCAAGAGTTGGTTCTTTTTGCTTTATGATAAGGTATCTCCTACCTTAAGTTTCGTGGCAAACAACTATTTTTAAAGTAGCAGGTCTTCATATTCTTACTGACAGATAGCCCTTCTTCCTTCCTAGGACATTCTCCTGATGAAAGGGGAAGGGGAAGTTAAGTTGAATATGGCCATTGGCAAAGGAGAACAGGCCTTGAGAAGTAGCAACAGAGAAGGTCAGAAGGCCATTCAGACCCAGCTGGAGACCCTGAAGAATGTGTGGGCTGACGTCATGAGCTCCTCTGTTCATGCTCAGAGGTACAGAGTCTGTTTCTGTGCTTATTCACCCAAATAAAATCCAGTGGCTTGGTAAAATGATGGAGCAGTGCTAAGGTATTGGTGGCTAAGTTACCAAGCATGGTATTTTAGCTAGTTGGGAGCTGCAGGTCTTCCCTATGTTGTGTTCCCCATGGGACAAAGACCAGCTTTTGTTTGCTAGCCTGTTTTGTTTTATTTCTAAAATAGCTATGTCTTCCTGAGTGTCTCTCATGGATTCTTGCATATAACACAGGTCAGGAAATACCTCCGTCCAAGTTATTCAAGCAAGGATATGTGGTTCTTCAGTAACACTGATCTTTTTAAAGAACATGCTGTAAATTACATTGTTGGCAATCACTGAGTTTAAGTATCAATCTATTCCACAACCCAAAGTAGTATTACCCACTGTGGGGTTGTAGGAAATGTGTGGGGAGGCTTTGATTGTCATAGTGACGGGGACATCCCAGGCATTTAGTGACTGAGGCCTAGAAAGATAACAGAGCATGAACCCTTCTCACAATTAAAAAATGAGCCCTTGAAGAATGCCTTTAGAGCCGTTGTAGCACCATATGATTTCACCCATGCAGAATCTAAAGTAGTTGAACTCATAGAAGTTCAGATAGAATGGTAATTATCAGAGGCCAGGGGAGAAGGGATAGAGAGGGATGGGAAGAGATTATTAGTGGGTACTAAGTTATAGATAGAAAGGAATGAGAAGCTCCAGGGTGCCATTGCACAGTAGGGTAAATACAGATAATGTTTATGTGCTCTATATTTCAATAAGTTTGAAGGAAATGCATTAAGAGTTTTCACCATATAGATATTATCAAGCACACACCTATAATCCTAGCAACTCAGGAGGCTGAGGCACTAGGACCACAAATTCAAGGCTAGCCTCAGCAAATTAGCAAGATCCTGTCTCAAAATGAAAAGAATGAGATGTATCTAAGTGGTAAAATGCTCCTGGGGGAAAAAAAAGAAATGATCCATGTTTGATAAGTTTAACCTGATTTAAACATTACACAATGTAAGCGTGTATTGAAATATCACATAACCCCATTGATATGTATAATCTTTGTTTTTATGTATTCATTTCAAAAATAAATTTAATTTAAATGAAAAGGAAAGGAAGGAAAGAAGGACGTCCCTGTACCAGATGCTGAAGAAGTAGAGAAGAGCTTGTTATACTAAGTGTGCTGTGGGGTGGTTTGGGGGCACTGGTGGTATTTAAGATAAATAATATAAAATAATAATATAATATATAATTAATAACCTGATTGACTTGTTGGAAAAATGACCATAAATCAGTATTATACTAAAACACAACCCAGGATCTATATTCTGAAGGTTATATATACTCAAGAAATGGGTGCTGAATATGGTCAGGTCATAGCAAATGGATGAACAGAAGATTAAAGTTCATCACAAAACAAATCAAAAAACACTGTTGCTCTCCACTGTTATGCAAACAATAAGCCATGGTTATGCCTCAAATTTGGGTGATTTTTTTTTTTTTTTTTGCTTTTTCCTTTGACATAATGCATAGCTGGTGATTCTCAAAGTAAGCAGGAGCTTGTATCTTGGTCATAGCTTCTACTCAGCAAAGAAAAAAAATATAGGTCCTGTCGGGTTTTTCTTAGTCCATAGTAGACATCTGGAACATAATTTAGACTTCCCAACGCTTGACAATGGACTAGCTTCATGAAATTTAATAAGAATGTGAGTGAATATATTTCAGATGCAAGTGTTTGAATAAAATGATAAATACAAGAAGGAAAATTAGATTTTGACTCCGTTTTTTCAGCAAGAACTTTAATTTGACACCTATGTATTGAGAAGAAGTAATGTTCTAATTATTATATTAACATAATGAAAACAAAATAATTCTTGCCATCCCTGAGCTCAGAGGCTACATTCTGGAAAACTGAGCTTGTGTTACTAAGAGGTTTCAAAAGACACTGTGATACTGTAGAAAAATGCAGGTCTGGGTGGCTTCTGGAAAGGTGACATTGATTTGGACTTGAAGGTGTATATGCTGAGGTTCTTATTGAAGCAATAGGGGCAGTTTGAGCAAATGCTGGAAGTTTATTAAGTGATCCTAGGGTTGATTCAGGGAGGCTGGGGAAGTCACAGAGGATGACTTTAGAATAGCTTGTGGGGCTGGGGTTTACATTAGTGGTAAAGCACTTGCTTAATATGCATGAGGCCCTGATTTCATCCTTAGCACCCCAAAAAGAGAGAAAGTGAGAGAATGGTCTGTGAAGCTCGTTGATGGAGGGCTTTTCTAAATGCCAGTCTGGAGAGCCTTTTATTTGATTTTCTGGAGAACTAGTACCAGGCAATTATATTAGTGACTATATTTCTTATAAATACATTGAACCTTCATTTTTTTTTCACACATGTAACATAGAAGCACTGATTATTTGTGTGTGTGTGTGTGGGGGGGTGTTCCTAAATGAAAACCAATCTAATGATATTTTTTACCCAGGAAGAATACCTTGAGTTTTGATATATAACCAGAAGACAATTACTATCTGATTTTAATAAGATAAACTAAACCCAAGGATATTAGCAATTGATACATACCACCTAGGATTTAACTGATGTTTCAGCTCTGAGTTTTCACAACATAACATGTAAATTCAGATATTCATTTAAGACAATTAGCAGTTGTTAAAAAAAAAATCTCCAGATGTGTGTATGACTATAGCTTCTTACTTCAAATTTTAGCATAGATTTACTTGGTTTAAAGGAACTGTGCCCTGGGTTTGATGGATCAGAAAAGCAGGTTTCTCTCTGTGCTCAAAAGAGACATTATCATCACTTACAGTGGCATGCAATCAAATAGTTTAGATGGAATAGTGACTTTGTGATTGGGTTTGGGTGGTATTAACAAGGCAACTAATTCTTACGACACGTGCCATTCATTCCAGCACTCTGGAGTCTGTGGTTAGCCAATGGAATGACTATCTAGAGAAGAAAAGCCAGTTGGAGCAGTGGATGGAATCCATGGATCAAAAAGTAGAACAGCCCTTACAGCTGCAGCCAGGGCTGAAAGAGAAATTCTCTCTGCTGGACCACTTCCAGTCCATCGTGTCGGAGGCGGAAGATCGTGCGGGAGCGCTACACCACCTGGCCGCCAAGTCCAGAGAGCTCTACGAGAAGACACAGGATGAGTC
This sequence comes from Callospermophilus lateralis, assembly GCF_048772815.1. Taxonomy (NCBI): domain Eukaryota; kingdom Metazoa; phylum Chordata; class Mammalia; order Rodentia; family Sciuridae; genus Callospermophilus; species Callospermophilus lateralis. The sequence goes on from NC_135310.1 coordinate 14,922,396, forward strand.
TTTCAAGGAGACAGCTCACAAGGAGCTGAAGACACAGTTCCATGACATAACCACTGTGGCCAAGGTTAGTGTAAGGTTAGCCAAGAGACAGCTTCACAGCTCAGGTGCAGGATAAGTGTGGATTAAAATCCTGGAGAATTGGCTGCTCGGTGATGGCTTGTGTGTTTAGTAGCTAATAGAACAAAAGGATCCTTTCTTACCTGGGAATGCCATGTCTTTTTTTTCTTTCTAATTTTGGGATTATTCTGTATTTTTTGACCTATGTGTTGCTAGTCGAGTCATCTTCATTCTTTGTAAAGTCAGTGTTTAAATTTTTTTTTAGCTCCACACAGTGGTAATCCTAGACCAGGAGGCAGAAGCAGTAGGATTGCAAGTTTGAGGCAAGCCTCAGCAACATAGCCAGACAGCAATTTAGTGAGGCTTAAGCAACTTAGTCAGACCCTATTTCAAAATAAAAAACTCAAAGTTCTAGGAATGTAGCTCAGTTGTAAAGTGTCCCTGGGTTCAATCCTAGCACCAAAAACTAAATGAATGAATGACTGAATAAATAAATAAATAAATAAATAAATAAAAATTTCTTGTTCTCTTGACTGTTGCATTAAATGCAATTTTACTTCCCAGGTATCAGTTATATAAAAAGTATTATGTTCATTTCTTAATAAACACTAAATTTCTCTGTTCTCCAAAATATAGGCTACTTTGTATATTATAAATATTTTTCAATTTTTTACATGAAACTTTATTTTAATCTGTGATTTTTCTTTTGTGCATTAGTGAATATTATAAAAATTAACAAAGAATTTTGTTTGATTTTGGAAGTCTGTCTTATTGATACTACAACTATTTAGATATTTATTCTTCTTTACTTTTATCTGGGTAATGATTAAGACATATGACTCTGGTTTCAGAAAACCCTGAGTTTGATTGTGACTGGCACTGTTTGGATGTGTGACATTGGGCATGCTTCTTAACCTCTGTAAGCTTGAGTAACCTTTCCTGTGTAATGAAGATAGTGATGTGTCCCCATCACAGGGCTGTATGAGGATCTGGTGGGCTAATGCACTTAAAGAATGCTATTTGTCAAGCTAATCTGAGTGTGCTTCAATAATAAGAACAGGTATTATAGTAACTGATTAAGTGGGTTGCTAGGGATATAGGCCAACATTTATTAAGCATAGATTCTTAGCTAAGCTACAAAAGAGTAAACTTATATGAAAAATGGTTGTTTCCTCAAAGCAGTTCAGTTCAGGCTTTGAGAGTTTTTTGGTTTTTTTTTTAAGATAACAAACTTGGAGAAAATTTAGGAATAAAAATGAAGTCTTCTGAGATACGTTAAGAAACTTCTATCAGGCCTATCATCTTATGTGATTTCATGTTCTTAATAAAAATTACAGCTAAAGTGGCCTTTTTTTTTTTTTTTTTTTTGTCTGCCAGGAAAAATTGAGGAAAGTGGAAGAGATTGTGAAAGACCATCTCATGTACTTGGATGCCGTCCAGGAGTTCACCGATTGGCTCCACTCAGCAAAGGAAGAACTTCACCGGTGGTCAGACATGTCTGGGGACTCATCAGCCACCCAGAAAAAGTTATCAAAAATTAAGGTCAGAAAATGGACAGATATCATACCACACTGTTCCATGGGTTCTTGAGTACAGACAGCCTACTTGGGATAAGGATTGGGTGGATAAGATTCTGTTGTTGAAAGTGTCTCCTGGTTTTGGTTGGTATTTTTTGTTTTACACCTCAGTCATTCTAAACATAGATGAGATTTAAAAAAATAATAATAATTTTAAACTAGTGAGCAAAATGTAACATTACCTCTGTGTTTTTCTGTGTGCAAATGTTCTTATTGCTATCCTATGAGAGTCTAAGAAGCATATGCCAGCCTGCTGGGCTGGCAAAACCAACGTGATAAGACCTCACGCTGCTTCATGTAGTGCAGGCTCAGGATCAGAGACCAGGGCTGAGCCTGCCTCTCCTGATTTTCTAGCTGTGTCTTTAGACAAGTTACTTTGAGAAATGTCCTCAAATCTCTTAATTGGTTAAAAAAGAAGAAGAAAATAGAACCTGCCTCACATAGTTGTTTTAGGGACTAATTAGATGATGCATATAAAACATTTGTTATCATGCCCAGCACACAGAGCATACTCAATAAGAAAATCCAGTGATTTGGCAAATTGGCTATGGGGTGACAAGGTGGGAAGGGTCAGGGTGAAGGTCAAATCTTTATCTAGAGTTAATAGAGCTGTTGCCCCCTAGGACAAATTGGTACATGGACAGGAGCCTGGTCGTAGAAGGGGAGACAAGAGGAATTCAAGGAGGTACAGCTGGAATGTGAACTGCCATGTGGGAGTAAAGCCTAGAAGGCAGTAGAATGAATATTCAGGAAGCTGGGCTGAAGACAGTGTGGGAAACTGTGAGCCTACAGCTGGGAGTTGAAGTCCCCAGAGTGGGTGAAACCAACTCCAGTGTATGTGGCAAAGAGAATAGTAGCCACAGAACCAAAGTCTGGGTATACCAAGGCTTCAGGGGCCATAGAACAAAAGAAGTTTAAAGGGAGAAAGAAAAGGAGAGGAGACAGGGGAGTAGGGGGCCCTGGTATCACTGAGAACCCATTGGAGGAGCTATCACAGAAAGCAAGAGGCTGCCATTGAGAAAAAGGCTGAAGAGAGCCTGCTGGATTGGACAGCTGGACTCTGGCACCCGCCCCAAGAGCCATTTCCACAGCAAGGCAAGGTGAGGAACCAGATCATGTGATTTAGGAGTGAATGGCAGGTATGAAGAAGAAATACTAAATATGAACTAATGTTTTGAAAAGTTAGTTTGAAAAAGTAAGATAACCCTTTGACAAAGGCTGCCTTTTGGATCGCAAAAGGCCCACTGTCTCTCTTTCCCTCTCTCTTAAAAAAGGCATTACAAAAATGCTTCCAAAAACATAGGAAATACAGAAGGAATTGGCAGAAAGCAATTGGGATTTGGGAAGGAGAAAATGAAGCCTGTCAGAGACTGCCCCTCAGAAGGTCAGGTCGGGCCTCAGTCTAGGTGGGTTGCGGTTCAAGAGACCTCAGAGGAAGTAAAGCAGCTCCTCTGTCCTTGGGTGCCATGGCCAGCCCATTCCTGGAGTGACCACCTAGAAGAGCAACTCCGAGGCCCAGTGTGTACCAGATGAAGGCGTGAATGCACATGTGTGTGTGTGCAGGTACTGCTTTTAAAGGACCCA